>NC_071355.1:213044464-213352301 GCF_943734655.1 Sabethes cyaneus | reverse complement strand
CATTTGATTCGTACATTTATCTAGTTTTGATTAGATAAAGCATTTGGCCATCAAATGACATGTAGTTCCCGGGAATCGATAATTCCGGAGCAACGTCCGGTAAAACGTAGGAAGCCGCTTGTTTTGAAATAATATCAGCTTTCAGCGAATCTATAAGCTTTGAACTTGACATTGTGGACCCTTTTTTCATCTTATTATATAAATTGGTGACTCTTTAGACTTGGGTTTTATCGGCTCATCAGTCAGAAATCAGTCAGTAAATTGGTGACTTTAGATCGCTTTGGCCATTCCAGAATTGGGTTCCTGTAGGGTTATAGATGGCCAGTTGGGTACATAACCCAATACTAGAATTGGTTTAGCGGATCTCTTAGATGTTTTGAACTGATATGCCCAGTTTAGTACTTATTAATAATTTCGGAATTGATTCCAAATGTATAACGGATGGTTCTACGTTTTGAACTGATCTGATAATGCTAAGCATTATCTTGAATAACCAATCAAAATACATCGAAATGTAAAAAATATCACCTACCAAACTAATTCCAAGAACTTTGATACCCATATTGCTAGGTTTTACTTCCAATCCTAGACTGGTCATCCATGACCCCACAGGAACCTACTCCGGAATGGCCAACCTGATTCATCTCATTACATGAAATAGTTCATTGTATGAATTTTTAGAGTTTTTAAATCCGCATGACTGATTTTCCTGCAATACAATCAGTTCTCTAG
The DNA here is from genome assembly GCF_943734655.1 of Sabethes cyaneus. Classification (NCBI taxonomy): domain Eukaryota; kingdom Metazoa; phylum Arthropoda; class Insecta; order Diptera; family Culicidae; genus Sabethes; species Sabethes cyaneus. The sequence continues at coordinate 213,351,569 of NC_071355.1, read as the reverse complement.
CTCACAGCGGACACTCTGTCGGAATTCCGGATTTTCGGGCCCCGTATATCTTTTAATGGCCAAACGGCCGAATGATTCAAAACTAGATAAATTAACGAATCAAATGACACCTATTTCATCAAAATCGGTTTAAAATTGTTGATGTTATAACAATATCAATTGTGGGTACCCGGGTACCCTTGTCGCCCTGCTAAAGGTGTTTTTTTTGTCGCACACATAACGGTTAAGATGCACCAGACGAATGTTTGACGAAAATTTTGATCACGTTTATACAAAACCATCATGCAGTATGCAATATGTGTTTTGACCGGATAGAGCATCATCGCATTACGCCAAAAAACACAATCGTTCCTAAATACCCATTCGATCCCATTTTTACCCAAAAACCACTACCCGAAAGATCTGTCTCAGTGCGCCCAATCTAAGATTTCTTCGGGATTTTGAGTTCCTTGGTGACAAAAATAACTGGAGAGCCACGAATTGCAAATAGTCGATTGGTAGAATCACTAATACACTAATACACACAAGTACACTAATTTCTTTCCAACAATGGATAATGTATCTTTAATTTCGGTAAATCAGATCTTCTTCATATATCTTTGTCTTTTTTTTGACAGATTGAGAAAAAATTCCAAAATTTTAGTTGCCACCCGTTATTTGAAGACATGAAAATGAATTTCTGTCTGTATGTTCCTTGCAGACTCGGAAACTACTGAACCGATTGGCGTAAAAATTGGGATGAGGGGTCTTTGTGGCCAGGGAAGGTTCTTATGATAGTTTTAGATCCCTCCCCGCTCTGAAAGGGGGGGGGTCCCATACAAATGGAACACACATTTTTGCATAACTCAAGAACTAAGCAAGTAAATGGAACCAAATTTGGCATGTGGGGGCTTTTAAAAGTAGAAATTTTCTTATGTTGGTTTGAGACCTCTATGAGGAGGAACTTTTGGAGGATTATTTTTCTATGGGTGTTGTGACCCAGACCCTTTCTTCCTTTGAGAACGGGTTCTCATACAAAAAAAAACAGAAATTTTTGCATAACTCAAAAACTCAAAAGGAGGTAACTAACCGAAGGAGGGATGGGGGATGGTTGGGAGGAACGTTAGTATGTATATATGTTTCGCCATATCTCCGGAACGCCTGGACTGTTCTACATCAAACTTGCGTTTTAGAAATATCCGAAACGAAAACAGATGAGCAAGCGGCAGAATGGGACTGAAGAGGTCTAAATCTAAACATATGTGAGAAATTGAATGCATGTTTGTATCCACTGCCATACTCCGAAATGCTTGTATAGTTCTTTATGTTTCTTGACATAAGGGAATCAGCATATAGTAAATTTAAAGAAAGATGGTCTCTAATATGGAGAGAAGCCCCAAATAAGGAAAAAGGGCATTGTTTGTGTTGCATTATGGGAATTGCCAGACCGATACCGGATCAAATGTCCAAACGGCTGAGAAACAAGAAGCGAAAAAGACTTTGCCCCCTCTATAGCGATTACCAGTTACATCAGAAATAGAAATGAGCAATTCCACATTTGATGTAAACTTCATTCCTCCGCCTCAAGGCCTTGACTATTCGTCAATGTTAATGTTGCTTTAAAAACTGCAATTCGGAGTTATATATAATTTGGATCTATAATTCAAAATTACCAGTAGATTTATAAGGCAAAACTTCTCTCTCCACGGCTAAAAAACGTAAGAATGATTTCTAAATTTTATGATTCAAAGCACAATTCATCAGCCTTTAGCTGAATTGCATAATGGAAGTGGCAAATCCACAAGATTTCTAAACATCGCACATCGCTGTTTTAGATCCATAAGTAGACCACTGAAATCCAGAGCGGCACCAGAAATAATGCCAGACATCCAGTGTCGAGCGTGAGTTATGGTGATGAATTGCATCCAAAGTCTGCGTTCCACTCATCAACAACTTATTTACGAGCAGAGAGCCGAACATTTCGTGACATTATTCTTTATGGAATCAAAGAAACTCTGTTCCTTTCGCTATCGCGCTCTTGCTGACTGTCTGACTAGCTAAAAATAGTCAGAAACGATGGCTTGTTATGTAAAATTCGTACCAAACTGACAGCGGACAGCAATTGATCATTCTTCACATCCAGAGAAAATGCGAGCTGCTTGAGCCGGTCTGACGCGGCGCTGATCCGATCGTGAGTCGACTCTGTTGGTAAACCTACAAGAACAGCCACAACAACAACAACAACAACTTCGATTTCGATTTAGAGGTGAGATGACGAATGCAAGCCTCGGTTTTGGGAACGAATCTGGACAATTATTAAGTCGTCAAGATTGGAATCAACATTCACCGATCACGATCGGTCGGTCTATCAGCTAATCCATTGAATGCCGATACAGTTTCATAGCGTAGATATAAAAGAAACGTAAATATGCGTATTTTGAGCTAAAATGAAAATTATTTAGCAGTTTCTAGCCTAATATTTCCTCGTCCTTCACACATGCCGGGTTGACTGTTAACTTGATTTACTTTGCAACTTATTTCTGTACAGAAAGGTGATTTTCACAAAATACAGTACCTACAAATTAATGTGAATGTTTGACTGAAATTTAATAAAATTAAATAAAAATAATCTTCTAAGTTTAGGTAGATTATTGGTATTAAACATGATGTATTACCAATAAAATAAAAGTTGACTTGTGAATAAAGTGATGCGAATTCTCCAGTGTTTTTAACTTCATAGCGATTAAGATGACGTTGGTAAATAAATTTTCTCTTTATCGCAACTATTGCCACCCGTCATCGGCAGCATAAATATGCAAGCACATCAAAGGAAACGTCTATCATCGCTCTGTATCATATCCGTTTTGAGCTTTAGCTGAAGTGAAGAGTTGATGTTGTCGATTTCATCTATCCGTCCAAACCAAGCGCGCACCCACACATGCACGTACATACCACTTCGCGAAGCGAGAGGTATCCATCTCCGCCGGCCGGCTCCCCAGCCAGATGGAGAATCATAAAACAAAAACAGTTTCCCCAAAACAATACGAATTTCTCTCAAGCATAAATAAATCATCTCCGTATTGACAGTTCAATTAATAAAACATTCGTTCTTTCATCTTTTTCCTCCGACTAAACCGATCAACCCGAGGTCCTATCGGTGGTGTGGTGGATTGTCGGTTCTTGAATGTAATTTTTCTTTCCGCCCCCCGTACCGGTGTGGGCTCAAACCCCATCTCGCCGAATGCAGATCTCCGACACTGAATACACGAGCAGGGCGATGAAAACTTCAAAACAATGCCCTCTAGTCAGCAACTGCCGTGTGCGCTGATGCCGAGTCCCGCCGACGACGATGATAGACTTCCAAAAAGCATGCACGCGCACACTTCAAACAGTCCATCTATCACCCGCCCCACGCGCGCGCGAGGATCCTCAAATTGGACAATTCTAAATGGCTCTCGATATCTTCTCCATCTCTCTATCCAGCTAGCGACTCGTCATATCGGTCGGAGCTGTCACGTCATATTGCGGATCCACACGTACCTACATCTAATCTATCCAGCGCGATGCGGCCCAAAACGGCACGACGAGAGTCCGAATGAGAGAAAGGATTGTCTACGCACCTCGAGATCAGGAACGCACCATCATCGTGGGGTAGCAACTTGAAGCAACGAACGAAATGTTGCTGGTTGCATGTCGGTAATCATTTCGGGCTGTACGAATATGTACGTGTACATCTCGATAAACCGATGAGCTCCGTCAAACTTGATTGGACAGAATCGACATTGACAAAACGAATCAATCAAATTAGTTTTTCTGCTTCGTGGCACCACCGCCGTAGCCGTAGCCATAGATGAGTTCCCGGCAGGAGGCCACTTTCGTATAAGGTTTCGTTTCGGTGTAGCGTGTAGATGACGGGGCACTATTTGAAGCTGTCCGAAAAAGTTCCGACAACTATGTGAGAACTTTTTAGGATTTATTGATCTATCATGCCGAATCTAACCGGCAGCATGTTTCTGCGGATTTTTTTTTTTAATTGCAGCTTAGTTGTCTTATGAAATATAATCTATGAATATTTCCAATGTACAATGTACACTTCAATGTGTGAATTGAAGTGAATTTAATAAGTAATGACCAATCAGCTTCAATTTTATTTTTTGAATAGTTTATTTTTATTTTTATTTAAGACCTTTATAACTTTATTTTAATTTAAGACCTACGTTTCTTCGATTTTGCGCGAGTACAGAAATTTATTACAAATTAAACTCTAAACCTAATTTAGCATAACTCTGCCTCAATTTGTTTGACTTTTCGCTTTTTGCTCAATATTGTTAATGCCTTTTCAATATTCTTTTTTATTTTCTCAGTAATGTGAGAAAATTTGGAAAAATGTTGAAACCTAATCTTAAATCAAATTTTACGAAATACTGAAGTGAAATTTGGTGTAATTGAAACGAAATTGAGCCAGACTGAGGTACCTCAAACTGAAACGAACCAAAGTTAAGCCAAGATAAGTCTAGTCAAGGGACGAGGAAGGAAATATAGTCACAAATGAGCGCAAGGTGGTCGACAGGTGAAAGTAGGTTTTGAAGGGCATCTCAATGGCGATATAACATAAGGAGATGGAACGGAAGTTAATCTGGGAGTGCCTTCGAACGATTGAGTAACGAAAATATTTTTATCCGGCTAAATTTTATTACCTGTATGAACAGATTGAACATGCGGGCGAGTCGCCACTGGGTAACAACGTGCTACCATCAGATGTCGAAGAGAGCCGCCGGAAAGGCCCGACTCCCGACAGAACTCTACAAAAATGGCAAAGAACTACTATTTAGCAACGGCGCAATGGCAATGGATAATTTCAAGGCCTTGAGAGGAGAAAAAACTACCGGAGAAATGGATGGAAGGTCCATTATCATACCTAAGTCACGTATGGAATTTACCCGAGCCAATCTCGCCGGATGGGAACTCAATAGTATGTAGGCAATGAGTAAAAGATTTTACCTTATCTTTCTTGATGATTACAGTCAATCCTATTTCGTCATACCACATAAAGAGTTGATCAATATCGTTTTGTTTTGCAAGACACAATCTACAGCAGATGATATTATGCAGCAGACTTTGAGTTCGTCGGCGAAGAATGATTTTTCAGATGACAGCCGATATGTGAGAACGTTTACGAACATGATGATAGTAAGCGGGCCTAGTACACTCCCTAGAGGAACTTCTGAAGTGAATGAAATCGGAACAGCCAACTCTTCCACACAACTCTTGATGATGAATGGAATCAAATCATGCACTCCAGAATTTTTTGTTTTATCTAACTCGTGCAGCACTTCAAGTACATTCTCATTGGAGAAACGAAAGTTCAGGTGGTTTACGTCGTATGATGGTATCACACGAAATATGGTATGTTGCTACATTGTCGTAATTGCCTATTGCCGTCCTATCCAACACAAATTATTAAAAATATCAGCATTTTTATGACACACAATGCACAACTAGTTATTCTCTAATATTTTAGTTAATTGTCTATCATACGCGATCAATCAAAGTGAGCTGAGATCTATTTGAATGCTTTTTATAATTAAAGAAGTCCTACCAGCCAAATTTCCTACGTTTTTTCGTGCGACGAAGAAGACAATGTCGACTAATCGTTTTATTTTCCGTCATTCATAAATGAAACTACCTCACGCAAGGCATTATCGTTATTCTACAGCCAGGAAACTTGCCTGACCTGCAGAAAATTTGTAGAATAACATTTGTCATGCCGTCCTACACAAATACATGCGCGTTAGCTTCGTAAACATTGTTGTGATTTTTAGTTCGGACGATGAAAAATTTTGATGGACAGATTTTAAAACGGTACGACAATTTTTAGAAATAAAGTCAGTTGCGTAATTTCAATAATATGCTTTAATAGTCGCTTTTCAGTGATTTCAAAGTTCACAGATCGGAAGGTAAGTGTGTTTTAGTCAAATCAGCACAAGAACTTTTGGAGTATTCATTAAATCCATCCCATAAACGATGAAAATTTGAATGGCTTTACTTATTACGACGGGAATTAGAAAAAAAACCTATTTCCGAATAGGACGGGAGTGCACTAGTGCGAAATATGCTTTTGAAGAAGTCACTAAACAGACTTCTTTCAGTGAACACACACCCTTGCTACTCTACATTACTCGGTGTGCATTTTGATAACCTCTGAGCCCTTGTAAAAGCCCAAAATGACGACGGATTCAGCTATACCCAAGCAACAATGTGAGTTTTATTGTACTCTTATGGCGGTTTTCATGACCAATTTTGGTCTTAAATGCCATCATAAGAGTGTTATAAAACCCAAATTGTTACTTGGGTAGTTTTGATTGCAGTCTATCCATGTACGCTGCATAGGACGCTGTAAATAAATTGTTGTAGTCACTTTCGATGGCACTAATGAAACGGTCGCGAGCTTTTCGGACCTTATTGCGTACATTTCAGAGCTGTTGAGTTCACCAAGGATTGCGGGTAACGGTGAGCATGCCAATTCTGCGACGTGATACAAATGCATCGAATATATCATTACCACGTATTATATAAGAAAGTTATGGTGTCATCCACAGATAAACAACTCAAATGTTGTGTCCAATCGATTGTAGTAATTTTATTGGTTACCAAGCTGAGATCATATCTTCAGAAGTCGAGGACAATGTTATCTATTATGGCATTGCCGTAAATTGACACCGAGAACATCGAGTTGTGATGTTCGTCTATCTTTAGCAATGGGAGAGGTGGACCAAAATTACCACGGGGTCCGTAATGTTAACATAAGCTAAATTAGGAACTTTACCGATGACGTTATTCAGTGCATTTATCTGTGCAAGACCGGCTGTAAAATTATTTTTGTCAACGCAGCTTCTTACTCTGTTGAAACATTTGTGGGTAAATATCCGTTGATATCGTCGTCAAAGTGCCGGCGAAGGTAAGGGAAGTTGTAGTGGTCTAATGCTAGAAGAATGTCGCAAGTCAACAATTTGCCCATACACCGTGCATGGCCCTGGCACGAGCATTGTAAACTGCAGGACTTGTTAATGGTCTGAGATAAATGCCGACGACATAGATTGAACGGCGTGTTAGTTCAATACGAACGACAGCTTGTTTTTACTGATTGCAATCGTCCACAGAAATTACACTATCATAACAATTTTCTTTAAGGGGGGACCCTACTCTGGAAAGTTGGAAAAATCGAATTTTAATTTTTTGCATTTTCGAGACGCTTATACCTTCAGAAATGTCATGCCAAAAGGATTTGTTAATATCTGATCTCGTTGAAAACTTACGGCAAATATTGTGGAGTCACCTAAAGGGAAGTCCATTGCTGTACGAAACTTTGAACGCGTTTTCCCCAAAGCCATGTTTCTTTAGCTGGCGGTACGTGTATCTCAGAATCTAGTGGACCGATTCGGCTGAATTTTTTTTCGGCATGTAAAAATGAATTATCTAAATTGTTACGTAGCCGTTTTTTGATATCTCAATATTTCAATTTTTTATGAGCTCTAAATTGGCAATTTTTAATGAAAAAACACGTGTGTTTTGGAAAAATTGCCGCCATTTTGGTAATTTTTCGAATTTTCAAAAACCGCTACGTAACAATTTAGGTATTAACCTAAAGCTTCAAAATCATCCTTGAAATCCGTTCTACGATACTCCGTTGATTCCCGGCACGTACCGCCAGCAAGGAACTATTTTCTAGAGGGCAGTCACGCGCCTACCTGCCACTAGCATAATAATTACTATTCTGGTATCCAAAAAATACAAAATATATCTTCAAATATACCTTAACCAATCACCAAAATACCCCAACACTTAACTATAATTCTAGCATATGAAAAATATTTTCGAAAATATATTATTTTTCGGTCTTCCAAAGTAGGGTCCCCCCTTAAGGGGACATAAACGACTAAAATTTTTTTACAAGTCATAAATTTTTTATTTCAGATTTTGATTCAGCAGTCTTTTCCGCTTATTTTGATACTAATTTTGTATTGATCCGACCATGGGAAGTGGCCGAAAAACGATCATACACATAAGCGTTCCAGTGAGGCGTGGAACAACCTCGACGGAATAAAACGCCGCTCCTGAAAAACCACGATTTCTAAACTTTATGTATCTTTTTCTCAGAAACTACACAACGTATTGGAAAAAACTTTTTTTTTTGTTTTATTGGTAGTAGCTAGACAAAGATTTTTATAACTTTTGAGATTTGTAAACGAACTACAGCTTGAGAAAAATGAAAAAGAAGAAGAAAAGATGGCTGAAAAAACAAAATTTTGTCTTTTTTGTTCCATGTACAACATGGAAGAAGTCGGTCGGACTCCATCCAATACAAATGAACATTTTGCATGTGTCGGACCGAGTCCGGGTGACAAACCATTACTGTGAGCAGCCGATTTGGAGACAACAAGAGAAACGAAAAAATACGTCATCTTATGCTTCCAGTCAGTTTGCAGTTTAAATTCTTCGATATGAACGAAAAGCGGGAGTACTACTGTTGGCCTTTCTTGAGAGGCCGCATGAATTGTAAGACGGCAACAGCACAAGCGGCAGATTGACTGGATTCAACAAACAGTCAAATCATCGTTCAAAAAGTGCAGTTTGAATGCGGAAAGCGTACGCATTCCCGGAAGTCACATTCAACTTACGATCCCTTTTCAAACCTTGGTGGTGGTGTATGTAACACGAGCTACAGACACTACTTGGAGAGATTCCCGTCGTGCACCCGACGAAAGCCGGGTGGCTACGGTGGACCGACTGCTTCGCAAGCATGCCAAACAGCTGCAGTAAAATCTGTTATCTGCAAGAAGCCGAATTGCATGTGACGAGACGCTCAGCAAATTGGCGACGAGTATTCCAGGACCGAGTACATTGGAGACAACTTCTTGGTACATCACGAACCACCAAGGCTCAATGTTGCTAGGAGCATAGAAAAAGGCAACAATTGAACATATTTGTTTTGTTAAAACATCTGGTTTTCCAAAATTGCAAAATTTCTATGGCTCGTTAATTGCAGCCATGTATCATTCCAATATAGTACATGATAAAATTTAATACGCATATGCTGCATAACTACTGAAAAAGCGGAAAAATTATTATTTTTCGTTCGGGTACGGACTGTGGTAAACCAAATCGAACAGGATAATCTGACTGTAAAATTTTAACTTTTCTGCTCACGGATAGATATTTTTAAGTTAACAACGTTAGCATACTAATTTAGCTTTTCCATCACAGCTAGTTTGTTGCTCTATTGTAGAACAAAGCGAAAAGCTTTATTAACCTCATTAGCGGTTGCAGCCAAAGAGCAAAAAACATAATCGATTTTATTGCTGTTTTTAGTAGATCGTAATAAGACTACTAGAGTTTATAACCTTACTTTTGAATGATAGAATCAGGCATGCGTCATAACAAAACCTTGATATTAGATCACAGCGTAAAGACGGCTTAGTAATATAATTGGATAAACAACACGCTCAACTAGAGATTGGGAGCTGAAAGTTCAACTCTCACCTTCGCTAAGTCTATATTTTTGGCCCAATATCAAGAATTTTCAGTTTGCCTGAATCTACATTTTTCGCATTAAGTATTTATTCGTTCCCAACAGAAAAGTTAAGCCGACTGCTATACGTCGTTAGAAAAAAGAAAGAAAAAAGTTATGAAAATCTTCTGGGCCACTTGTCCTAAATTCGTTTTAGTTCGGAAACAGACACTGAAGAAGCCTGCAAGTCGTAGGCGAAATACGTATCTGTCAAGAATAAATTATACATAGTAGAATTAAATTGAATAAGTTTTCTTTTTATTTAGTTTCTAGGTTTCATATTGTACTAACAGCCTCATGCCAAATTTGGTTCTATTTGCTTGATTAGCTCTAGAGTTTCTAGATTTCATTTGTATGGGAGCCCCCTCTCCTTAAAAGGGAAGGGGTCCCAATTCATCATAGAAAAAATTCTTGCCTCCAAAAACCTTCACATGCCAAATTTGGTTCCATTTGATGGATTAGTTCTCGAGTTGTGACAAAATTTGGATTTCATTTATATAGGAGCCCCCCTTCCAAAGTGGGGAGGGATCCTAATTCACCATAGAAAAAAATCTTCCAAGAACCTTCACATGCCGAATTTGTTTTCATTTACTTGATTAGTTCTCGAGTTATGAGGAAATTTGTATTTCATTTGTATGGGAACCCCCCTCTTAGTGGGCGGATAGGTCTCTAACCATCATACGAACCTTCCCGGCCGCAAAACTTCTACATGCAAATTTTCACGCCGATCGGTTCAGTAGTTTTCGATTTTATAAGGAACATACGGGCAGAAAAAAGAAATCCATTATTATAGATATGGATTTGTATGGGAGCCCCCCCTCTTAGTGGGGGAGGGGTCTCTAACCATCATAAGAACCTTCCCCGGCCCCAAAAACCCCTACATGCAAATTTTCACGCCGATCGGTTTAGCAGTTTTCGATTCTGTAAGGAACATACGGACAGACAGACAGAAATCCATTTTTATAGGCATAGGTTTTAAAAAGGTTCTAATATATTCGGAAATTGGTTCATTGTATACATAAACGGTGGTACTGAAATGGTACTGAATAGCGTTGTGATGACTGGGCCGCAAAATGCCCATGATAACGTTAGCCACAAATACTACCTGCTGAGTTGTACGTCGGTAATTTAACGAGAGACCAAGTAGATAGCATCGATTTCAGTATCATTATGGGATGTTGCAGAGCAAGCCGGAAGAATTTTCTCTGTACTCGTTCGATGCGTAAGTTCCGTGTTAACACTTGAGGACACCACACTATGCTGCAATTTTCAAGCAGTGGTCGAACTAGAGCACGATTAAACAGTTTGAGGCAATGAGGATCTTTAGAGTTCCGTCCAGTTTTCGAAATGAAACCGAGCTGACGCAATGTTTTCGAAATAATTGACGCATGGTGCAGGTCGAATGTTAGTTTAATATCAAGTAACCAAACCAAGGTCACTAACGTGGTCTACTCTGCATTGCTCATACCCCTCAATCTGCTAATTTAAAAAACCGAGCATTTAATCCTTTATAAGGCAGTGGCAACTATATTGCCACCAATGAAAAGTTTTTGTTTTGCTTCTATAATTACACCGATATTGTTATAGAAGCCAAACAAGTATTTTTCGTTTGTTGCAATATAGTTGCTACTGCCTTATAAAGGGTTAATGCGGTAAAAACCTATCACCTCACACTTTTGCCACGCTTAGTGTCAGCTCGTTTCGTTTACACCAATCCACAAATATATCGAATAGCGCTTGCAGGCGCGACAATCCGCAGTTTCTCCAACTGATAAAAACAGTTTCAAATCATCAGTGAAGAAAAATCGACAGCCGATAACCAATAGCAAACTGACGTCATTAAAAATAGTTGAAAAAGCAATGGTCTCGTATTACTACCTTGCGGAACACCTGAGGTATTGGTGAACTGAAAACTACAGGTCGTTGCGAAATACAGGTCAAGGTAAATGCCGTTAAATTCGTACCGGAAAGACGAGACTTGGGACATCTTTTCTTCAGTGGAAATAATTTCTGATCGATTGATGCAAAAATCTTATTAATCCGTTGAGAAATTGCCTTCTTACCTAGGTAAATACCTTCGACCTATCGTAACCCCACGCAAAAGTCAAAACTTTTACTTCTAGGATGAACAAACATACGCACAATGTTCTGGAGAAATTATTTGGCGATTTGGTTTGCCGGCCGTAAGCTTTCAAATTTAAATTTTTTATCGAAATCTAACTAAATGGCACTCGAAACTCATTTTGACTTTCAATTAAAATTTCGGAAATCATCAATTCCACCGTTTCCTACCGATCGCTAATTGAATCTATTTCGCCATAATTCCATCAAGCCATCAAAGATGTTCTTCCTTACCGGCCTAAGCCGGACCAATCAACTGTGAACAGCGAGCGCGCGAGAGCGACAAATGTCCTCTTAATTTGAACTGATCTGACACTATTTATTCGTGAGACACTTTAACGGAGCGGCGGCCGGCATTGCTGTGCCGTGCGTTGATGGTCGGAAGTTGGCCGTCATTCTCTATCGTGCGCTCTCTTTCTCTAATCGCGAAATGCCATCGTGCAGCAGCTAAACAGATTCTTTAATTATCGTTAATGTGTTTTCCGCGATCGTAAAACAGAACGGCCAGCAGCAGCAGCATCAGCGAGAGGGTGGGGGTGGACCATTTTCCGTGAATGGTGCGCGACTCAGGCGGGTGACTCAAAGCGCATAATTTAATTACTGCCCAAGATGGGACTGCCATCTCGAGTGGTGGTGACGGCGAAGGCGACGAGCGGTTCGAAATTTGTACGCTTATCGGTTGAATTGATCTGGCGAACTTAGTGATGATAGTGATGAAATTTCTTCGTCAACGCAGCCCGTGCCCGTGGCGGTGGCCGGCGGGGTGGCGCGTGGAAAATTGTGCGTTGTCTTCATCTTCGAGGCTGACGACTACTGCTAGCTAGGCGTGATGGCTCAGCGTTTCATCGAGCCGCTTGATGCTGGGTGATTTTGAATTTTGAAAGTTTAATGAATATTGCGCGCCCGACGCGGCGTGGCGTACCGGGAAGCTCGCCCACAACACCCCCGAACACGGTGACAGTTTGCCCAGTGGAGTTTTCCATTAAATTACACACCTCTAATGGACCATCAGCAATTTCCATCGTAGGCGTTGATTTGAAGCGTTGCTAAATTAATTTTTCTTGACGATCTCAAATTTTCGACTGATTGTTATCGATATGTTTAAAAACGTTTGTGTTTTTGATTAAGATTTTGATTGCTTGTATTTTATTTCTCGTTGCAGGTGTTTCTATAAGTGTCTGGAGTGATATAATAATAATAATACAATCAGAAAAATGTGCATTAGTTAGTGCTTAAACGTGATTCGTGACCCATTTGGTGTTGAATTAGTGTTGAAGATTGCAGAAGTGTTTCGTTTTAATCATGAGGTCCAAACAACAACCAAGGCCATCCTATCGCTGGATCAAAAATAAAAACGGTAAGTCGGTTTGACAAAGTTTATTATAAATTTATGAATCCTTTTTAATTGAACAATATTTAAAATGCTCCGAACTCTGAATTATAACTCCGTGGTTTCGTTATAATTGATGAAACGCACAGCCATAGCCCTTTGCCACACCGTCATACTGTAGAGAAATTCCCCTCAGCGTGAAATGACGAACTATCCGTCCGTTCGTCCGTTTGTCTTTCACGTAGCGTAAAGAAACAACCACCCTTAAAGCCCTGCTGCTCAGACAGACGCGGCCATGCTGTACACCACGACGATAATTGGCTGCCCGTTCTCCTAAATCATCACAGATAAGACAGCAATTTATGACCCAAGGACACCCCGATGCGTTTTTATGGCGCTGTGAATGCACCTTTTCCTCACCCAACGAAAGGCGCACACACACGCGAATCCTTTCCCCACCTCCGGTGTCGTTCAGCGCTCCTTCCGTTGTACTGAACTGCTGCCACCTCTCGACACGTTCTAGTTTACAACAGGAATCCAGGCATGTAACAAAAAATGTAACGTGTGTAAAATTTTGTGTGCTTTCTCCTGACCCTCCTGCATCACCGTTAATTTACGATATTTCTACATTGTTTGAGCGACTGCAGCGTGATTTCCCCTTTTCCCGGGCCGGTACCGGAAGAAGTGCACGAGCTCGAGACTGCATACGGCGTCCACAGCAGCGCCGTGGGAATTGTCCAATATTTTACGAATTTCTTGACAGGCGACGGCTCGATGGCCTTTCTTTCATATATAAATTTTTCTTGTACGATGGCGTGGACCAACGAACTGAAATGGGACCGATCAGTGCATTGATGGGATGGTGCAGGTGAACATGGCCGGTCTTCGGTTCGACCGACCCCGATAGGCGGGCAGAGCGGATGAAATAGCTTTGCAAACGTTCGACCGGCTCTGGGATCTAAATCTCCTCTTGCTACATTCGGATAAAATATTAGGCGGTTTCCTGGTGATTGCTGGTTGGTGATAAATTTAGCAAAGTATTTTTCTGCTATCAAAGTCACACGGAACTGTCCGATAAATTGGAAGAAACGTGTCATGACGAGGTGATATAGGAATAAAATGCTGATTTCATATGTCTGTTTTTACAAATTCATGAAAACATTCGTGAAATCATGACTAATAAATTAGACACTTCTATGGAGGTATTTTCCATACAAATCGGAAGTCCGTTGGCGAAAAACCTTACCATCGACTACTTCATAAATCGCATGGAAACTATCGAATCTTTCCCCTGGAATAATCTAATGCATCGTTTCTAAATAGTTCCAACCAACAACCCCTTTGCTGGACGACAGCGGCAGTAGTGGTGCATTCGGCAGGCAGGCTGGAAGGCAGCCGGGGGTCGAGCACTCATTTCCAATTTTCCCATTTTCCCATCAATTTATATCAAAACAAGTTCGATCGTAAAACAGCACCCAGCGCGGGGGGTAGTGTGCTGCCATAAAATTGAAGTACGGGCACGGGCCGTTCGATGAGAGTGATCTGGAAAAAGCGTGGAACCGAGAAACAAACAACCCTTTTTCGGTTCTGTTGCCATTTCGTTCCCTTCTACGAACCGGCGCGGGCGGTAGCGGGTGTGGTGGCGGTAGCGTACTTCACTAAATTTGGAAAGAAAGGAAAATATCCGCAAATCTTGAAAACAATAATTCAGAATCTATTGTCTGACCAATTTGCATTAATTTGAATAAATACATGCTGTTTCTTGCCTGTTCGAACTTGAGCTGCTAGGGAGGCAGAAAAAAACGTATTGCAGGTTCAAGTGTGTGCTTCCGGTGCCTTTTGGTGGTCCACAGTAACAGTCGAACCTGTGCTGGCCGTGTTTGGCTTTGGTGGCGGTTGGTTAGTAAGTTGACCAGTAGTTGGCAGAAACCGAAAATATATGCAGATCGTGCTGGGGTGGAAAAATACTTTCCGCTTAGGAAAATTTACCTAACCTCAAACTGGTGGTGTGTTAGTGCAATTTGATGTCGATGGAATCTCATTCGGACCGTTTTGTTGTGATGGATCTAACTGCCATCGAAGCATGGACTGCAGTTTACTGTTGTTTATAATTCTAAATTAAATTGAATCAAATCATAATTCTAAATTAAAATTTCTTTACTGAATTAGTTTTTATTCCACCTAGGTTTATTATACTGAAGTCGAGGGTGCAATTAAAAATCTGATTCGACCACATTATCAAATGTTTTTATGAGCTGAAATAGCGTACTAGCTTTCTAGCACAAGAAGGTACAATATGGCATCGCCTTGAAAAAAAAAACAAACCGATATTTCCATCATATTTCTATGTAGAACACTTTTCGAAGGGCTATAAACACCGTTTGATATAAAATGCCGTGTTTGAGCTTTTTAGGTTCATGCAATAGCATCTCAATAGCATCTTTGGTTTCCATTCCACACTCCACCTTCTTCAGACACATTCCAGCGTTACGGGACACAATTAGCACCCATTGTTACCCTGTGAATCGCCTCCTGTTCCACCAATTTTTTGGCAAATACCTTGTAAAATAGTTGTTTAAAGAGTGCTTCATTTTCCACTAGACTGCCAGGGATTCGATGAAACAGGAACCAATCTGCTTAGTAGGGATAGTGTCCCGTAACGCTGGAATGTGTCTTCAGATTCGTTGCTTCTACAAACTACTTTTAATACCAGCCTTATGGTGCATAGAATTAGAAGGTACTGCTGTATCTTCCTCTTTTGTATTTCTCCACTGTTTCAGGATAAGTGACAGGAATTCCGCAGAGTTAACTATAAGGTTGGTGGGCCATGTGCTGAATCTTGGTTTATTTGGTGCAAATCTGCGAAGAAAGCGGTTGAGAGTCAAAGTTACGAGAAGATTTGATTCCATCGCCATGTAAATACGTTAGTCGTTTTCTGTCATCTGTTATCTATAGGACATCCTTCATGGAACAGACGAGTCTCTCCCAGTCTCCGCCAATGTGGGGTGAAACCGCAAGAATGAAGGCCTACTTCAAGTCAGTTCTCTTGCGTAATCTTCGTTGATTCTGAGCACTTGTTTCTCCACCTGCTTGCTTATCTGCTTGAAGTGTGTAATTGCTCGAAAACAATTCTAATTGCAAACGTCGATAGGAAATGTGTGTGATATTTATCAAACACGACTGCGGGAGGGTACTACTTGGAGATCTACTCTACTCTCTACTTCAGTGTTATCCGCAACATCGTAACACATATTCGATCAGGAGAATGAGCTGCTTGTGTTCAGTAAACTGGTTTGCGACGTCAATCGTCGTCGTGACTAAACGCCACTCCGACTGGTTTGTATGTGTACGTATTTCACCAATACGAAGAGTTACGAAAACCCTTATACACCCTTGCACTGATCTGAATGGATCTACGAGAGTACAGTTGTTTAGTCCGTGTAGACCAGTGGCGTCCAGGTGTAGGACTGGCGAAGACCAATTCTGCTCGCTTCCTGAACTCCCTACAACATTTATTATGGAAAGCATTCAACTCCACAACTTGCAAGAGACGTCACGACATCACACTCACTTAGTCATTAAAAACTTAACTTATAATTCCTCTCCACCATACTGCAAAACAGTGTGCGGGCCTCATGGATCACTTCAAAGGGCCGCAAATGACCCGCGGGCCGCAGTTTTGCCGTTACTGCTCTAGAAAAACTACTGGTTGTACCGCAGAAGCTATCCTAGCACCTAGTAATGCCACTTGCAGTTCAAACCTCCTGAAAGCGAAGTCTAGGAGAATTGGGTTAAAAATAAATGCCCGAATACATGAAAGGAAGAGGCTCAAAGGAAACAAACGCGCGTCTCCCACGGACGGTAACCGTTGACGGCGACGAAGTTGTAGAGGAATTCAGGTATTTGGGATCGCTGATGACCGCGGACAACAACACTGGTAAGGAGATCCAGCGGCGCATCCAAGCGGGAAATCGGGCCTACTTTGCCCTTCGTAAAACGCTACGATCAGGAAGCATACGCCGCCGCACGAAGCTAACAATGTACAAAACTATTATTAGACCGGTAGTTCTTTATGGACTTGAAGCCGTGACGCTGCTTACGGAAGACATACGCGCCCTTGTCGTGTTCGAGCGGAAAGTGCTGCGGACGATATTTGGCGGAGTGCAAACTGGAAGCCGAGAGTGGCGAAGGCGTATGAATCACGAGCAACAGGTACTGCTTGGTGAGGCTCCCATCGTACATCTAACGAAAGTAAGCAGGCTACGGTGGGCCGGACACGGCGTAAGGATGCCGGACGACAGTGCGACGAAAATAGTTTCGCTTCAACAACCCCACCGGCACCAGGAACAGGGGGGCCCAACGTGCACGTTGAAAAAGCACGAGTCACCCCGGCTCTATGCTGAAGAAGAACAAGACGTTCAAACCTCCTTCAAACTCTATGAGTGCAACTGCTTGATGGTAGAAAATACAACATTTCTGTTCTTTTGATTAGTTTGGTGATATTTATTATTATTATCAGAATTATTCACTTCTCAGCAGTAATGCTGGAAACTTTTACCTACCCGGGCTAACCGTTTTAGCCTTGGGCTTCCTAAGACTTGACCCTTCTTTATCAACAGACTCGACAGATCCCGGCAATTAGAGTACAAGACAGTTACGGGGCTAGGGCAACAATCCTACTGACTCTATTTAGCAGCACCGCCTAGCCGAGATTCGAACATACGACGACTGGCTTCTAAGACCAGCCTCGAAACCAACTAAGCGTCTGAGGACTTATTAGTCGGTTATTATTGTGTTAAAATGTTTGTGTGCTTCGGTTGAATCATTCATGGTGGTTTAGGAACCTCCATACAATGCTGCAAGTACCAAGAATCATTGCTCTCTAGATATGTTGTAATTCGCCGCGTAGCTCCAGCTCTTCTGAGGAGCGCACTAGAGTACAGGGTAACCTCGTCAGTAGCAGAGATTACTACTGGGACTGTATGCGTACTTCCTCAAGGTGCCACATTTGCCGTAATTCTTCAATTGGCAGGTAAATCATCAGCCCAGCACAATCTTATTCCAGGAGACAACAGTCGACTGACACCGTTCGCATACAGTGAGAATAGATAAAGTCCTAAAATGCTACCTAGTGAAACTCTAAAATCATTCTGGAACCATTTCGATAAACTGGGATCCAACTAAATGGGGAATTTACGATTACGTAGATATGAGCAAAGCCATGAAAGCCGGTTAGTTGATATTCTCAATTTGTCGAGTTTAGTAAGCAAGATATCACGATCGATTCGATCAAACGCCGCGAAACAGTTAATTTTGAGCGAAACACAATCCATCGAAGCTGCCGCTTTCTATACTAAACGGTTTTCGCAGGTGAAAACCACGTTCAAACGAAGGTTTTGTCGGATTGGAGGAACATCAAGGATTTGTCGTAAGGTGAACATTTGGTCCGTCGTGGAGCGTCCCTCTCGAAAACCACACTGATTTTCGCCAACAAAGGTTTCCTGCAACGGCCTCAGTCTGAGAAAAAGGATGCG
This sequence comes from Sabethes cyaneus, assembly GCF_943734655.1. Lineage (NCBI taxonomy): Eukaryota > Metazoa > Arthropoda > Insecta > Diptera > Culicidae > Sabethes > Sabethes cyaneus. Next base: position 213,333,037 of record NC_071355.1, on the reverse strand, counting down.
AGAGAAAATTTTTTTTAATGCAGAATTGAGGAGAGTAATGCCTCGATAATTACTCGGTTGTGAGTAACCGCTCTTCAATTCCTCGGACACCAAATACTCTCCGCCAGATCTGGCTCCATCTGGTTGAACCATCTTACTCGCTACGCTCCTGGTCGCATTGTTCTTACCGGATTTGAGGTGAACACCATCTTTGCAGGGTAGTTGTCCGGCATTCTTGCAACATGCCCTGCCCATCGTATCCGTTCACCTTTAGCCACCTTTTAGACACTGGTTTCGCCATATAGCTAGCTGTACGGGTTCATAATTCCTCCGCCTCCATACTCCGTTCTCCTGTACGCCGGCGAAGATCGTTCTTACCTCTCGTCTTTCCAAAACTCCGAGCACTCGCAGATCCTTCTCGAACGTAGTCCATGTTTCAGGCCCGTAGAGAACAACCGGTCTAATAAGCGTATTGTACAGGGTGCACTTTGTACGGGGGTTCAGTCTGCTCGATCGCAATTGCTTGTGAAGCCCATAATAAGCACGACTTCCGCTGACAAAACGCCTCCGGATCTCACTGCTGGTATCATTGTCCATATAATAAGAGTGTAATAAAACCCAAATTGTTACTTGGGGGAGAAACTACCGGAAGAGTGGTGTAGTCCGTCCCATCTTGAAAAAGGGCGGCCGGCTAGATTGCTGTGACTACCGTGGCATAGAGCTTTCTGATAGTTCAAGCACCCACACTAGCGAACACGAAATTCGAGTGTATATACATGATATTTGCCTCATTTTGGGAAAGAGCTGATGCCTGTTTGCCTCATTTTCAAGCACCAATACATACATAAATGGAAAGGTGTATTACGTTGGTCAACGTGCTCTCTCAGTTTTTGTTACGACGTCTATCACCAATAGCAAGAGAATTCGTAGGGCAGTATCAGGCGGGATTTATAGGGGCCCGTCTACTATGGATCAAATTTCAGATCCAGAAATGTCGAGAATACAACGTGCCCACACATCACTTATTCGTAAATTTCAGAGCAGCATACGATACAGTTGAACGCGAAAAACTATTGCAGATAATGCACGAGTACGGTTTTCCGGGCAAACTGACGCGACTGATCGAAGCTACCCTGGATCGAGTGATGTTTCGGGGACACTCTCGAGTCTCTTCGAATCGGATGGACTGTTTTGTATGTTATGCAATATCGCTGTTGAAGGTGTGCTCCGACGAGCGGGCAACGAAACCAGAGGAATGATATTCAGCAAGAGTAGCCAACTCCTAGCCTTTGCAGACGACCTCGACATCATTACTAGAAACCTTGAGATGGCGAAGGCAACCTACGGCAGACTAAAAACGGAGGCTACGTAGGAGGATAGAGTTACAAAGTTACGTCGAAAACCAAATATTTGATAGGAAGAGGCTCCAGAGAAAGCAACGTTTTCCTCTCACGGACAGTGACAAAAGCGTATGAATCACGAGCTACAGGCACTAGTTGGAGCGATTCCTATCGTACACCTGGCGAAAGTAGGGAGACTACGGTGGGCCGGCCACGTAGCAAGGATGCAGGACGACTATGCAATGAAATTCATTCTCTTCAAGAACCCCACCGGCACCAGGAATAGAGAGGCCTAACGTGCTAGATAACCAGGTTGAAGCGCAACGAATTGGCGACGAGTAGCGCATGACCCAGTACAATGAAGAGGAATTCTTAATACGGCAAGAGCAACAGCCCCCTAAATAAGGTCAGGTAAATAAGGTCAAACTACCAATACTCCTTAGAACTTAACTTAACTCCATGGTCTCGGTTCCAACGAAATGAAATGAATTTTTTTTCCCGTGTCACCTCGTTGAACGGCACGCGTTTTTGCGTAGCCGTCGCGTTTATCGGTAGTGTTCCGACCGTATTTTCCGCAAACTCCCGCAAAGTGTAACCACCTGAAAGATGGGTCGTATGCACGCTCTCGGCAAAGGTATATCCCAATCGGCGCTTCCGTACCGCCGGCCGCTCGGTTCCGTCGTGGCTCAAGCTGAACGCGGACGATGTTAAAGAGCAGATTAAGAAGCTCGGTAAAAAGGGCATGACTCCGTCGCAGATCGGTATCATCCTGCAGGATTCGCATGGTGTTGCCCAGGTCCGGTTCGTCAATGGTAACAAGGTTCTGCGCATCATGAAAGCCGTCGGTCTGAAGCCCGACATCCCGGAAGATTTGTACTTCCTGATCAAGAAAGCCGTCTTGATCCGCAAGCATTTGGAACGCACTGACTCCGACTGATTCTGATCGAGTCTCGTATCCACCGGTTGGCTCGTTACTACAAAATCAAGGCCGTTCTGCCACCAAACTGGAAGTACGAATCAAGCACCGCATCGGCTCTTGGGGCCTAAACAGGAAAGGATTTTTTCGTTTTGCTGGGTGTCGTCGCTGAAAGGATGTGAGAAAATGTTCTTTCTTTTCGGTTTATATTAAAAGAAAATAAAGAATATAAACTAGGATGGAAAACGTTGTTTTTACGTAGCCAATCCAATCAGGTATTTCTTTGCAAATTTTGATAATAGTATATGCTTGAAAATGTCTGCTATCTTTCCCCTTGCGGTTGTCGTATAAAATTCCTCAAGAAGGCTTTAAAATTGTGACCAAAAAGATAGTATTTGTATTCCTTCGTGATAGTTTAACTATTCTATGTATAAAATTAAATTTTACAGATATTTGTTTGACCAACGATACTAATTTTGGTTTTAGTGATGGCGTTTTGGTCATCGGGTTACTAGTAAACTAGTTTATTTGCTGTCTAGGCCAACGTTTCAAGGACTTTATTTCCTCATCATCAGGGCAAAAACATATTAAACTAATTCTTGTCAAGTTTGTTGGGGTGGGTTTTTTCTGCTGGTGGTCGAACTACAACAGTCATTCCTGTACACAACACAGTACACACAACCGTACTGTGTTGTGTACAGGAATGACTGTTGTAGTTCGACCACCAGCAGAAAAAACCCACCCCAACAAACTTGACAAGAATTAGTTTAATATGTTTTTGCCCTGATGATGAGGAAATAAAGTCCTTGAAACGTTGGCCTAGACAGCAAATAAACTAGTTTACTAGTAACCCGATGACCAAAACGCCATCACTAAAACCAAAATTAAATTTTACGCATATTCAAAGTAGATAAATCAGTGTTGCGGGAAACTCTGACGTGAATAATTTTGTTAAAATATTTCTCTTGTGTTCAGTAGATAAGCAATAGATAAAACCTGTGATAATCGAACATACTCATTTCAACATTTATAAAGTCAACGAACAACAAAACTCAGAACCACCACCATAGAAAACATGTTACATAAAGTTTTCACCTGCAATACTCATCAAACATCATCACCGCTGAGTTATGCACCCTTACTGACCCCTTTTCCATCACATCATCCTAGCGGCCATGACAAAACAATAGCCAAGAACAAGAACGTGAACAAAATTGAGATTGAAAGGCCAGCTAAGCTTAGCTACCTGCCTTACTGGTTTCTTTGGCCTTCCGATCGAAAACTATGGACAAATCGGTGCGGTGATGCCTAGAGCGACCGATTCACGGACCAGACCCAGCCACGGAAAGAGATTGAATGAATGGAACCGAATGTAGAACCCCTTTGGTGGGCGCACACATACACACATACACGAAACGAAACGGATGGATGTACATATCTGGGCCAATAAAAATAAATGACCACTTTTCGCCTCCTAATGAGAGTGCATTGAAACATTTAAATAGACGGTCAAAGGTTGGCTGGCCGCTGCGAATCCGTCGTCCGTCGTTCCGTTAATGGCCCAGTAAGACCAACCGGACGGTGCACAACAATCGGAGGGGGAAGAGCAGTAAGCAACTCATCGTAGATTACGGTCAAAAAATAACCCCCACCCGACGTAGGCGAAGGAGTTGACCGGAATTGACTGACCGAAGCCATTCGCAAGGATTCATGATGCTGTCGCTGCTGCTGCTGCTGCTGCTGGAGGCAGTAGGTAGCGGACGTCCGGGCAGAATGTATGTGTCCAGAATGTTGGTGGTCCTCGGACGATAACACATACACACGCCGTAATGACATCGGACGGGAACAATGACCAAAAGATGGAAAAGGAACTGCGGGCGGGTGGGGCAAATGTACCCGCCATCCATCCGATGCCAATGTAAGGAGACGAGGTTGAATATGTGCGGCGAAGAAAATGGATTGAGCTTTGGCAGTAAAAATAATGCACATGACACACACGCTAAAAGCAAAAATAGATTATTCAACGTTGCTTTGTTCCTTCTTGATCGGTGCGCGATTTTACTGACGGCGCAAACGGCGCTCGGTCGGGCAGGCAGGCAGGCAGGCAGGCAGGATTAGGGAGCAGGGGGCGGTATCGACGAAGGTGTTGAGGGTGTGGGCACTGAGTCGCTGCTGAGTGGAAATTGATTCTGTCACTGTATGTACCGTGTGGCGATGGACGGCGGCGGCGGTGATTTAGGGTCAATTTGTACCGTTTCGGCAAACAAATTGATCGTTATCTGGCCAAGACAGTGCGCCGCTCTGCTGTGAGCTGGTCCGGTGCAAGATGATGCTGATTGCATTGGGTTTTTTTTTGTTGCTTGCAGAACGTTACAGGTTACTCAATAGTATTTATTCGCTTTTATATGACAGTGTTCTACTACAGGAATGTGTCATTACCATTGCTCTTAGAGTTTTGACAGTAAAATAGAACATTCACTCAGAACCCAGAACATTCGAATATAAAAGTAACATCAAATATACATCTCCTTTGAACAACCTATGATTAAAATGCATGTTTGTACAATTTTTTCACGTAATATTGGATTAAATTATATGTTAGTCTAATCCTGGAATTTTTAATTTTATATTTTCGAAAACAGACACTGATGAAGTTTGCAAGTCGTAAGCGAAATGTGTATCTGTCGAGAATGTCGAGAATAGTAGAATTTAATTAGGAAAACAGTTTTCATCTTTTCTTTAAATTTAGGTCCAATTCAACTGCTTTGACTATATTTTACTTTTTTTGTATTTGATGCTTTGTTCTAATTTTGTCAAGTTTGGTTAAATTTTGACTTCTTTTCATCACTTTTTCGTCCACCTTTACAACAATTTATTACCGTGTAAAGAAAAAATATATTTTACTAGCTGACCCGACAAACTTCGTATTGCTAGGGTTGCTAAGTGGCCGGTTTTTGGCCGGCCCGACCGTTTTTTCACTTGCAAAGCCGGTGGCCGGTCAATCCGGTTAAAAGGCCGGTTTTCCGACGTATGAAGCCGGATTTGTACTTTTTGCCTGGTTTATTAAATTTTCTGATAAATTTATCAGCAATCCTGAACAGTGGATCATTGAAGATAGCTAGTTTAGCAGTGATAATACCCTGCTTCTGGAGGTAATATACATTAAATTATTCCACTAGCGCCAGAAGCAAGTAGTTCTCACTCAAAAACTAGCACTAATTTACACGGAAAACTGTCAACCGACTCCACTTTCTCTCTACGCCGGTTACATGCTACCGGCGACTGTCTAACGCACATTACAGGCAAATCCTCTAATATGCTGCCACAAACCCCCGCATTATTTGATGTCAGGACCGACCGGCCGGTTTTTGCAATTTTCAGACTTGGCAACCCTACGTATTGCCACAAATTAAACTGTGCTGTCAGAATTTCATGTTGGCAGTACAGTGGACTCTCGGAAAAGTTAACTCTCTGAAAAGTTAATTGTTCAGAAAAGTTAAGCGAATATTAGCTCTCAGGCAACACTCTAAAAAGATAATTTTTGTCTTAACTTTTCTGAGAGTTTGAATTTATTAGTTTTCCAAACGTTCGTTCACACACGTGTGTTTACCTTCTATCTTTATTTCTCATTTTTCGGTTGATTGTCGCCTTTCCATAGCTTCATACAGAGTCGCATCTTACCTTGGATTAAATTAAACTCGTGTATCTGACAGTTGCAACAATAGTTCAATACCTCCACATAGTTCCCCAATGATTTTGATAACATACGGGAAAAGCGTAAACTCAGATTGATTTTTAAATGCAAAAGAAGGAACAGCAGAGAACAAAAAATAAGCACGAATATTATCAAAACGTAGTCGTAGACTACGAAAAAACAAAAGTAAGCTGTGTGCGAAAGATGGAATGCTTGGACTTGTAGGACAAAAACTAGATCTGAGACTAATTAATACATGTGTGGTATTGTTTAAATGCGTAAAGGACTTGAGTACTAATCGAGAAATTGTGGGTTGGAGTCCCACTGCCACGAACTAAACCCAATATATTTTTAGCCGCAGATCGAAACTTGCCCAGTATTCAGTCTAACATTTTTCGCACCAAACGCTCCTCTGTTTTAATCAAAAAAGAGTTTACGTTTGACCGCGAAAAAGTCAGTACCAGTAAAAACAAAAAAAGTAAGCTAAAATTAAAAAAGAAGAAAACTTATCCTACTTTCGAGTTCGAACACAGACACTGAGGAAGCTTGCAAGTCGTAGGCGAAATACGTATCTGTCGTGAATTAAATATACATAGTAGAATTAAATTGGATAAGTTTTCTTCTTTTTTAATTTTAGGTTTCTTATTCTACTACGACGCTCCAAAAACTTCAGTCAAAAGTATGCTAGTATAACCGACTATTTTAAACTTACTGAAACGAACTAAGTATTATTACATATAGATGCTACATATTTCTTTCGATTACAACTTCCAGATGCATAAAAATGTATTTCCTATATCCTAGAATGTATTTATCGCTTTTGTATTTATCATTTTCAATGACTTGTAGGACTACTCAGAAAAGTTAATAGTTCGGAAAAGTTAATCGACCCATTCCCCAATCGATTAACTTTTCCGAAAGTTTACTGTATTTTATTTATATGGGAGGAGGGGTTCGTCATAGAAAAAAATCCTTCCTCATAAAATTTCACTTGCCAAATTTGGTTTCATTTGCTTGATTACTTCTCGAGTTATGAGGAAATTTGTATTTCATTCATAAAGGAACCCCCCCTTCTTAAAGGCAGGAGGAGTTATAATTCGCTATAGAAAAAAATCCTGCCTCCAACAACTCCCACATACCAAATTTGGTTCCATTTGCATGATTAGTTCTCAAGTTATGAGGAAATTTGGATTTTATTTGTATAGAAGCCTCCCCCTCTTAATGGGGAGAGGGGTCATAATTCACCATAGGAAAAATTCCTGCCTCCTGAAATCCTCACATGCCAAATTTGTATCAATTTGCTTGATTAGTTCTCGAGTTATAAGGAAATTTGTTATTTATTTGTATGGGAGCCCCCCTCGTTAATAGGAGAGGGGCCCCAATTCACCATAGAAAAAAATCCTGCCTCCAAAAACCCCTACATACAAAATTTGGTTCCATTTGCTTGATTGGTTCTTGAGACATGAGGAAATTTGTATTTCATATATAAGGGAGCCCCCCTCCCTCTTAAAGGGTAAGGGGTCATAATTCGCAATAGAAAAAAATCCTGCTTCAGAAAACCCCCACGTACCAAATTTGGTTGCATTTGCTTGATTAGTTCTCGAGTTATGAGGAAATTTGGATTTCATTTGTATAGAAGCCTCCCCCTCTTAATGGGGGGAGGGGTCATAATTCGCCATAGAAAAAATTCCTGCCTCCAAAAACTTTCACATACCAAGTTTAGTTTCATTTGCTTGATTGGTTCTTGAGATATGAGGAAATTTGTATTTCATTTGTATAGAAGCCCCCTCTCTTAAACGGGGGAGGGGTCATAATTCACAATAGAAAAAATTCTTGCCTCTCGAAACCCTCGCTTGCTAAATTTGGTTCAATTTGCTCGATTAGTGCTCGAGTTTTGAGGAAATTTATATTTAATTTGTATGGGAGCCCCCCCTCCTAAATAGGAGGGGGCCCTAATTCACCATAAAAAAAATCCTGCCTCCAAAAGCCCCCACATACCAAATTTGGTTCCATTTGCTTGATTGGTTCTTGAGATATGAGGAAATTTGTATTTCATTTATAAGGGAGCCCCCCCCCCCGGTTAAAGGGAGGAGGAGTCATAATTCGCCATGGAGAAAAATCCTACCTCCAACAACCCCCACATATCAGTTGATTGATTACTTCTCAAGTTATGCAGAAATTTGAGTTTTATTTGTATGGCAGCCCCCTTCTTAGTGAGGGGAGGGGTCTTTAACCATCATTAGAACCTTCCCTGACTCCAAAAACCCCTACATGCAAATTTTCACGCCGATCGGTTCAGTAGTTTTCGATTCTATAAGGAACATACAGACGGACAGACTAACAAACAGACAGTAATTCATTTTTATAGGTATTAGAGTGCCCCAAAATAGCACTATGTCAGAAAACCCGGGGCTCACCCCTCAAATGATAGCTTAGGGTGTCACAACAAAACTTTTATATGAGGTCAACATTGGTTGACGCGATTTAGGGGTCGATATTTGAGTTTTATGAAAAAATGGCATTTTTCAGGAGTAAATTCAAAAAAATATATTTAGAAATGATAAAGTAGGTGAAACAAGGTACTTGAATATATATTTCACAATCATTGAGATCTGATACATCAATAAGAAAGTTATGGTAGCATGTCTAGAGTCATATTTGATTACAAAAATTTATTGAATTCGGCAAAACTTTAAAATTTTCGAAATTTCATTTAAATAAACGTTAAAACAGGGTTTCGACAGTGTCTCAGAGCAACGTAGCTGTATAGATGGGAACTTTTATGACGAACAGCTTTGCCGAAGAAAGTAAAGACGTATCTTAAAATCTCGCTGAGATATTTACCATTTTATGAAGGCGGAACAAAACACATTTCTGTAATTTTCAAATTTCAGCAGTTTTATGTGAAAGAGGTAATCTAATCTAATCTAATCTCACACTAACGCAGCCAATTCTGGAAGGCATCCTGGAAAATGACGATTACTTGAATCAATCATTTTTCTTGTCAACGGCCAGGCCAACTGCGCAGCATGTACCGCAGAGAGAATTCCAAGGAATCAAGTGGAACTAGAAAAAATACCTAATTCCATCAAACTCCTTGAAATCAAGGGAAGGAAGAAAGCGTGGACCTCCCGTACCAAACGCTTCCCATATACATAGATAATGATTTATTTACAGTCGTTGGGAGTATCTTTGCTAATAAGGGTTAAGTGATACTCCGGACCCTCAGGGATGAACTAATGGCATTTAGACCAGAAGCCAGGCTGCAATTGGCCAAGGATATAGCGCCTTATTTCGCTCTCTGAAAATAGATTAGTTTACCAAAAAATTAGTATAAATCATATAATACTTGAAATTAAAGTCGTGTGGTTTAATGGTTGCCTAAAACTACATTTGTAAGGTTAGGAACTGAAAACCGCACGACCCCGCACCTCCTAGCTTGGCTACTCAATTGTACAAATTGAAGTATTTCCAGGTATGGCCACGTGGAGGCGCTAGGTAGGGGCTTGGGATGGCTAGAGCTATGTTGGGCGCTTCTTCCTAGTTGCCTTCCCCATTTCATACCCTCAGCAGTTTTATGTGAAAGAGGTAAATGAAAAAACTGGAACTATTTACTCTAAACGTCACTTACGTTTTTGATAAGAGTAAATATGCACCTTCCAAAGAATTTGGCACTTTTCACTTCTAAAAAGGGCGTATTTATTTTATCAGCAGAAATCGTATCTCCTGAAGCTAGGTTTACTCCGAAACGATGCCTAAGTGTGAGTTGTTGAAAATTGAGTTTTAAACATGAAAAAATGAACACTGATAAAAAATTCCGCTATTTTCTAAAGTCAGGGTTCAGGAAAAAATGTAAAACTGTTGAGTTGGGTGTGGGTACTGTTCGGTACGCTGTTTTGACGTTTATTTAAATGAAATTTCGAAAATTTTTACCGAACTCAATAAATTTTTGTAACCAAATATGACTCCAGACATCCCAGCATAACTTTTTTTATTGATTTATCAAATCTCAATGATTGTGAAAAAAATAATTAAGTACCTTGTTTCACCTACTTTAACATTTCCAAAAATATTTTTTTGAATACTCCTGAAAAATGACATTTTTCCATAAAACTCAAATGTGCGACCCCTAAATCGCGGCAACCAATATTGACGACATATAAAAGTTTTGTTGTGACATCCTAAGCTGGGGGTGAGTCCCCAGGTTTTCTGGCATAGTGCTATTTTGGAACACCCTAATAGGTATAAATTCCTAAAAGAAATATGGTATCGTGAGGATTCATTTCAGACGAATTGGCTGATGAATTATAGATTTTTTTCTAGTTTTTTTTTCTGATACGTAGAATGTTATCACAAACTTATCAAAATTTAAGATCATGGCATTCACGCATAGCAGGTTATGTTCCGCAGGAACACAAAATGCCGCTCCTATTTAGATTTTGCAAACGTATCGATTTCCGCCGCGCGGCAGCTTCAACCGGCCGACCGACCGACCGACCGCTGGTTGACATTATTATTAATTGACTCGTTAGCGTTAATAATTATGGGTCGGCCTTTTGTAGGGCGAAAATATATGCTAGCGCGCGCGTTGAAAGGCGAGAAAACTTTGCACATTGAATGTGGGTGCCCTGCGCCAGCAGCAGCAGCAACATTTCGTCGGGGCTGCTGGGGCCGATTGGGTTAATGGCGTTTGCGACCTCCGGGCTGCCTCACTAACGGACCGCACTTTTCAAGTCACGCTGGGAAGAAAGGTGTTGAATATATTGGAACATTTCTCAGGCCCAATGCACCGTAATGTGTGTGTGCGTGTAGAATCCGCTGCAAATTGGTTGTGACTTGTTACGGTAATGGGCACCGATTCGGTACGGGTAAGGCTGGTCAGGATTAGCTTCATTTATGACTGAATTTGTCGTCCAACTGTAAATTTCAACCCCAGGGTAGTCTGCTTTACCTAATATAGAGAAGAAATCACATATTTAAATGCCATCTTTATATGAAAATGTAAAAATTCAAAAACGTTTTATAACAACATGAACATTTGTCAAGATAAGCTGTTTGAAAATATATAAAACTGGGTGGAAAATTGCAAGGTACTCCGCCATACGTAGCAAGAATAAAAATTTAACACCTCACAACAAGTGTGTGACAAGGCTTCGAACAGATGCAGCGAAATTTGATTGATTGCATATTTCACTTTTCCGTTTCTCGTCCAAAACTTTCGTCACACCATTATCGTCTCGCAGTAGTTCTACAAGGAAGTGTTCGTTGGTATTGTTCTTATATTTTTCAACTTGACTGCAGTCAGAATTTTGCAACATATGTCATACGTTTATTGTCGATTAAGACGAACATTTGATTGTTCAGCTAGAAAGAGGAACCCTTTCCACCATGTATAAGAATGCATTACATAGAATTGACTATTGATTCGAATATCAACAGTGCAAAATAAAAAGAAGAATTGTGAACATTCTTACTTCAGAAAAATGAACCCCCGTCCAGAGCTGCGGGGCGAGGGTTGCGGCGAACTCCGTTTTGCACCTTTTATCTGCACCATTACATCAAATCGGTGTGTTCAACCAACCAACCAACCAGTTTTTTCCCGCGCCATTTCTTCAACTGCGGCTGCCAGGATGAAAGCTGCGCCATTACTCAAAAAATGCTCGTTTTGCACGCTGGCAGGAGCAAATTAATCAATAGCTGAAGAATAATCAAGAAATGTTCAAATCATTTAAAAAATTACACCGACCAGCGAAATATGACCGGCCGCCGAGGCCCTTTTTCCGTCCGTGCCAGGATCTCCCCCTGCCAGGAGGATCCCCAGGGGGCGCGCGGTGGCCGGCCGGCCGGTCGATGTGAGCTAACACGAGCAACGCGAGAGTGATGCGAAAGACGGAAAAGCGCGCGCTTCTCTCGGCGCGTCCCGAGCAGCCAGCCAGCCAGAAGAGGTAATTTATGAGCCCAACCTTTTGCACATTTAATAACTCTTTTTTTCGCTGTGCTTCCCTTGACTTACCAAGAGTCCAAACGTTGTGCCTCAATCTACCTTATGTTACTCCCCCTGAATGATTCTTCTCACTCAACTCATTGCTGGCAAATGAAGTAAAATAAATCAATTTCAACCGATTCTTGCATGGGCAGTTTCCCTCCCGAGGCAGATGAATGGGATCGATAGGGATGCTGCCGCTCGGCACGGCCGCTCGTTCGGCCGGGGTTGCTTTTGCCATTCTCACACATCCCTACAGACTCGGTCGCTCGCTCATATGTGCATATTTAGTGTCCCTTCTGCGAGCACTCAATATTCGCCTTCCGTCTTGTGCTTCTCATGATTGAACGTCATCTTTCATAGGTAGGTACCATTCTTCCGCCATGCCGTGCCAGGCAAAGCCGCGAAATCACTTCCAATCCGCCAGCCGGAGAGGTTCGCCCACCGAAAAAAGCGTGGGGAAACTTTTCACCCGGGAAACCTTCAGCAAGAGCGAGCGCGCGAGAGCGGGTTGGTGTTATGTTTTGTTTGCCTTTCTTATGGAGTGCAGTAGAGAAAATGAGTGCTAATTTGATAGTTTGATTTTATCATAATTTCATCTCTGCTTCAATTGACGTAAACGCAGCGTGAGCAAATGTTTTAATATTATTAAAATTGATTGAATTTATTGTTATTCAAATCGTATTGGAACAATTCAGTACGCTGTACTTTATTATCCTTTTAGATGTACAATGGAATGTCAACTCAATAGTAATTATAAAACGGAAATAGTAATTACATTATCTCAATGAATAAAAATAAATAAATATAAGCAAAAGCATGTATAAAATATAAGCAAAAAGGGCCATCGACCCGAATGCAGCAGTGGCGGCGATTATCTCAAATCAACATTATTGAGAAAAGTAAGTGATGGCCTCCGAGTAACATTCTTTGGCATTCTTTAATTTTGCGGAACCACTGGTTAGACTGGAATGATCGAAACGAGTTGTGATATAGGGTATCGTGTACTGATAGTTTAATTGTCCAAACACTTGGGCGCAAACCGAGAGAGTGTGGGTTAGAGTCTTACTCAGAAATTGAACTACACAATGTATTTTTGGCCCCACATCGAAGTTTGGCAATTTCATTAAATGTACGTGAAATCGAATAAAGTAAGGCTGAATAGATGTAAGGCCGTTAAGACCTCGGGTAAAACGTGAGACCAAGCAGTATTGAACTATTTATTCTTTCTGTTCTCACTACACACTTCACACTTCCCACTTTTCTTTTCAAGCTTCTCACTATTCACTGCTTACTTCTTACTTCTTGCTTCTTACTTCTTACTTCTTACTTCTTACTTCTTACTTCTTACTTCTTACTTCTTACTTCTTACTTCTTACTTCTTACTTCTTACTTCTTACTTCTTACTTCTTACTTCTTACTTCTTACTTCTTACTTCTTACTTCTTACTTCTTACTTCTTACTTCTTACTTCTTACTTCTTACTTCTTACTTCTTACTTCTTACTTCTTACTTCTTACTTCTTACTTCTTACTTCTTACTTCTTACTTCTTACTTCTTACTTCTCACTTCTTACTTCTTACTTCTTACTTCTTACTTCTTACTTCTTACTTCTTACTTCTCACTTCTCACTTCTCACTTCTCACTTCTCACTTCTCACTTCTCACTTCTCACTTCTCACGTCTCACTTCTCACTTCTAGAAGAAATGAGAAGTAACATTTCTTATAATCACATAAACATTGGTGATTATTTTTCAATTGCTGCAGAATCATAAGTACTAAAAATGTTTTAAAGGTTTCGAATAATAGATAATATAACTCCAAAATAAGGGGTCAGTCCCGGCGTAGCGGTTAGCATTCACGTATCTTACGCCGAGGACCCGGGTTCAAATGCCAACCACGCAGAAGTCACGAATGCCATAAGCTGTTAAAGTGACTATAATCTAACAAAAAAACTCCAAAATAAACTTTAAGTAACTTGTCAAGGTTTGAGAAAACCTTTAGAAAATCCCTAGTAAATCGTTAAGAAAAGACAAATTCTTTATCAATAAGCGTACATTTGTCAAAGTGCACCCTGTACAAAACGCTTATTAGACCGGTTGTTCTCTACGGGCATGAAACATGGACAATGCTCGAGGAGGACCTGCGAGTGCTCGGAATTTTCGAACGACGAGTGCTAAGAATGATCTTCGGCGGTGTACAGGAGAACGGAGTATGGAGGCGGAGGATGAACCATGAACTCGCATAGCTTTATGGCGAACCCAGTATCCAGAAGGTTGCTAAAGCTGGACGGATACGATGGGCAGGAGATGTTGCAAGAATGCCGGACAACTACCTTGCAAAGATGTTCGCCTCAAATCCGGTAGGAACAAGACGACCAGGAGCGCAGCGAGCAAGATGGTTAGACCAGGTAGAGCGAGATCTGTCGGAGAGTACTCGGTGTCCGAGGAATTGAAGAGCGGTAACCCTCAACCGAGTTACATGGAGATACTTTGTTCAACAGGCTTTGTCTTAGGACGGCAAGCCACCTAAGTAAGTAAGTACATTTGTCCGCACTGGTGAATCGGCGAATTACATTAAAATTACATTAAAAGTAAACATTGCTCCGAAGTTTTAATTAATTTACTTCAGCCAGGTTATGGGTGATTTTAAAACGCGGGCAGTTTCCGAAACTTAACTATGAGATCTAAAATATCAGTCAAGAGCAAAAAAATTGACTGACAGTCATGCAGCACTGCAAATCATGAGTGAATTGTTTTGAACGGTAGAAAACTGGGATAGACAAGCACTGTCAGTAGTTCAGTAGCCATGCCCATGGACTGACAGATAAAAGAATACTACCAGGGGTAACACTGTATGTGTTAAATGCGTTTTATATCCGTCTTCATGCAGGGCTGTCATTTTTTTCGGGCGCAAGTCATGAATACGCGTTTATCAGCAACGGGTTGTATCCTTCTTCTTGCAAAAAAAAAACTGCGACACGCTGAAGAAGACTACAAGTCGTCGCTGAAATACGCCTATTCGTGACAGTGGTATAAAAGATAGTAGAACATTTGTCTATTTGAGTTCTTTTTATCGTCTGGATTCAATTGTAACTATTAATTTTTGGCAGGGCAGTCTTCACAGAAATTTATCAAGACTAAGGTTTGATGTTTTCCCGACGTTTCGACACTTTGTTGGTGTCTTTTTCAAAGGGGTAATATCATTTACATCTTTTGTTCTATTTTGAGGAGTGTGTCAAAAATGTGTCCAAACGGCGGAAAAACATTAAATCTCGATCGTGATAAATTTCTCTGAAATTTCTCTGATAAATTTCTCTTTGTATTTAAGCCTTTTTATAGGCTTAAATATAAAACCGAAACGTCGGACAGAATTTAAAAATCTGTTCTGATTGCTAAAAAAGGCTGAATAACCGGACAAAAAGTGAAAATTATCATCAAAAAGACACCAGTCGATAGAATACAATTTGTTTAGGCCATTACAAATATTTTATAAAGTTTTTGTCCTTCCGGTGTTCGGCCACTGAAGGGGGGGGGCGAAAAAAACAAAGTAAATTTTTTAATCGAGCAAAAAAAACATGGATTTTAAGAATTTTTATTTAAGGTTTAAACGTGAAAACCGAATCTATTCTTGTTTATAATATATACGTTATTATTTTCTATGCAAAAAAATACGAAAAATGAGAAAAACGAAGGGAAATTTTTTTGAACGATTTTCGGAAATTCCGTTGTTCGAATTTCCATTTCTGTTTCGTGCTGGAAGCGTTAATTCAACTCGGAGACTCATTTTTCGAGTTTTTTCAGACTGTAGAGCCCACAGACAATTGATTTTGTGAAAAGAAATTTGACTCATATCCTACAAATTATTTTTTTGCCCCCGATTTTTCAAGCCAATTTCCAAGGGGGGGGGGGGGTGTGACAAAAACTTTAAATATGATTTGCAATGGCTTTATTTGCATAAAAATATCAACAGGCCTTTTGACCCTACTAATAAACTTAACCTAGAACCTAGGTGCTAGGCCCAGGAATTGAGTTTTCAGTACCTCGTGACTAACGTTGAAGTCAAAACCGGATTTAAAGCGATTAAAGTGGCGCTGCAGAATGGTGATCGTACTGAAGCTACTGTAGTTGATTCGCCGATGCAGTACGCATAGAAAACGACCTTTACATAGAGTACGACTTTGAGCGTGTATGTTGAGGTTAGCCAAAAAAGCCAATCCAGTCTCCAGATAGCCAATCCAGTCTCAAAGTCAGCACATTGGCGACAGCTATTGCTCTGATCGCAACGAACATTGAAGGGGTCAAGATCGATGAGTCTGCGGCGTTATCCAAGGCAGGGTAACTGGAAGTGGTCGTTGCAAGACAATCTCCGAAGAGTGAAACGGATGAATCTGCGCTGCACTGACTCGATTCGGGCAACTCCATCTTGGTAGTAGGGACTCCACGCTGGAGCATAGTACTCAAGATTGGAGCGGACAACAGATGTCGTAGAAGTTCTTGGCGATTCACAAGATAAATTCCAACTTCCTGCAAGTCTTGCCGGCAATTAATGGTATGTCTTGTTCCAGTCGAACAGTATGCCTAAATCCTTGACATAATTTTTGTGGCGTGAAGGCACGTTTGATAGCATGTAGTCAAAGACGTAAGAGGTTACGCCGGCAGTCACCGATAGCACAGGTTATCGTAGGAAATTACCAGATGGGTTTCATGGGGGCTCGCGCAATTGCGGACCAGATTTTTACCATCCAACAGATCTTGCAGTAATGTCGGGAGTACGACGTTCCCACACATCACATCTTTATTGATTTTAAAGCAGCATACGATACAGTTGATCGAGATCAGCTATGGCAGATAATGCATGTATACGATTTTCTAGATAAACTGAACCGACTGATCAGAGCTACATTGGATCGAATGATGTGTTTCGTGACTCGTGAGCATCTCAGGAACAGTTCCCTTCGAGACGTGGGAAGGGTTGAGACAAGATGACGGCTTATCCTTCATGTTGTTCAACATCGTTTTGGAGGAGATAATCCGACGAGCGGACATCGCAAGGCACGATTGTCATTAAAGGCAGCCAACTCCTGGACTTTGCAGATGTCTTTAATTTCATAGCCAGGAACTCTGCAAGGGCTGAGGCGATCTTCGCCAGATTGAAAGTCTAAGAGGATTGTGCTAAATTTAAATATGTCGAAGACCAAATGAAAGGAAGAAGTTCAGAGGAATAAACAGACGGTAACCGCTGACGGCGACGAACTAAAAGTGGTTGACGAGTTCGTGTATTTGGGATCACTGTTAACCGCGGACAACAACATTAGCAAGGAGATCTAGCAGCGCATTCAAGCGGGAAAGCGGACCTGCTTTTCCCTTCGCAAAACACTACGATCAAGAACCATGCACCGTCGTACCAAGCTCACGATGTTCCAAACCCATATTAGACCAGTAAAACATTATGGAATTGATGCCGTAACGATGCTCACGGAGGACATATGCACCCTTTTTGTGTTCGAGTGGATGCCATTTGGCGGAGTACAAACTGAAAGCGGAGAGTGGCGGAGGCGTATGAATGACGAGCTACAGGCACTGCTTGTAAAGATTCACGTCGTACATCAGGCGAAAGTCAGTAGGCGGCGGTGAGCCGGACACGTTGCAAGAATGCCGGACGACAGTGCGTCGAAAACTGTTGTCGTCAATAAGCCTATCGGAACCAGAAACAGGGGGCTCATCGTGCAACATAGCTCGACCAGGTCGAAAATTACGGCTTTTGAGATAACTGGCAAGTTGGCGACGAGTGGCCCAAGATCGAATTGAATGGAGACGAAGAATCGAGAACTGCTTAAAACAGCACGAGTCATCTCGGCTCTAGGCTGCTGACGACGACAATGAAGAGAGTGTTCAATATCCTGGAGAATGTAATACAGCACATTTGTCGGAGTTCAGCAGCATGCGGAAGTCTATCACGGATTCTCTATTTTAGAGAATAGAGCTTGAGATCGTCAGCAACCGAGAGTCGGGGACAAGGAAATTGACATTGTTGAAGTATACAAGGAAAACCAAGAGTTCAAGATGGCTGCCTTGTGGGATTCCACAGCAAGCAGTGAAAGACCTTGAAATAAAACCGTCCTTGTTTACTTCTTAGTGGTGATCGTAAAAACAAAGCAAAGCAAAGCCTAGGTGCTACATTCCGTTAACGAAACTTGACCTTCAGTTTCTAGACAACAGACTTCGCAGCCAGCTGTTAGAGTGCAGGACAATTGCAAGGACAGTTGCTACGATCCTATTGACTCTAACAGCCTCTCCCAGTCGAGATTCGAACATACGACGACTGGTTTATTAGGCCAGCGTCATAGCTCGAAGCCAACTGGGAGGCCAAGTGGCGATCGTACAGGTACGGAAAGGTCCTAGAGATTTGCAATCTTCTGCAAAAACATGTGTTTTGAGGCTTTCAATAATCGCCTAGAACTATATATTCTTGTAAAATGCAACCAACATGAGCTAAGTATGAAAAACGTATTTTTAAAGAATTTGCAATGAAAATTCTCCATAGCTTTGCACTCGATAGAGATAAAAATGCCATTTCTTTAGCAAAGTTGTTTGTCTCTATATTTTCTATAACTTTGCTGAAGAAATGTGTCTATCTACTCACAAACAAAAAAGGGGATATGTATGGTTGGGCACAAGCGGCACCTATACAAGTTTGTAATACTCGACCGAAGCTTTAAGGTGGAGTACTGGTTTCATAAATCCACTTGTCCCATTTTACCCAATGGGCTCGTGAAGCTATGGAAATCCAAGCTTGAATATGCGATAACTTAGCAAGCTAAGGTCCAAGAGATTTGCAGTCTTCTGCAAAAACGTGTGTTTTGAGTGCTTCGATGATTACCTAGAACAATCTATTCTTGTAAAATGCAACGAACAAAAGCTAAGGACGAAAAACTAATTTTTAAAGAAGTTTCAAAGAATATGATCTATAGTTCACCACTCAATAAAGTTGCCTGATTTTACATTATTTACAACTTTGCCGAAGAATCTATGTCTATATTTCCTAACACAAAAAAGTTATTTTCTATTTTTATTACAGCAAGCGATGACTAATTTTTGACACTTTTATATTAAGGGAGACATTCATGCGAACAAAAGTGCTGAAGTCCATAACTGATTAAATGAAATCAAAAGACTCTAGGGAAAAAGTTTCATTTTTCACCCTTTTGGACCACCGTGCTCCGGGGTGGTTCGTGCTGTATTAAGAATTTCAATCCACTGTGCTCGATCCTGCACTGCTCATAGTTCGTTGAGAGCCGCGACACACGTAAGTCGACTTCAACCTAGTTGAGCCATCTTGCACGTAGGGCTCCTCTACTTTTGTCGTCTGTGAAGTTCACTGCATAGTCGTCCGGCATCCTAACGACATGGAAGATTCATCGTAGTCTCCCGACTTTCAACAAATGTGCGATGAGAATCTCCAAGTAGTTCCTGCAGCTTGCGCTACTCTCCGCTCGCCGTTTGACCTCCGCCAAAAATAAACTGCGACACAAAAACCAAAGCCTTGGGCTAAAACGTCTTTCTAAGACTTGATCCACAGACTTCACAGCCGGCTATTAGAGTACAGGACAGTTGTGGGGCTAGTGCACCAATCCTATTGACTCTATGTAGCACTACTGCCTAGCCGAGACTCGAGCATACGACGACTAGCTTGTTAGACCAGCATCGTACCTCGAAACTAACTGGGCGGGCCGCAATACCTTTCGTTCAAATACGGCAAGTGCATATTGGTCTTCCATAAGCAAAGTTATAGTCTCAAGGCCGCGTCAGTTTGTCCGGAAAACCGTACTCGTGCATTATCTGCCATAGTTGTTCGCGCTCAACTGTACCGTATGCTACCTTGAAATCCACGAAAATACGACGCGTGGGCACGAGCAACTAAGCAGACAATATTTTGCACCCAAAAAGTTTGATGCATACAGGTGAATATCTTAAGTTGCTACTGAGTGGATTATTCAGCATTCCGTCCTTTTTCCTCGATTCCAACAAAAATCGAACATTTTTCTTCACCAATTTCGTGCATGCATCGTGAATCGGCAGGTTGGAAGACGTATAGGTACGCGTTCGAGGGTGCCGGCCGAGAAAAATTGCATTCTGTTTCGCAATAAATTTCATTGTTGGCTGTCGATGCATATCGCTCATTTTACTGTGCCGAACGACAGAGACAGAGACAGCGAACTCAGACGACGGACGAGACTCCCAACCAAGAAGCCAAAGCCGCACTAACACGAGAGTGCTCCGTTTCGTTCCGTGCGACTACGCGAGATGCCCTCCTAGCTGAACGAAAAAGCAAAATCGCTGATCTTTCGTTTGATTTGTCGATTTGTACCGCTGACTGCTGCCGATTGAGGCGGTCTAATGAAGGATATTAATTTCGCGCACCTTGTTGCACCGATTTACGGCATGGATTGTTAGTTTGGCTCAACGGAATTGAATTTGTTCGGTATGCTTCCAGTATAACTTCGAAAAGTTTGTGCTTAAATTTGATTCCATGGGAACAACACGGCATATATTGTCAATTTAAAACATCTTTCTCATTCCATTAGGTCGTATCTTTTTAATTAGACAATTTTGATAATTTCACATTAAATAAAAAAGTATATAAATCACCCATGGGCTCGGGAAGCCCATCAAAGCAACGGGGACATAAATTAAACCGTCGAAACAGAGTGAATGCAAAGGCACCGAGAGTCTAGAAGTTATACTGTTTTGAGTGACTTTCTTCGTTCACACAGCGTGTGAGTCGAACACAAAAATTATGATGTACCCCCGCCGATAACGTCACATATAGCTACAACATAGGACGAGGCGCGCTTTTTAGGTCTCTCCTCCGGGATATCGGGGTGCTGCTGCTCGCTACGAGTGTATTTTCCACGTCCCGTCGCTCAGTTACGATGATGCTTCTCGCTATCGCATCGAAAGCGCCCACCACCGACCACCATGTGCACAGTCAAGGCGGCGGGAGACGCGCCATAGAGGGAAAAGGACACATTTTTACGATTTATGTCTTTAATAAAATTAATATACGTTACAATCTCATTCGGAACTATGCCTCGCTATAAATTATGACCTGTACGAAAGAGTCCCATCAAGACTTGCCTGCAACTCCCTGCATTAGTGCCGGAAAACAGTTCTCATAATTTTAATCTATAAATTATTGCCCAAACAACAAAAACATGCCATAAATCACAATTCAATCAGCTCTTTTATTTCGGCTTTCATCCCCTCTTCCAGCTAGATTTCGGTAATTAACAATCGAACCTTTCTTCGCTGCGCTGGCGGTCTCGGAATAGAAAAGTCGTCTTGGTTCAATCAAGATTTTCGGAGACCAACGCACACCGCAGCGCAGCAGTTGGGTCGTCGTCAGTCGTCATCGGCCGCGCCGGCCGCCATGATGTGAGTCCTTTCTTGCCAGCCAGGTCGAATTCGTCATCGGTACCAATATTCATTCCAAATTAAGCCCAAGCCGACCATAAATCACTCCGCCGGAATCTAATCCCGAACGAACCCATCCTGCTTGGCGCGGCAGGCAGTGAGTGTGGCCTCGTCCGACAGCTGCCTGCTTCATAATTTTTATCAATCTCTTCCCATCCTCGCCGGGCCGGGAGGAGAAACCATTTCACTGGCTCAATCGACTCGAGCACACACGCATTGCATCATCATTGCACTGGATTTGCGCATTTTAAAATTTATGACACATAAACATCGCCACAGGATGCTCCGTGCTTCGGCTCTTCTAGGTAGGTACATAAGCCGTTACGCATGCTGGTGTGCGGAGAGGCTATTCTGAGTATCCTAGAAACAAAACACTGTAAAAGGCCAAAAAAACGTGAACATTCATAGTCTTAACTGAAGGTGATATGATGATGATGCTCGAAGAGCGGGGCAGCATTATATATAGGGGATTTAATTAGCATGAAGCTATAAATTTGGCTTCTGTCAACCATGTCCATCACGATAAAAGACATAAATCGTTAACGAACGTTTACATCGAATCGTCAGGGGTGGTGCTGGTGGTTGAGGTAGTGTGCAGGAAAATGGTTTACACAATTTACACAGTAACATTAAAAAAATTCTGAAAATGCGATCGTTTTGTGTTATGTTTTTGCATAAAAATGCAATGTTTTTGCATAATGAATCTTCAGAAATAAGCTGCGAATTTATAAAAAAAAATTTAGTTGCGATATGCAATTCATAAATTTAGTTTTGCTACCTTACAGCAGCTCAAAAATCGAACCAATATTTGGTCACCACTCTTTTTCTATCTTTAGGTACTGGAAAGTGCTTAATTTTAAACAAAGCTTGCCTTTTTAGGAGATAAATTTGGTTAATTAAATATGGGTAATTAAATGTGATTGTTGAGCATCTTTGTAAAAACTCAACTACTATTGTATAATAAAATTCTGGGAAAAATTCTTTTACTCCCAAATTTGGATTAAATATCCGAATATTTAAAGGCCTGCTCTAAAAAAATACAAATTAAATGCCTTCTTGTGTCCTTTACAGATGTGGTACTCGAAAGGTTTTCATTAAATGTAATATGTAATTTCCTATAGTGCGTGGTAGTTTTATTTAGCTCTAGCTGACCCGAAAAACTTCGTAGGGTAGATGCTCCAGTAGTTGTGGTAGTACCTGTAGTGGTGGAAACTCGAATTATTCAGTTATTTTTGCAAATGTTGGTACAAGTTTGATGCTTACCTATAATACTGGAACTGGTAGTTCGATACTTATCAGACTTGTACCAAAATCTGCAAAAATAACTGAATAATTCGAGTTTCCACCACTACAGGTACTACAGGTTGTCACAAATTAAACTGTGTTGTACATAAATCATGAATCTCGAATGATCTTTGTCACAATCCCGAGTTTTGCAAGTTTCTGAGGAGTTCAACCTCAGATGATTCATTTTGGCAGTTACGTAACTATGAAACCATGGGTAGTTTAATATACAAATTTTAAATTTTTTCTCACAGTAAAGTAGAAAACAACCCCCCCTTCCACCGTTGCTTAGCCAGATATAATAAAGCAGATAGCTCTGAAATATTCGCCGTGATTGTATAACATTTCGCCAAATACCATTTCGCGAAAAACCTTACGCGGAATGTACCATTTCACGGAAAACCTTTTCGTTCCTCGCTATCGCTCGTTCGGATTCAACTGAAGGAAAGTAATAGAGATCAGTAGACCTAGGAAAACAAATAAACCTAGACAGAGGTGATTTCTGCGGGGGACTGCAGATAGTTTTTGGTGGTCTTGTTATTGACTGTTATGTTTTATGGAAGAGTCCAAAATTTCTCGTGCTTGATTAGTTATGGAGTTACGCAAAAATTTCTATTTTATTTGTATGAGAGTCTTTAACCCCCTACCACAGAACAGAAGTAGAAGTAGAAATCCAAACACGTACATGCTACTTTCTACAGATACTAGCGAACCTGGCGGTAGCGAGTCACTTTTTCCCACGAAAACACACGAACGCATACGAACGTACACGAAAGCATGTGAAATCTGCTATGCGATGGCAGCGAGCGTTCTGCTTATATTCCTCTTATTCTCTTCTATGCGAAAACCTTCCCAAGGAAAAAGAAGAACAAAAAAGTCTCTGTTACCAGTTTTGGTCGCCGAATCGTTCGGACTTCCACTTCTGTTCTATGTGAGGGGTCTCAAACCATCATAAAATAAATTCAAGCCTCCAAAATCCCCCAAATGGTAATTTTTTTTCCATATGCTTGATTAGTTCTCGAGTTCTGAGGAATTTTCTATTTCATTTGTATAGGACTCCCCCCCCTCTCATAAAGTGGAGAGGAGTCAAAATTTGTTATAGAAAAATTGCTGCCTCCTAAAACCCCACATGCCAAATTTGGCTCCATTTGCTTGATGAGTTCTCGAGTTATGAGGAAATTTGTATTTCATTTGTATAGGATCCCCCCCTCCTAAAGTGGGGAGGGGTCCCAATTCATCATAGAAAAAAATTTTGTCTCCAAAATCACTCACATGCCAAATTTGGTTCCATTTGCTTGATTAGTTTTCGAGTTGTGAGGAAATGGGTATTTCATTTGTATGGAAGCCCCCCCCCCCCCTCTTAAAGGGGAGAGGAGTCATAATTCCCCTTCTAAAGAGGGGAGGTGTCTCAATTTTCCATAGAATAAATTCTTGTCACCAAAAACACCCACATGTCAAATTTTGTTCTATTTGCTTGATTAGTTCTCGAGTTATGCAGAAATTTGTGTTTCATTTGTATGGGAGCCCCTCCCTCTTAGTGGGGGGAGGGGTCTCTAACCATTACTAAAACCTTTCTTGGCCCCAAAAACCTCTACATGCAAATTTTCACGCCGATTGGTTTAGTTAGTTTTATTGTATAAGGAACATCCCGACAGACAGACAGACAGAAATCCATTTTTATATATAAGATTCACTAAGATTTTCTTGAAATTTGCTTGTATCCACTGATTTTGAACTGATGCAACTTGACAAAACCAAAACAAAATACCGATTTTTGGAAAAAGCAATATCGGTTCCCTGTCTTGCTTCCCGGTGCTACTCTCTTTCGAAGTTCGTAACAGCATTGTTTTTAACGTTTGTAATGTAGATTTACATTTCTTTCAAGTAATCGCTTTTCATTTGGGATGTAAGAACTACTTACACAATCTTCACAAAGTGCGTCAAGTTATGATGACATTTACCTTCTGATGACATACTCACGGTCTGTAATTTTCGATTACTGTTGCTTTTTACAATCATCGCAAATTCGCTGTGAGAGTAATTTAAAAAAAATCAGCATTTAAAATCAAGCGTTCAATGAGGTTCGGTTTTACTTACTGTAGGGCTTTGATTTTATTTGCAATGAAATGCCAGAATAGCGAAAGTGGTGCAAGTGCTGGTTTGATAACGATAATGTTATTACAAATTATTTGTTTGGGGTCTTTCGACAGATTACTCAGACAGGACAGAAAACCAGCCAGCCAACCACACAGACAAATAGACAGACAGATAGAACAGACAGACAGACAGATAGACGGGACAGCCAGACAGAACACAGACAGACTGACAGACAACCATCTGCCAGCCAAACAGACAGACAGACAGGAAGACAGAGTAGACAGACAGATGGGACAGATAGACAGATTAATGGGACAGATAGACAGATAGACGGAATAGATAGACAAATAGACGGGACACATAGACAGACAGACGGGACAGACAGACAGGACAGATTGACAGACTGATAGGACAGATATACAGACAGATGGGACAGATAGACGGGACAGATAGGCAGATAGACGAGATAGACATAAAAAAATGGGACAGACAGACGGGACAGACAGACGAGACAGACGAATCAGATAGGGTAGACAGATGGGTCAGATGGGACAAACAGGCAGCCTAATTAGGATATAATAAGACGCCACAGACGGAACGCATATAATCCTGCGGCTAACAGATACAAATGTTGTGCAAAACATAAACAAGCTACATAACTGGAAGAAGTAAAAAATTAAAAGCAAAAAGACTTAAACAGAAAAGAAGTAATAAATTGAGAGCGAAAGTGATTAGTTACGCGTTTGCAGAAACTGTTAAAGTGTTTGAAAAGCAAAAGATGTTGTGATGTGAAAAGTTGAGTTCTATGAAGACAAATGGTTTGCTGCGAGCAGAGAAAGTTTGCTGCCGATTTGGATAGGCTACTAAGTAGCAACAAATTTACCTTTGAGTTTTCGGAAACAAAAGTTAGCATTAGCATTAGCATATGTGGCTGCACACATCGTAGGTGGCTATATAATCGCATTATATACCTGGCTACGTCCGAACAATATCATATCAACAATATCATATCAATAGTAGGGCAAGGCAAACAATAAGGACCATGAGGAAGATTTATTCAATAATAAACTGTATATAGTATATATTGAGTATATATATATGCAAAAATAGAACAATCTCACCAGCAATCCGTCGCGTGAAATACAGTTGCGTCATTTGAATTTCCATCAGTGCATCTAATATCCAATAATTAATTTAATTTTTTCCATATCCATGATATCCATGTGTATTATTTAAACTTGTTACGGCCAAAGTTTTAATCGTACAGTAGGAGGTGCTTGATGAGCTAAAACGAAACAAATAATTAAAATAACATATTA
Source organism: Sabethes cyaneus (assembly GCF_943734655.1). Classification (NCBI taxonomy): domain Eukaryota; kingdom Metazoa; phylum Arthropoda; class Insecta; order Diptera; family Culicidae; genus Sabethes; species Sabethes cyaneus. The sequence goes on along the minus strand of NC_071355.1, from coordinate 213,306,950 downwards.
GACTTACCTGCTACCAAGGCCGGGTGACTCAGCCGTCTGCGTAAAATCTTAGTTTTGAGGTCTGGTCAGGAACCACGCAGCATCGCACCCCCTAGCTTAACTCAATAGAGTATTACCGGGTATGGCCGCGTGGAGGCGCTAGGTAGGAGCTTGGGCTGACAAAAGCTATATTGGTCGCTTTCTCGTTTGCCTTCCCCATTTCCTACCCTTGAGTTTTCGGAAACAAAATTACCCCAAAATCGAATGGTCTGCTTCATGGATCTCCGCGATTAACTCTATATTACATGTTTCGGGATGGCTAAGAAAGACTAGAAAAGACAAAATGTAAGTACAAACAAATAGATGAACAAACAGTCAGACAGACAGGATAGAAGGGATAAACAGAACTGACTTGACATGTAGAGCAGACGAGACAGACAGAACAGATGGGACATAAGACTGATGAGATAGGCAAGAAAGACCGGACGGGCAAAATAAATGGGATAGAACAGACGAAACAGGTTTAATAGACGACACGGGCAGGAAATAAAAGACAAATGACGACACGGGCAGGACGGACGGGACAGATAGGACATACAAAACAAACAAACAGATGAACAAACCGACGGACAGGACAAAGCAGACAGACAGAACTGACGGGACAGGTAGAACAAATGAGATAGACAGGACAAATAGGACAGATAAGACTGATAGCAACACGACAGACCGGACGGACAAGATAAATGGGAAGTGACAGACAGGACCGACAGAACAGGAAGAACAGATGAGACGGACAGAACATACGATACAAACAAGACAGACAGGACAGATGACACAGAATGGACTAGGGGGTGAAAAAATCGCTTCTAGTGATCAAGAACATAGGAGCGATCAGATTCAGATTCATTGACATCACTACTTGTGAGCGACAAATTCTTTGTCGTGATCTGTACAGTTGATGACAAATCTCATATAAAATCACGTTCATTGTTTGATTACGTGAGAAATGTAACAGATACAGACGATCGGTTGTGTGCATTGTGTGAATAAAACAACACACGTTATCTTGCAGCTAAGTAAAATGTGATACTGTGATCGACTACTATCTATCAATCATACTTTCAATTCTCGATAAGATAACAAAATCTTGTGAATAGAGCTAAAAATTCACTGTTTGTCATAAACTGTGCACTTTATGATATGTGCGTGTGGCGATAACTCACAGTTTGATCAAAATCATCAAACTGATTTTACATCCCTGGACTGGAAAGACAGGACGGATGGGAAAAGCAGAACTGACAGGACACAACATACAAAACAGGCAGGATTAACAGAACAGAAAAGACACACGGTAAAGGCAAACGTAACAGACAAAGAGATAAACAAACAAAAAGACGGGACAGATGAGACAAAATAGATAAACGGGACAAATGGGATAGACGGAACAAACGAGATAGTCAGGGCAGTCGGGATAGATGGGAAAATGGGGCAGACAATACAGACGGGATAGACGGGACAGATGCATACACGAGAACACGGGACAGATGGGACAGACGGGGCAGATGGGATAGACAGGACAGAAGGGTTTGTCAGAATAGAGGAAACAGACAGGATATATGGGACAAATAGGGCAAACGAGACACACAGAACCGACGGTACAGACGGAATGAACAGGACAGACAGGACTGACGGGATAGACAGGATAGACAAAGCAAACAAATAGACAGACAGGACAGATGGAAAAGAGTAGCTATCCGGGAGAATCCGGTTGTAATCTTAGATTACAGCTTGGTTCGACTCATGCACCTTCCAGTATTGGACAAAAGGTAGGAGTCAAAATGACTACTTGTCAAGCATAGCTACCAATACCCCCCCCCTTCCTTTCCGCTCTTCCCCCTCCTTCACCAAAAATTTTCATTTCTTTCCCCTACCGTCCCTTCATCAATTGTAGAACCATCGTTTCAAAAAAATATTAATATATATGTATGACCGCATTTCAAGGTCAAGACTAAAAACTTGAGATTAGTCTAAAGAGAAGCTAGATGGGACAGGCAAGGCAGATAAGGTAAATGTGACGGACTGAACAGATGGCACAGACAGAACAAACTGGACATGTAATAAGGGCGGAACTGACAGAATGTCTCTGTCTATCTTTGTCCAACCCACGCAATCTCTCGTGGACGTAAAGAACTAATGGACTTACCAGTGTTATGCAGATGATCAAGTTCGTAGTGAGACGAATTTTACTCGACCGGAGCATCTTCCGGGATCCAAAGTAAGCACGATTTTCTGTCCTAATGCGATGTTGTATTTCTCTTCGGTCACCACAGTGAGTCCAAATTCGCAAATTCGTCTACATTATTGATTTTTTCGCCGTAATTCCAAATTGTTGGTGGGGAACTAATAGTTATCTCCTACAAACCTCCTTCTCGGTACTCGAACTACCTACATAATCGTATTTAAGCTGGCATGGTTGAGCTCGGTCGACTAAAGGGTGTCCCTCATCAAATTGCACCACGGAAGAAACGCTGTAGAAATTTACCCATTGGGTACTTTCTCTTGAAAATTTGAGTAGTATTTTAGAGTGTAGTATTTATACTCTATTTTTATCGCGGTCACTTTTTTCAAAATTGGAAAAAATGGCGTCACCGGAAAAACAACATCGCGAATTTATTTCCTACCTACCTAAAATTACCTACGTCAAGACGGACTTCCGGCAGCTTCCGAGGCTACTGTATTTCACCGGCCAGTACAAGTTTGATATTCCAGAGGAAGTAAGGATGCAGAAACTTTCATTGTTTGCCAAGAAATACGTGATTTGGCCAAGAAATACATCATGTAGCAAACGGAGTGCGCCGTTCGTGACTGTAAACGGGCAGATCTACCTCAAGGAGTATTTACAGAAGCATCTGCCTCCTCTGTCGAAACAACACGAGGGCCCTACAATCTTCTGGTATGTATTGGAATGGTACGAAGCCAACGGAGTCACTTTCATACCCAAGGACATGAACGCCTCCAACGCACCGGAACTAAGGCGCATCGAAAAATACCAGGTTATTATGAGGCAGGCACTACGGAAGCATCCCAAGAAGGTCAAGTCTGAGGAAAACATGAAGTAAAAGTGTATTTCGTACAGATGAAGCTGCAGCTAGGTTGTACAAAACTTTTTGAGTGGAGTTAAACGTAAGGCGCCAGCATACGGTTATGGTATTGAAGTTGAATGAAAGAAATATGCCAAAAGCTTGCTAATGGGTTATATTTTGTTGTCTGAAAGTTGGAAAAGGAAAAGTGCAATTTGATGTGGGACACCCTTCAATATCGTCTAACTAGCTGATTGCCCGATCTCACTCGGGACCCCTTTGACACTCAGTCACTTGGTACGCTTGGTTTCTCTATTTACTATTTTTACATGGCTTTATTATTCATTTATATATGAGGTGAAGAACTATTTTAACGTACTTAGTTAATTACGCAACATCGAACTGAGTTAAACATAAATCGAACTAATATGTTTTAACTGTTTTTTACCTTTATTATGAAATAAAATTTTATTAAATGCATTACCTTGTCACATTGCCACATACTTATCCAAGGAATCTTATACCAAATATTCGTCCATGCTATCCGCCGTTATTCACTTCTGATCGATCTAATTTATTGTACTACCGGCGAGAGAAGTTAGCGGTGGTAATCCAATCGGCCCAAGCCATCTTATCTACTAATTGAAAGCCTCATCCGGACGATGACGACGACGGCGACGGCGCGCAAAACGGACTGACTCCGAATTTATGTCCGTTCAAATTCGCGCTAATATCGAAACGCAATCAAATTAAAATATATCGTCAGCCCGACCATAATCAATAGCACCCTCTCTGATGGTATCAACATATTGATGGCCGGCCGGAAAAAGTTGGAGAATTTCAGGTTTTTTTCGGGTTCCATGTTTGAAGATAATGACCTCCCCCCGGTGACGTCTCGGATGGTACTAGCGGGTAGTGGAAAGTGGTGGGGGGAAAATATTAATTTATTGCGGCTGATAAGAGGCTGCGCGTTTCTTTCTTCCCAGTGTGCCAAACGGTCCTCCTGCAAGCCCAAAACTGCAATCGCGGAGTTGAGTAGCCCCAGTAATGAATGGTCAATAAGGGGAATATTTATGACAGTTTGATCGGCACGCGGGAATTTTAATTAGGATGAAGATGTTTTTCTCTTTACAGAGAAGGCTTCAGGATTCGCTCGGCGGAAAACAAGTTTAGATGAACCGGGTGCTTCGAATACGGATTTCGGACCTCAAGCGAGCGTTAAGGTTGGTTTCCTTTCACTCATATCTTGCCACGATCCAAAGCGCTGTCAAGTCCACATCTTATTGACCACGTTCTCTCTCCTCGACCAGGTTCAAGTCCATAAACAACCAGTGACGTCCGAGAAGTGATATGTTTATGATCATCACTGGCGACAACGGACCGCGTGTGACACTCACTCTCTCGGCGAACGTGTTTTCAAGCTCCGTCGAAAATTTATGGCTTTCAGATAAAAGAAGCTTTATTGAAATCGAAGGAGGACTACACAATAACGCAATGTTTATTAATGAAAAATACTGCCCCGAAATGGATGGAATCATTTCAGGTTCGCCTCTCGCTTCCCACCGTCCAACCAACAGAAATAAATATCCCCTTCGGAGGAACGAATTTTATACTAAATTAAAAACAAACATCGTGCCGCCAACAACAGCCTCAAAAAGCTCAACATCATAAAGTACAAAATATCAATGAATCGAGATTTATCTTGTCCTCTCGATCTACCTCCATCACGTAGAAATACCACTGCATGGCCGGAGGAAGCGAACAATTCCGTCCTCTGGCCGGGGCTTCATGCTACATCGGAGCCCCAAGAACGATGGGGTGTCTTCGTGGTTTCGATTACTTTCTACAAGACACCTTCGAAAGGAGATTCCAACTTAAGGGACAGTCCCTGCGCTCCTGCGAGTAACAGAATGCCTCTTTTGTTGGGATCATAATCCAAATCGTTTGCCACACTATCCGCACTCTCCACTCACATCCTCTGTCATAATTCACTCGATCGGACAGATGGATGACCCACCTTCGTCGATGATATTTATTCGTCTCCGTCCGTTCGGTCAAAGCCAGGAGATGCCGCCTTCCTACTATAGGTCGTATTATGCCTAACCTGTGGCTCGATTTTAACCGCGGAATTTATATAGATAGTAATTTATAGCTAAACCTCACACCCCTCCTTTCACCACCGGCAGGTTTTTCTCCGCTGGAACACCGAAATTCGACACCGAAAATTGTAACTTTTATGGTTGTTTTAACGTTTGTATTATTAGCCCGAGCGGAGGCTCTGTTCGGAGCTGAGTACATGGCCGCTGCGGCGTGTGTAGGAGTTTCGGAACTGTTTTAATTTCTTTTTTTAATGTTCTATTAAACGCTACCAGGTGAAGATAGATCGGTTGTAAAGCATATTTACTACACCCTGGCTGGCCCGTGGTGTGGACGGACGAACGCGATATCAATTAGCTCGGGAAACGGTATGAAAAATCAATCAACTTCGCAGCTCAAACTAAAAGATTGTTTGGATGGCCGATGAAATATGGCGGCAATACAATGATTCTGGATATGTTTGAAATGATTGCCCGTATTATGGGCAATAGAAATTTTGTAAGCTGTGAATGATGCGGAACCGACAAATCATTCATGAGTGCATGAAATTGAAAAGTCATAAATTTTTATGAAGCCGAGTAAAATTTTGACATTTCTTCATGTAAATTAAGAGTTTTTTGGATCTTTAAAATTTCCGGTTTACCACCTCTCTTACTTTTATAATAGAAATCGCTCAAAATCCATATTATCGTCAACATCATTTGTAATATTGTCATAAACCTATATATTCTTAGAACCCTCGAATGTTACACCTTGGGATCTAAATGCCTTAATATTCTGCATTTTTATCCATTGTTAGAAAAAATGGGAAATCATTACTCCAGCCATCTCTCTCTGTCGATCCATTGCAGCTGTATATCCTCGCTCTAGCCCTAGTGCCAACTGTTGCCATCTTACATGCCATCGCCGGTCGTTTCCACACCACCCGGGGTCCGCTCGCTACTCCTGTCGTCCGTCATCCGGCAATGTATGACGTATAGGTATCAAAACATCGCTGGAGAAAATGCGCTGACGAAGATCAGCGTGTCATCGTTGTCCGATGGCTATGGAGACTGGCATAGGCGACCAGGAGCAACCAGTCGGGCGTCATTAATCACAAATCCTCTCAACAAAATGGCTCATTTGTTGGCTGTCAATACAAGTATTCACCATCCTCGGCGAATGATGGCATATGGCTATCATTCGTCGTGAAAGACCCGGTGCAGGGTGGTAGTAGAAGAAAAAAAACCTAACACGAAAAGGTTGATTCTCGAAGATGACGTCCTGCATGGAACCTTTGAATATGTCTGTTTAATGAAAAATTGAAAATTTATAGCACTTATTCATCGCTCGGTCGACAGCGGGTCGGTCCTCCGGGCACAGAAACCGGGTGAGGAGGAAACAAGAAGGTTCAAAGATGCAATCACTTCGGATTGGCTGATGGCTGAAGTGCAATGCGATCTTTAACCGACCAGAAGGCGGTGTTTGCTTCATCGAAATGATAAATTATCTCCATTAATTAATGTCCGCTTGTACAGGTACAAGTTAATAATCCAGCTCTAAGGTGCTAGGACTTCAGTTGTTATTCAAAGGTTTATAGATGGCTTTGTCTGAGAGATAAGAAAAAAATACAACAGGTTAGTCGGAATAACAATTGCAGCGCTGCTGGAGCAATGTGTGCTTACATTGTGATTTTGCTACGTGAAAAAAGAAAAATCCTACTATCCTACTATTCTACAAATTGGTTCTAATTGCAAAATACTTACCTATAACCCATGTAACAATTCTAAAGCCACTTGGTTTTACTTGAATTTAATAAAGGTTTCATTGCGGTATTAATCATTACCTCTGGTTTTATTGTGGTATTGCACAATACCAAGAGGATACCAGTCAAAACACACTGACAGCTAGCAAGAAAACTATAATAAAAATGTTAATAAAGCAAATTTATTGTGGTTGCTTATATTACCTCGATAAAACTAGTTGGCTGTACCACGTGTTTTATATACTTACCATAAGTGTGGTGAAGCAATACAAAATGGCACACCAATCAAAATTTATCTACTCGCGATTGTTTGTCAAACTGCACGTAATCTGTTAGTTTTATAGAGCTAGCTGACCCGACGTATTACCACAAATTAAAGTGTGTTGTACACAAATTGTGAATCTCGGATGACCTTAGTCTCAATCTCGAGTTTTGCATGTTTCTGGGGAGTTCATGGGTGTTTTAATATACAAATTTTCCTCACAGCAAAGTAGAAAACAACTCCCCCATTGCTTAGCCCGATAAAATAAAGCGGATAGCATTTAAATATTCGCCATCATTACAAGCCGTTCCGCCGAATACCATTTTGCCTCCTCTTGCCTCCAAAAACACCCACATCCCAAATATGGTTCCATTTGGTTGATTAGTTATCTAGTTATGAAGAAATTTGCATTTCATTTGCATAGGAGCCCCCCCTCTTAAAAGGGAGTGGGGTCATAATTCCCCTCCTAAACATGGGAGGGGTCTCAATTCACCATGGAAAAAATTCTTGTCATCAAAAACACCCACATGCCAAATTTTGTTCCATTTGCTTGATTAGTTCTGGAGTTATGCAGAAATTTGTGTTTCATTTGTATGGGAGCCCCCCACTTAGTGGGGAGAGGGGACTCTAACCATCATAAGAACCTTTCCTGGCCTCAAAAACCTCTACATGCAAATTTTCACGCCGATCGGTTCAGTAGCCTTCGATTCTATAAAGAACATCCCGACAGACACAGACAGACAGACAGACAGACAGACAGACAGACAGACAGACAGACAGACAGACAGACAGACAGACAGACAGACAGACAGACAGACAGACAGACAGACAGACAGACAGACAGACAGACAGACAGACAGACAGACAGACAGACAGACAGACAGACAGACAGACAGACAGACAGACAGACAGACAGACAGACAGACAGACAGACAGACAGACAGACAGACAGACAGACAGACAGACAGACAGACAGACAGACAGACAGACAGACAGACAGACAGACAGACAGACAGACAGACAGACAGACAGACAGACAGACAGACAGACAGACAGACAGACAGACAGACAGACAGACAGACAGACAGACAGACAGACAGACAGACAGACAGACAGACAGACAGACAGACAGACAGACAGACAGACAGACAGACAGACAGACAGACAGACAGACAGACAGACAGACAGACAGACAGACAGACAGACAGACAGACAGACAGACAGACAGACAGACAGACAGACAGACAGACAGACAGACAGACAGACAGACAGACAGACAGACAGACAGACAGACAGACAGACAGACAGACAGACAGACAGACAGACAGACAGACAGACAGACAGACAGACAGACAGACAGACAGACAGACAGACAGACAGACAGACAGACAGACAGACAGACAGACAGACAGACAGACAGACAGACAGACAGACAGACAGACAGACAGACAGACAGACAGACAGACAGACAGACAGACAGACGGACAGACGGACAGACGGACAGACGGACAGACGGACAGACGGACAGACGGACAGACGGACAGACGGACAGACGGACAGACGGACAGACGGACAGACGGACAGACGGACAGACGGACAGACGGACAGACGGACAGACGGACAGACGGACAGACGGACAGACGGACAGACGGACAGACGGACAGACGGACAGACGGACAGACGGACAGACGGACAGACGGACAGACGGACAGACGGACAGACGGACAGACGGACAGACGGACAGACGGACAGACGGACAGACGGACAGACGGACAGACGGACAGACGGACAGACGGACAGACGGACAGACGGACAGACGGACAGACGGACAGACGGACAGACGGACAGACGGACAGACGGACAGACGGACAGACGGACAGACGGACAGACGGACAGACGGACAGACGGACAGACGGACAGACGGACAGACGGACAGACGGACAGACGGACAGACGGACAGACGGACAGACGGACAGACGGACAGACGGACAGACGGACAGACGGACAGACGGACAGACGGACAGACGAACAGACGGACAGACGGACAGACGGACAGACGGACAGACGGACAGACGGACAGACGGACAGACGGACAGACGGACAGACGGACAGACGGACAGACGGACAGACGGACAGACGGACAGACGGACAGACGGACAGACGGACAGACGGACAGACGGACAGACGGACAGACGGACAGACGGACAGACGGACAGACGGACAGACGGACAGACGGACAGACGGACAGACGGACAGACGGACAGACGGACAGACGGACAGACGGACAGACGGACAGACAGAAATCCATTTTTATAGGTATAGATTCAGTACCTTAATAATACTGAAGTATGATATTCTAGACTTTGAATATAGTCATGTTATTGCTTAGTTATTCAAATAACTTACTTACTTACTTATGTGTCCATGTCCGCCGGTCCGGCAGAACAAAGGGATGAAATCAGAGATCTCCACTGCTGACGGTTACCCGCCATGGCTTTTACCTGTCGCCAGGACAGGTTCTCGTCTACAGCCCGGATGTCGTTGGCTAAGCTCCGTCGCCATGAGCCTCTGGGTCTGTCTCTTCTACGCTGTCCTTGTGGATTCCAGTCGAGTGCTGCTCTGCAAACCTCGTTCGCTCCTTTCCTCAAGGTGTGTCCGATCCACTTCCACCTACGTTCACGAATTTCTGTGGCTATCGGCCGTTGATGACACCGACGATGGAGTTCTTCATTGGATATCCAATTATCAGGCCACCAGGCACGAATAATATATCGCAGGCACCGGTTAATGAATACCTGCAGTTTTTGCGTTGTCTCCGCTGAGACGCACCACGTTTCGCAGGCATACAGCAGTACGGATTTAACGTTTGAATTAAAGATTCGGGTTTTCGTACGTAGAGTGATCTGGTTTGAGCGCCAAATGTTTCGCAGACCTGCAAAGGCACCCCTGGCCTTCCTGATCCGTGTGGCTATATCAGTCTTGGTACCACCATCGGGAGTTGTTGGGCTACCAAGATATTAAAAGACGGCTACCTGCTCAACTTGTTGTCCCGCTACTGTAAAGTTGGTGGAATTGTCAGTGTTCACTACCATAGACTTAGTTTTCGCTACATTGACTGTGAGACCTGCTGCCTTGGAGCTCTCGGAGAGGTCGTCTAACTTGCTCTGCATATCGTTTCGGCGTTGTGCGAGCAAGACAATGTCGTCGGCTAGGTCGAGGTCATTTAGCTGCTCCATCGTTAGAGGATTCCAAGGCAATCCTCGATTTGGTCTACTGTCAATTGCTCCAACTAATATCTCAGCCATAACGATGAGAAACAGAAGCGGTGATAAAATGCAGCCCTGTCTCACGCCAGCAGTAACCCTTATGGGGTCGGACAAGACGCCGTCGTGCAAAACCTTGCACGAGAACGCCTCGTACTGAGCCTCGAAGAGATGGACTAGCTTATCTGGAACTCCTCTACGCCTAAGTGCGCCCCAGATGTTTTCGTGATTGAGTCGGTCGAACGCCTTCAACGTTATTCAAATAACACAAGTAGTTATTCTATAAATTTTTGATATAATATAATTTTTGTTATTTTGCCAACTATGTCAGCCAAAACAAGTCCAAATTTTGATGTGAGTTGTCCGATTTCCAAAACACATTTTGATATTATTTTGCCTTTCGCATCTGCTCGGGAAGTTGTCTATAGAGAAAAAATCCGATCAAGGTTCCATGAAAAAATTATCAAAAGTTTTTGAAAAATTTGATGAAATCGTTACTAAACCTTGCAAAACAAGATCATGATATTGTATTATCTTTGGTCCACACCATGGTATCATAATTATTATTCAATGTGCAATGGTTTAAAAATATGCATCACAATCCTGAAATCATGAGTCATTTTCCTCATTATGAAGATTGGATTTGTTTCTGTCGACATCTGAATTTGGTTCTTGCCATTCAATAATATTATTTTTTAGTTAAATGACGAATTTATTATATGTTTCTCCCAACTTTATTATTAATGTTAAAATGATTCCATAGATTTACTTTACAATAAGACTATAGTATAGTTGACATTCTCAAAAAGACAGCAGCTGAACGACAGCACTTTGAAAGTCTCACTAAAAGCTGCCTTTCACGCCTCTTCTGGGTGCACTATTATCACAAAGCGGTCAAAAGGGTGCAAAACAACGGCTAGGTACAATCTTAGACGAAACCGAATCCTTCATCGTCTTCGTTCCTTTGGGGAGACTTCACATATGACGGCGATGACGATGCTTCTGAGATGCTACTATATATGTACCTACTTTGAACGACGACGATGGAGAAATCACACGGATGAGAAATCGTGAAATGTGATGGAATAGTCGCAGTTACAATGAGAAATGAGTTTCATTTGATGAATGTCGGTGCGCATTTGGGATGTAATGTTTCTCCGGTTTTGCTGCTGCTGCTGATACTTCTACACTTTCAGATGGATGTCGGATTTTGAGGACTCGTTTTGGCGATAATTTATTGGGAAGAGAAATTGGTCACATGAAAGGAAATCGATTGTCGGGACAATGTGACTGCGGTCGATGGATACGGTGAAATTGTGATGGGAGGTTTGAGATTTGAGCCAGTCTTACGAAATTGACGAGTAGAAAATCTCCTGCAAAACCTCAAATTTGTCTTTCTTTCTTGGCAAGCAGACGGACAAAATGAAACGCTAATATTTTAATCCAGTTGTAGTCACATCATACGGACCCTCGTCAAAATGTTCTTAGAATGAAAATTCAAAACTGATCAAATGCAAGGGAATGGAAGAGTGGTACTTGCTAGTTTTAAATTTGGGGAGGCCAAACAAGTGCACAGAGCAGCTGAGGGGGAAATTTAATTTGCAATGTCTTAGAAAATTATCTTTATTGTGAATTAAGTTTTAATCTCATGATATTCTCAATCAGTTATGCCAATTTTCTTTATTATTTTTTCTGTTTTTTTTTTCAAAACGAATCATTCCAAATTATCGACCAAATTCAAACTTTTAATATTGTATCAACGGAATTTGATTTACTCATGTCAGCTCTAACCATCAAACATGATGAAGAACCATGATGAAATCTGCGAGCCTTCCCTCGGGTGACATGTGTCAATCACAATTTAAATGAAGGTGAAAAAAGTTATTTACCGCACTCTGTAAAGGCAACTTCCATCGCAGTCAAGGCGAGACGCTTTGCAGCAGCGCGGCGGCAACAAGGATGTCTCTGCTCTGACATCGAAGCCAGCGAAATTGCTTAAATAGGATTAAATCATTACCATGCCATGGTGGCTTTGATCGTCGACACGGATGATAAAGCAAAATACAACGAGGATTGAAAATAATTTTGTGCCGTTGTTTTCCGAACATTGCATAACACGTATCGGAGAAAAATATGCAAACATTTAAAATAAACTCCTGCTTCACTTCCGGCATACTGATTGGTGGAATGATGCTGCAAGACTGCTCCGATGATGCTGTATGCTAATTTGATTTCATTTCAAATTGAACTCTCACACTCAGGAAAAATCTATCTCAGGCCGTTCACTTGTACTGCCACACATACACACACGCACACACTTACCGTAGAGCCAGCTCATCCGATTCGAAATGTTTAATTTTATACGTGTTGCAATCTGTCACATTTGTTCTTTCTCCAGGCGGAAGCCTCTGCTTTGCTTGCCAGGATGAGATGAGACCACAATGCGACAGATGACGATGCGGATGTACCTCTATAGCCATCGTTGCTTCCAGATGCACTCTGACACCAGGCATAACAATTCAAGCTCCCCAACTAGACTAGGCCAGGTGGAACGAATGAGTGAGTGTGTGTCGGATATACATCAGGTACCTACAATGGTAATCAAAATAATTCATCCTGAATTTGTGCAATAAAGTTCCTGGCGTTGGTACTTGGCCCTCCCCCACCGGGCCACCACCGGCCTCCAACTCTTTCATAGCACGTTCGTCAGCTGTGCGACACAACAACTGCCGGAAGAACCTGGACGTAACGGACGAGGTCTTACCTTACTGCTTGTTGTTCCTTCAGGTGTAAAAGTAAAACGAACATTATATTAAAAGCTGTTCGTCTCAATGAGATTAGTAGCTGTGCAGTATGCATATACCTACTACCTACTGTTGTACGGTAAACAAGCTAATAAGACTGGTTGATGTTAGCTTATGGAATCGGATCACTCAACGTGGAGTTCGAGAAAGAAATTTATTTCACATTCTCACTGGCTCGGTTTCTTATCGATTTTTTTATATTTCAGTAAACTAAAGTGATTAGATTATTTCTAAAAGAATGCCGAATATATTGAATGGCAAATAAAAAACAATAGAAAATTGGCACTGTAGTGCATAATTTATTCAAAGGCAATTTAATACTAATAATAAAATTAGTTGAATTTATTTGAACAACTTTTCTTAACTTTCACTGCACTGGCACTGGCCCTTTAACATTCATTTTGTAATAAATACACGATCCGGGATAAGTCAGCCAGATCTGGGACTCTATCGCACAATTTAGGACGTCTGGTCAGTTTATTCTTAGCTTAGCGGCTGATGGATAAGATTTGAATATATTCGAACCAGAAATATTCGTTCACTTGCCAGAAATTTCCGTTTGTTCTTAGTGCTTCTTTGCTTTTGCTTGCCATGAATTGGATGCTGGTCTCAATTAGCCAAGCGTTATGAAAATTTTCGTTGAAATGCATTCGTGTTGCCGGAATAATCGGAAGAGAGGACAAAAGTCTCTCATTGTTACCCAGGTTCTTTTGAAAATTAACGCGAGAACTTTTTTCGAACGTACCCATACTTGCCGTACACAATCCTTTCGTCTCTTAGCCACCTCGTCTACTCGCCCCTTTATCCATAGATTCCTTACTGTTCCATCCATTACGAATTTTTGGTTTCTTCTTTGATATCCTTTACATTCTTGAACCATTTCAACCGCCTGTAGATCACTGGAAGATACTCCTTCAACTATCACTTCAAGAACTCATCTACTAGATGCTATGCTATCTACCAACTACTCCTGACAATCGTTTGATATTTCGTTGGGTAGAGTGGAAGCTGCCGGGCTCCCGAAGAACTCTCCAAAAGAAAATCGTTTGAAGTTATCGCCTCCTGGTCTGCCGTTTCCAAGGGAACGTTTGTTAACAATCCGTATTGATCATAGATTCCAACTCGATCCATCACAGTCTTTAGCGTCTCATCGTCGAGTTGACGTGATGGTGTCGATAATATTCCCGATCGCCGCTTTGACGGAGCGCACCATCCGCTCCCATACTCTGCCCATATGAGGAGCCCCGGGTGGATTGAATTGAACGTCCAGTGGGTTTTGGTATTGCAAAGCAAAGCCTTGGGTATAAACGTCCTGTTAAGAACTTGACCCTTCTTTATCGACAGACTTTGCAGTCGGTTATAAGAGTACAGGACAATTTCGGGGCTAGTACAACGATCCTAGTGACTCTATAGCAGCACCTCCCAGTCGAGATTCGAACATACGACGACTGGCTTGTTAGGGCAGTATCGTGCCCCGAAGCTAACTGAGGGGGTTTTGGTATTGGTAAACATTGATTTTGCAACAAATTGTTGGCACCTAGTTTTTTCCAGTGGCTAAACTCGTTGCATATATCAATGACTGAATCTTCATGGGTACATGTACTCTGCGAATTTATTCCTCGATTGAATACAGCGCAACCAACTATGCCAGCCAAAAGCAGCGGTTTCTAATCTAATCTAATCTCACTCTTACACAGCCAATTCTTGAAAGCATCCTACTTGAACCAATTTTTTTGTCAATGGTCAGGTCAACTGCGCTGCATGTACCGCAGAGAGAATTCCAAGGAATCCAGTGGAACAAGAAATGAGGCTCAATTCCATTAAACTCATTGAAATTAAGGGGAAGGAAGAAGGCGTGGACCTCCCATACCACACGCTTCCCATAAAGATGATTTATTTACAGTCTTTGGGACTATCTTTGCTAATAAAGGTTAAGTGCTATTCCGGACCCTCGGGGACGAACTAATGGTATTTAGACCAGAAGCCAATTGACCAAGGACCTTATTTCGCTCTCTGGAAGTAGATTAGTTTACCGAAAATATTAGTTTAAATAATATAACACTTGAAAATAAAGTCGTGTGGCTCAATGGTTGTCTAAAATTACAGTTGTAAGTAGGCTTGCCATTTCCTCACTCATTGAGCAAAAAGTGCAACTTTTTTCATTCAACACAATGAGCAGAACTACTGCCACAAATGAGAAATACATCCACGCAATGAGAAACAGACCAAAAATAAAGAGAAATATAAACAAACTTTAGTTCTCATTGTGCGTTCGTACTGCAGCAAGCAACGGCACGGGAATTACATTGTTGCCATATCTATCATCGACCATCGTCATATGCACCATTTATTGCGCTGTTGCCGCTGCGAGAAGTCTAAACAGTTTTTTTGTGCCATATCATGGGCAGCCAAAAAGTGTATTAACACTTTGTTGCTCAGTTTATTCCTCAATGAGAAGAACAATGAGCAGGTTGCTGAGCAATCGCGATCAGTAAAAAAGAGAAAAGTTCAAACAAAACGGAGCAACATAAATCGCGACTGAGTAAAGTGTGAATTTTTCTCTTCTCTTTTTTTATTCTGAGGAGGAATCATCCCTGGTTGTAAGGTTAGGAACTGAAAACCACACAATCCCGCACCTCCTAGCTTGGTTACTCAACTATACAAATTGAAGTATTTCCAGGTATGGTCACGTGGAGGCGCTCGACAGGGGCTTGGGATGCCTAAAGCTATGTTGGGCGCTTTTTTTAGTTGCCTTCCCCATTTCATACCCTCGTAGCCAAAAGCAGCGGTTTGGACAAAAACTCGAATCATATTATTAAAGCCTTAGACAGGACCGTCATTAAGATATTACCATTCTCTATCGGCAGACTTCGCAGTCGATTTTAAAAATAATGCTCTACTGAAAAACTGAAAATGATGAAGAATTGAACAATTGGAAATCCTTGCTTCGTGATTGGTTAGAAAAAGTTTCATCAAAGTGGTAATCAAAGTGGTTTTTACAAAAAAATAAACTATTTTTAGACAGTGTCGTCTCGTCCCAACAGGTCATGAATTCTTGACGACGATTAAACCTAGACCAATTTGACGTCTCTGCTTGGGAAGTACACTATATAACGTGACAAAATCCCAGATCCCTCAGAAGGGCAGTGAATACGGAGTTCCCACGCAGCATCTGTTCGTTAGACTTCACGTCCCTTAGTTAAGTCCGAACGAGCGACAGCAAGTAAGGATAGCATGTACCCAACGTTTTTGCAGGTTGAAGGCCGTGAATATTTTTGGTCGCATATGACGTTCGGCCTTTGGTGATTCGTCCATTAGATATATTATGCCATTTGTAATTTCGTCTATTTGGATTTCGGCCATTCGTGATTCGGCCATTCGGTACCAGCCCACGGCGAGCCTGCATTTGTGTCCTGAAACACAGACTCTTCTACTCTTTGAGTATCTGCCCATGGTGGAAAATCTTGAGATACAATTTTTCCAACTGATAGGTATTTTTCCTAGATTGCCGGGTAAATTTTATTGTTGCATTTTCATAAATAAAAAATTGTCTCTTCGACACTTAGAGCTTTTTATTTTTTGACCGGCTTTTCAGACGTTTGTAGAAATCAGAACAGTTTTTGACGTAGGACTACGTCTTACGGCAAGTTTTGAGATAGGGTGTCATTCCAAAAACAATCGAAAAATGCGAGCGTCACGAAAAATGATAGGTTTTGAGCGCTAATGGCATAGCGGTTTTCCGATAGATTTTCAACATTCTTACACCAATCGATCGGAAAATCTTCTAAGAATTGACCCAAATGAAGAAAAATATGGATTCTTGATGTTGAACTATTGAAAAATTGAAAATAATGAACCTATGTTTTATCAGAATTCTTGCTTCGTGATTAGTTGTTGGAATGACGTCATCAAAGTAGAAACGCGTTTTCACGCTTCGGCTTATAATTCAGTCAATTTTTAATAGATTTCCAAGATATTTACACCAAATGATCGGAAAATCGATTTGGAAAATATTGAAAATACAGAAAACTATAGATTTTCAATGCGCGTCATTGAAAAATTGAATTCTTTTCATATTTTTACCTTCCCTTGTCAGTGCTTCTCTAGCACGGATGACAGAAATGTATACGATATAAGCTATGGGTTAAGCTTTCTTATGATTGTATTTAAATTACGCCCTATAGAATCCGAACGAAAATTGTTGAGCAGATGCCCAGCGTGTGCTGGAGCTGGAACACTCGTTTCGCTGCCGTGAAGGAATATCTGGCTGCTGAAGTTCCGGAATTAGCACGAAATATGCTGCTCGCGACAACGAAACGATCAGAATTATCGTCACTTGCAGCTGGCCATCCGCAACAACGAAGAGTTCAACAAATTGCTGTCCCGTGTCACCACTGCTCAGAGAAGTGTCTTTCCGAACATCCAAGCTGTTTTGTTGCTGCCCAAGAAGATGGAAAAGAAAGCTTAAATTTCCAACATATCACGTCGACAAAATGTTCTTTTAAGGACAAAACAAAATGTTCATGAAGATTTGAGGAATTTTCGCTTACTGATTTTAATTTAGATTGATTCTAATTATTTGCTTCTTATCAAATAATTTTAACCGATCACCTCTCGCACTTCTGTTCGCTTGTTGCTGCTGATGGTTGAGTTGGCCGTCTCGAAAGGTAAGAAGCAGCCAACAAATAAACCAGCTCCAAGTAAATGTGTTCGGTCAAGCGTCAAAATAAATAAAATCATGGGTTTAATAAAATGGAAGAGTTTTAGTAACATCTTGCATCTTCATATAAGAATTTTTACGTTCTTCGAAGAACGGTTTTCGGTAATTGATGAAACCTAGGAAACTTGGAACTTAGGGCCTTTCACTCGGTTTTCTTTAGCAACACAAATTTATCCATCACCAATGCTACAGTAATAATTTTCTTTGGCAGCAAAAGGCGAACGGCTCACTGGTAACTTTGCTCTTCTGTTCAGATTGAAATGGAAATGCTCTATTTTATTTAACGTAGATGATAGAATGAAGGACCATGAAAAATGGGTGTGGCCGATTCTTGTCGCTTGCTCTGGTACATAACACGTGGTAAGCCGGCGAACAGTATTATTCAAACGCTAGCTGAGCTACTGTCAACATCGTTTGCCAGGGCAAACGAAAGTCACGCTCGACTCGTGCACGTTTGCAGTTCCCGGTCGGTCGTGTTCATCGGCTACGGAGCATGTGTTGGAGCTGGAGTACTCATTTCGCTGCCGTGATGCAATATCTGGCTGCTGAAGTTCTGAAATTGGCAGGAAATATACTGCTCGCGACAACAAAACGACCAGAAGCATCCCACGTCACTTGCCGCTGGCCACTTGGAGTGGTATGTCATCGTGATTCAGGACCATACACGAACGGCTTCGTTGATCGCATAGCTGCTGAGGCTTTCCGGCTGGTCCGTTGCAACAAAACTGCCTGGTTAGCGGTTATCGGTACTCCAATTTACCGAACAGAGAATTACGTTAAGTGCGTTAGTGCAAGTTTATTGCAAGCTGGAGTTGTGATAATCAAACAATCGGTCCTTTTAAGGACCACACAACGATTGAAGAGTTTATTATATTTTCTTGCCCAGTTAATACCATAATAACACAGCCAACGAGGGAAAAGTTGAATTTTTCGCCATTGTGGACGACCAACAAATGACGGAAATAAGTTTTCTGGTCACGGACGACATTTTCTGCGACTTTCAAAACGTCTGCAGGTTGAAAATGCTTTATCAGTGTTCTTTTGTAAGCCGCAGAAAAGTTGCACAAAATTTTCAACTTTTTGAAAACTCGCGCGTACCGTCTACCGATTACCAGAGGAAAAGCACTATTCAACGTAGAAACAGATCATAAAAATTTATTTACTATTTGGTTTCGTTTTAATAAAATAGACTCAATCAATTCATGGATCTAAGTTAGATCATCCAACACCAAAACCGGTTGAGGATTGAATATATACAATGTTACTACTTTGATAAACGTTGCGTATGTAGCTTGTATACATGAACCATCGCTACCATCGCTACAAAGAGACTTGCGTGGTCCTACGTTACCTATGCGGTCGTGTCTTGTGAACAACCCCTCTGATTGTTTATATTCTTTCTGACGTTTCGAGTTTGTATTTAGGCCTTTTTCAAGGATTGAATATTGTCCGTTCTTTATCGTTTGTCTTAAATGTTAAGGAATTAAATGTCTTCAGTTGGTTTTTGTTGCATATCTGTCATCTGTTTAAATACAAAGCCGAAACGTCGGAAAGAATATAAAAAAACTGATTCTGATTTCTACAAAGACTGAAAAGCCGGACAAAAAGTAAAAATTAACATCAAAAAGACACCAGTCGAAGTAAACTTTTGAAATAAGCAATGTCCGAAAAAAATTGAAAATTTCTTTGGTTAGAAAACAGGATGCCTGAATTTTTTTAAATATTGTTTTCATTGAACTATGAACGTATGCTTGTGGAAAAAATTCAATGAAATTGTGAGACATTTCGACACAATGCGATATGATAATTTTTAAAAATCCCCTTTTATTTAGTGAAGACGGGCGAATGAGTCAGTTTCCTACCTAACAGCATATGCCTAGGTACAAAGTAGATTCTCATTCTAGTCGAAGAAACTAATGCAAAGCATGTGATCTTTGCCAGGTTTGAATTAATTCATATTGCGATTATTTCATTTTGCGATACGGTCAGTGTTAGGAAATCGCAAAACGTCTCTTTAGAGACATTATGTTTCAAAATTTTTTAAATTTTTTAACGTCCGAATCTATTAAAGATTGATTTTTAGAAGGTAAATAATCGTCATTTATTCTCCAATTAGTTGAATAGATCAGCAAGTTCTTTAGTAAATAAGAATAAGTGGTTTACTCATAAATTTGAAAGCATAACAAGCCTGTTTCTACTATTCACTTGGCAAGGGGTACGTACAGTTGACGATGTCGATGATGAAGTTGTTCCGAGGTACGACGTGGTACGAAGACGCGGGTGTATTTTCGGGAAGATGAAAACTAGTAGTAGGTTAGGTATATCTTATTATATTGGACTTTCTCGTACTGTGCAGTATTTTTGCGTCTCCACCATCCTCCATGTGCAGATGGGCTGATGAAGCGTCGAAAGCAGCGGGCGGGCGGGCGGATGTTGTTTGAATGTTTCGCGAGCATTGCTGATGTCTTGACGATTGAGTGATCGATGCAACGCGAGTGCAATGTGTTAACATCTGTTTGAGATTAGAGTGAAATGCATATAGTGAGAAATGATAGGTGACCTAAATGGTGGCGGGATTAACGTGTCTTTCTGTACGCGGCAGGCGCAAATAAAGTTTCATGGCATCATCATCACATCACAGGGCGAGAGCATCGTTTTCTCATAACGGACAGTTAGGTCTCCATGGAATGGGGCTAATACTATGTAGGGCGAGCAGCCGCAGTCATCCGCTAAGAGGTATGGTGAAAATGGCATAAAGATATGATGAATCCCCCACTGGACACGTCAATCCATCAATGTCAGATAAAATGACGAAATATTTATCTTCAGATTACACATATTATTTATATTTTCCATATATTTATTATAACCTACCATACCCATTAAAGTAAATAATGAGAACCATATCCTTCAGAGCTGACGGCAGCGGATCCAATAGTGGCTGGCCATTGTTGTTAGTGCTATTGCTGCTTGCAGTGGATGGCATGTCAGCTATCTTCGCGAACCCGAGATGAGACAAGTCCAGGGTTCAGCTGTTCTTGCTGTACCTTCTATCATCAATACACACCGTCAGCAGCACCGTCGAGTTACTGAACTACAGCCGGTACGATATTCTGTCAGAGAACGTATCTCATTGTCACTTGCTTCTTTTCCACCAGATGATAGTTTATCCTTGATTTTTTGTTGGTAAATATTCCCGTACGCTGCACTGGTAATAATTTTTGCTTTCAGAACCAAAAGTGTAATTTAATCATAGATAGCAGATTCTCAAAAATTTGTTTTATCACATTTCTAGGAGGAAAAAACTCTCACTAGTTAGCATCCCACTCCTTAAAGGCAGCTTTGGTGAAGACGGAAAAGTAGCCTCATCGCCGTCGCGTAGAGAAATGCTCGCCCCAGGGACACGAGAAACAGGGAAAATGTATAATAATCTGTCTTTGTTCACCTCACATCAATCATAAGTCATCAACATCATCATCGTTTTCGCAATCTCTCCTTCGTTTTCACCCCGATAGGATCAGTGAACCAAGATTCGCTCAGTGCAACTGGTGCGGACCGCGTCGATGGTCAGTTTCGCTTCAGACTTAAGATAAATGATTATGTTTAAGTGAAATTCATATAAAATAATACAGTCACATTTACGTTTAAGTTTAAACCTGTTATAGAATACAATTAAAATTATTAATTGTGGAATAAAAAGTTTGTAAATGTCGAATTATTTGAGTATTCAACCATAAATGTGAGTTCAAATCAGTGTATCGATTGACCACCAATCGGAACGGATTTTTCCTTTCCCAATTTACTGTAGAAAATTTTCTCGCCTTTACTTCTTCTTATCGTGAATATCATTCTTTCTGTCATCGTTGACACAAAAATACGATGCTGATGTTGCCATCAGTTTGCCCGCTTGATTTCCATCATCATCATCATCATCATCATCATCATCATCATCATCGTCTTCTCGCTACACCCGCCGCCCCTGCCATTGGTTCAACAAATGTCCACTCCAAAGATCCAGGCTTCGCTAGCTGTGCCCTGTCCGATAGCGACATGACATTTTCCTCATATTAAATATTATGGTCTAGTTATTCTCCCGTCGTTTACACTTTTTCTCTTCTCGTCCTTGCGGTACCTACTTCCTTCCCCTACCAACCGGCAGCGATAGTGTTTCGTGACGATGACGAGACGAACCCGTGGCATTCATCATAGAAATGGTCGTTTTCCGGTCCCGAATCCATCAGCCATCTTCCGCCCTTCGGGACTTTCCGCACCGCATCACCAAAGTGCGCCCGGTCGTTGTCCGGCACGGTATCAAACCCCCTAAACCACCCATCATCATCATCATCAGCAGCAGCAGCAGCATAGCCTGGACGACGGACGCACCCACCCCCGGTGAAGTATATCTGGTTGTCACACTCAAAGCAAATCAATCAAAAACGTTCGTCTAATTTTTCTGATGTTTAATTTTACTTTTGGGACCGGGAGAAGAGGAACCAGCCTTGTCTGTCCCGGGCGGTTCACCATCAATGTCTTGTTAGTTACAGCTTGAAGCAATCTCCGCAGAGTGTGCGGTCCTACCTACTAGGATGGTGCTGTGTTGGGATGAAAATTTGCGATAAAATTGTATGGTGATAATTTTTGCACTAGCCCCGTAATTGTCCTGTACTATAATAGCTGACTGCGAAGTCTGTCGATAAAAAAGGGTCTGGTCTTAGAAAGACGTTTAAGCCCACAGCTTTGCTTTTTTGTATTGTAATAAATTAGTGTACAAACAAGATGGGAAAAAGCCGTTTTTTACAATAACAAAAACTATTTCTATATATTACTCTTGTTGACTTTTTCGGTGAGAACCTTCTCACCGAAAAAGTCAACAAGAGTAATATATAGAATTTTATGGTGACAAACCCCAACAATAAAAACTATTTCTGCTTTACTTTAATTTAGCCTGCAAGCTTTGTAAACAGATCACAGAGATTTGCGGTCTTTTGCAAAAAAGTGCATTTTAAGTGCTTCGATACTTACCTAGAATAATAGACTGCTTGGTGGTGTAATTGTTTAAACAACACACTCGACTAGACATTGAGAGCTGTGAGTTCGACTCTCACCTTGGTCAATTCTATATTTTTGGCCTAATATCAAGAACTTATCAGTTTGCCTGAATCTACATATTTCGCATTCAGCATTTGTTCTTCCCCAACTAGAATAACACCAGAAAAAAATTTACATTAAATTTTATAGTAGAAGCAATGCATCTGCAACAGTTTTTATTGTGAACATTAAAACTTATGGTAAATTAATTGTAAAAGTGCCTCAAATCCAAATTTTATTAATCACCCTTATTCTGCAAGTCACGTGACTCAATACGACAATTGTCACTCGTCGTGACTCGCCACTGCGAGTCGAATTGACTGCTGTCACCTAGGTGAAAACCGTGTCACCTAGGTATCCGGAAAAAAATAACCATAACACAAGAATAAAAATTATTGTTACAGTAGGATATAAAATACAGTAAAAACAATCAAATTTATCGTCAGAAAAGATAACCAAACCATCAAACTTCTTGTTATCCACCATGACTTTCATGGTTTTGAGAGATTCTACCATGAAAATGACGGGTAGTTAAGTATCTTAACAATAAAAAATCTATTTTTCGCAAACAAAAATTTTCATTTACAGTGAAAGTTATCGTCCTTTCATGGTGATTTTTTGAGGCGAGAAAACAAAATATAATTAAAAACGGCAGTTAATTTGTGATGAAATATGACCATTTTATTGCATAAAATAAGAAACAAAAATATGTAAAAATTTGAATTTGAGACACTTTTCCAAGGAATTTACCATAAGTGTCAATGTTCGCAATAAAAACTGTTGTAGATGCATTGTTTCTACTACAAAATTTAATGTAAATTTTTTTTCGGGTAACAAACCCCTGTCACCTAAGTGACAAACCGTGTCACCTAGGTGACAAAGCGAGGCACCTAGGTGACAATTGTCACCTCATTTGCGGTGACTCCAAATTAGTCACGTCACTCGCCTCGCAGAATAAGGGTGAATATTTTTGTTTCTTGTTTTACGCTATAGAATTGGCCATATTTCATCATAAATTTACTGCCTTTTCTAATTAATTTTGTTTTTCGCCTAAAAAAAATACTATAAAAGGACGATAACTTTTACTTTAAATGAACATTTTTGTTCGCGAAAAACTAGATTTTTTTATTGTTAAGATACCTAACAACGCGTCATTTTTATGGTAGAATCTCTGAAAACCATGAAGGTTATGGTGGACAACAATAAGTTTGATAGTTTGGTTATCTTTTCGGACTACAATTTTTATTGTTTTGACTGCGTTTTGTATCCTACTGTTACCATAATTTTTATCTTCGTGTTGTGATTATTTTTTACCGGGTATGTTCTCGTAAAATGCAATCACAAAAGCTGGGTATGCAAAACTAATTTTTAAAGAACTTTCTAAGAAAATGCTCTATAGTTCTGCACCCGAGAGGAATAGAAATGTTATTTTTTCAGCAAAGTTGTTTGCCTTTATATTTTCTACAACTTTGCCGAGGAAACCATGTCTCTATCTACTAACACAAAAAAGTGGACGTGTATTGAGCCTACGACGAACGCAAAACACATAAAACATTTGCTTACCGTACTCTCATATGGGTGGGTGGGGACAAGCGACATCTCTGTAACTTTGTAGTACTTGAACTAAGCTTCAGGTTGAAGCACTGATTTGGTATATCTATTTGTGCTACTTTATCCTATAGGCTTGTGAAGTTAAGAAAAAAATAAAGCTTGGATATGTGATAACTTAGTAAGTAAATGTCCTAAGGATTTGTCGTCTTCTGCAAAAACTGGTGCTGGTGCTGATTTTGACTTTTAAACCGCAAGTGCGGTTATTGTGGATGCGGGTATGAAATGGAAAGGCAACTAGGAAGAAGCACCCAACATAGCTCTAGCCATCACAAGCCCCTACCTAGCGCCTCCAAGTGGCCCAAGTGGCAACCATTAAACCACACGACTTTATTTTCAAGTATTATATGATTTTTTGGCAAACTAATCTATTTTCAGAGAGTGAAATAAGGCGTTATATCCTTGGCCAATTGCAGCCTGGCTTCTGGTCTAAATGCCATTAGTTCATCTCCGAGGGTCCGGAGTATCACTTAACCTTTAATAGCAAAGATACTCCCAACGACTGTAAATAAATCATTATCTATGTATATGGGAAGCGTTTGATACGGGAGGTCCACGCTTTCTTCCTTCCCCTTGAATTCAAGGAGTTTAATGGAATTAGGTATTTTTTCTGATTCCACTTGATTCCTTGGAATTCTTTCTGCGGTACATGCTGCGCAGTTGGCCTAGCCGTTGACAAGAAAAATGATTGATTCAAGTAATCGTCATTTTCCAGGATGCCTTCAAAAGTTAGCTGCGTTAGTGTGAGATTAGATTAGATTAGATAAGGATTTGTCGTCTTCTGCTAAAACGTGTATTTTGAGTACTTCGATAATTGCTTAGAGTAACATATTCTTGTAAAATGCAACAAACGAAAGTTATGAATGAAAAACTAATTTTTAAAGAACTTTTTAAGAAAATGCACTGTAGTTCAGCACTAAATAGAGAAGGAAATGTTATTTCTTTAGAAAAACTTGCTTGGTTTTACGTTTTCTATAACTTTCCGGGAAAAAATAATCATTGCACGAAGGTAAAAATTATGGTTACAGTAGGATACAAAATACAGTAAAAACAATAAAACCTATCGTCAGAAAAGATGACCAAACCATCCAATTTATTGTAGTCCACCATAACTTTCATAATTTTGAGAGATTCTACCATAAAAATTACGGGTTGTTAAGTATCTTAACAATAAAAAAATCTATTTTTTCGCGAACAAAAATATTCATCTTCTGTGAAAGTTATCGCCTTTTATGGTAATTTTTTTAAGCGAAAAAATAAAATATAATTTAAAAAAAGCAGTAATTTTGTGATGAAATATGGCCAATTCTATTACATGAACTAAAAACCAAAAATATGGAAAAAATTGAATTTGAGACACTTTTACAATAAATTTACCATAAGTTTCAATGCCCACAATAAAAAGTGTTGTAAGTGCATTGTTTATGCTACAAAATTTAATGTTAATTTTTTTACGGGTTTGCCGAAGAAATCATGTCTCTACCCGAAAAAAAATTTACATTAAATTTTGTAGTAGAAACTATACACCTACAACAGTTTATGGGAAAATCACGAGGTTTGGTCTATTTTCACAGGAACGGGGCCTTCTCCCGAAACCCCGCGCTGAGAATCGCGGCTAACACGCTGACAGACGAACAGCGTTCCCACGCAGTACTTTGTGAGTCGCAAGGGCCTGCATAGTGTCGTCGTCCCGGTAGTTAGATATTAAGATACAAAGTTAGATTAAACTTCTCGGTCGGTGGTTTCTTCAGTAGGTGGAGGTAGAGGCACAGTTTGTGTCTAAAAGTAGCCCAACCTATGTCGCTATATTAATAAGGGGGGTTGTACAGTCTTCTTTTGCCCAGCGCCTCTGTTCATAGGTACACGGGTACCAGCGAGCCACATGCCCAGGCGAGTGTTGTGGGTTCGAATCCGGTTATAATCTCAGATTATAGCTTGGTTCGACCCATGCACCTTCCAGCATTGGACAACAGGTAGGCGTCACAACAACAACTTGTTAAGTGTAGCTACCAATAAGCCCTCCCCCTCCTTTCCACTCTTTCCCCTCCATTTCCAAAAATCCTACTTCATTATTTTTCCCTACCGTCCCTTCATTAATTGTAGATCCATCCTTTCCAAAAAAATTATGAATATATGCCTGACCGCATTTCAGGTCATGACTAAAATCACGAGGTTTGGTAAATTTATTGTAAAAGTGCCTCAAATCCAAATTTTATTAATATTTTTATTTCTTATTTTCGTTATAGAATTGGCCATATTTCATCATAAATTTACTGCCTTTTTTAGTTATATTTTGTTTTTTCGCCTAAAAAAATACCATAAAAGGACGATAACTTTTACTGTAAATGGAAATTTTTGTTCGCGAAAATCTCTAAAAACCATGAAAGTTATGGTGGACAACAATAAATTTGATGGTTTGGTTACCTTTTCGGACGATAAATTTTATTGTTTTTACTGTATTTTGTATCCTACTGCTACCATAATTTTTATTTTCCTATTATGGTTATTTTTTCCAGGAATATGAAAGCAAAAGATGCCAGGAAAAAATTTCTACTTTTCGTCCCTTTGGACCACTATGCGTTGGCGGGGTGATGTGTTATATGCCCTAATTAGAGACTGCTCAATGAATTTCTTCTCCCTCAAAAAGAAATAGGGAAAGCCAGAGGCTACTACTACAAAGAATTCTGGTGAAGATGGTAATGCTCTACATCTTGTAATTGAAGACATATGAAACGATTTTGCTTACTTATTAAAGGAGTGCACAATGGGCAAATACGAGCCAAAAAACGGATGGAATGAACAAAAATAAACTAAAAAAGCGGGATAAACCCTATTCGATTCTGCGGACTTTTTTACACAAAATTATTTGGTTTTTGGGATTGGTTTTCTCAAAGCTTTGTCTGTTATAGTCCAATAAGGGTAAAAAATGTTAAAAAGAGGGATGAATAAGCAAAATGGGGCACTACCCGTTGACAAACATGAAAGGGGTTTGCCTCACGCGATCACCTATACCAAAAACATTCCATCAAGAAGACTGGCATCTCTTCCTCGCGCCCATACAAATGGCGAGTAACAGAAGCAACAGCGCATCTCTACCGACAAAAGTTGAAGCTGTGTATTACATACGTTTTTGTGTACATTCACATTCTAATTTACACACACTAGTATGTGTTGGTTCAACTTTAACTCGGCAGATAGCATTGCTGTTACTGTCTCTCGACTTTTGATAGAGTTGCCAGTCTTCTTGATGGAGTGTTTTTGCCCATACTTTATCAGCCTGCAGGCCGTATCTTAATTTCATCCGTTTTTGACTCGTTTTTGCCCACAGTGGTGGTAAGTGGTACGGAAATATTCGCAGCGGAAAATGGTTTATTGTAGGCCAGGGGAAGGCTTTAACTTTGATAGAGCTAGAAAGTTTCCAAGAAACCAAGAAATAACCAACGGAATGAGCTGCGAGAAATCCGAATACCAAAAACCATTATCAAATTCCTGTTGCCAAAGAATGTACCGAAGATGGACAGGAATGGAAGTTCATACGACCAGGGGTACTACATTTCGGTGGCCACTGGGAGGCTGTGGTGCGGTTGGCGAAAAACATCTCCTCAAGGTACTAGGAGGCTGGGTAGTTTTCATGAGAGTATGACGACTCCTTTAATGCAACTATAGTGCTGCTTTAATTTGTGGCCACTAGTTTAACTTTCCGATGATCCTACTGACCGCCAGCCACGCACATCGGATCACTGCTTGGTTGGTTCTGCATTCTAGTCTCAGTAAACTGCACCGAAACAGCTTACAGGAGTCTAAACATGGGGAAAGCTATAAAGAAGAGGCATTATGCATTATTTTTGGCGATGGTGAAGAATTAAGCATCTTATTTAACTACAAGGGCGAAACCAAAGAAAAATCCCGACTTCTAAGGTATTTGGGTAGGGCAAGATGAAATACAGTGGACCCCCGTTCGTTTGAACGATTCCTCATGCAAACTAACGGGGTTACTTTTTAATTTGAACAACTGGTAACCCGAAATGGTTGGTGGATGGTTTTGGTGGTTTGTTTTAGTTGGCAGTTGCAAGTGCGAATATTGCATTTTCCGATCGGATTTCTATCTTAATCGTTAGGAAAACGTAATGTGAAACCGATTAAACACGCTAGGTCAGTATAAACAAATCGTGTTTATGTGCATTGTCTGCATAAACAAATGATGTCATGTTGAGAATGACGTTTGAACCATTTTTATTTTGCACGTCGTGCAAACCAACGGGGTTCAAATTAAAAAGTGTTCAGATTAAAAATGGTCAAACGAACGGGGGTCCACGGTACTAGAAAAGCTCCCATTGCAAAGGTAGGGCCACTTGCGTAGTCAGGGTTGGGCCGCCATAATTTCGAGCTCAGAAACTTAATAATCGCTAGAGAACATCAATTACGTGAAATGTGATGAAATAAAGCAAAATTAATACAACAAAAGCTAGATTGTTGTTGTTGTTTTTTTTTGTTCTAGTAGTGCATGAGTCAAAAATTCGCGAAAATGTAATTAAAAATAATCATATAATATGGGCCGTGTTTTGGGACTTATCACTTTCATGTCTTTGTATATTATTTAATACATAGATTTGACATCTATTCAATTTTTAGCGTGACCCAATCTATACAATGTGGCCCGATTTTACAACATGTTTTGATCTTTAAGTAGTAAATGTTCAAGTTTCAAGTTAATTTTCAAGTAATTACAGATATATACCTGATTCTTAGACCTTTGCAACAATGCATTTAAATTTCATAACTACCATTTGAAACTGAAATGGGAAAATGTAAAAAGGTGACCCAGCCACAACAACATTACCCTCAATTTGAAAAGTAATTCCAGGAAGACAACAGACTTCAAACGAAATTGGAAGACATTTAAAAGGAAACAAGTTGAAAAGGGATCAAGACACCCGTGAGAAAAAATTTATTTTTCTGTATGTATTTCCGCAGTATGTGCTTCATGCATATTGCACGAGATAATAAAAATCAAAAATTAATAGGTATTCGGAAAATTCGAAACATGTTCTTTTTCATTTATTAGGTATTGATAGTTTAATGGGAATCCTTTGGGTTCAAAAATCTCTTCTTTTATTTGTTTCAAATTGTTTTTAATTGTTTTGTACTTGAAGTTTTATTGTTTTTGCAATCATTGTGTTGTTTCGTTTTTAGTTGAAGTACCATGAATCATGGTCCATGATGTAAAAAATCGAGTGAATACATTCAAAACGTACATAATCATAATTGACATATTTTAACTTAAAAATTTGAACTAACTAAAACAAATCAACGACATATAACAAACTAGGAAAATTTCGAAAAAAATTTATATGGTCTAGAATTGTAACTTTGTGGTTTGTTAATGTAAAAATGTTTTATGGTACGGTAACATTAAAACTTAAATTCTAGAAAAACTTAAATTCTATGATATTCATATTTCACTATGCTTATACTTTATTGTAAACTACAATTTATGTTATTCAGTACATTCAATTTTCACACAAATCAATGCACTAGTTTTCTACACCACAGGAAATCTCATGTCCGTATCGGCTAGATTTCGGTCCGTCCACACGCGAAGGCGCTCCCTGATTTCGTCCGTCAGTTCTTCCTCCGACGCATTCACCTGCCCTTTGCGAATGAACCCTTGAGCGCTCGAATCCAGTATACCGACCTTTTTCAGCTCCTCTCCGTTGAGCGATGGATTCTTCTTGAAGCTTTCCACGCTTAGGTGCTCGGTTAGACTGACAACCTCCTCGTCGGAGAGCAACGTTTCTAAAAACTCCGCCACTTTATGTATCGTTCCCGCCAGGTCGGCTTTCATGTCTTCGTAAAACATAAACAAAACGTTAGGCAAATGCCGTGCTTTCCATCCCTGCTTCAGATGGGTCCAGTACGGTGACCACGCCGTTAAGTCGTTCTCAAAGTAGTCGTAAAACGTTGCGAAATCTCCGGTATAGCTCTGCGTACGGTAGAGTTTGTTAAGGTGGTAGTAGGAAACCACAACATCGGCGGGGTTTCTGGCAACGTAAATAACTTTGGCACCTGCCTCAAATATGCTTGGTGGTAAAAGAGAAATCGGAAAGTGAGTCTTTATGAAGCGTCGCGTCGACATGGCGCTTAGCGTTTCATATGCTGGCGTCGCTGCTGCTTCGATGAAACGCTGGTCGACTGGGTCTGGATTTTCGGCTAAAAACTGTTGCTTCATCAGATCGTGCATGTAAATGTGAAACTCAAAAAATGGAAACCGTTTGGTGAGTGGTTCACTACGGGCCGCCACCGAGTCCAGTTTGTTGCAGATCATCCAGACCATTTCCTGAGTCCAGGTCGTTCCGGAACGCGGGTAAGTCGCAACCCAAACGTCACTGGGCCTCGCTTTGAAGCCATAGAAATGCTCCGCCGATACCAGGTACTTGCTGGGAAAGAACCACTTGTCGTCACCAACTTGCACGAAACCAGTTTTTTCACCGTGAAAATCGTTTAGAAGTCTCCGGTTTAGTTCATCTTCTACAAGCTGGATTTTGAAGGGAAACTTTCCTGTCGTCGTACCGTTGTTGGTCGATTCCATGCTAAATTCACTCACTTAATCAAAATCGCGCTAGTTCACTGAACCGCTCTGTTGTTGGAACGATCTATTAGGGGCGAAAGTTGACGAGCCACTGCTTCACCGTGATGCCTCCGCAGCGATCGAAAGCTCAAAGCGTCGAAGAGGCTCGCAACGAGACGGCGGCGTGTGTCCTACTTATCTGTCTGTTTGTCTGGGCCGGTCAGCGCATTTTGTTTTGCTTCTCATGCCCACTATCAACAACAACTGACTGGGTTACGTTGCGCTGCTGGCTGCCATGGCCCGAATGTTGGCAGGTAAAAAAATGGAAACACATTCAAATGCAAGCTGATGTTGAAAGGTAGTAATAACAATAATGATGTTATAAAATACTTCCGCGATCGGGTCGCCGGAGCTTGTTAATTTAATTAATTTTTTACTATTATTGAGCATCATCGGCTGAAACGGTTTCACACAATTTGATTTTTCCGCAAACGCTATTTGTTACCCGTTTACAATCGGTCGTTTTGTAGAAAGCATTGTTAAGATCAGCGCGAAGACAATCTACAATTGATGTAAGATTAAGTGTGAGGCACATGTAAATAATTGCGTAATTATGAACAGATAACAGTCGTTGAACGAATAGAAAAATGTTCAGTATATGCGATAAACACTGCAACTGTTAGTGTTTTCATTTCTAGGACATCAAACGTTCAAGTTCATCTACTTATAAAAACTTAACACAGATTAATACACGGACTCGCATTGAAGTAAGGCAAATAAAAAACCTATTGGAGTGGTGCATCAACTTATGTAGTTTCAGAAGTGACGGTGTAGAAAAATCCCTCAGAAATTTTCATAAGACGTAATTGACTTCATAACGATGCAATGTCAATCTGACTATTCTCGAAATGGAAATAAGTAGTGCGTTTTACAAAATTGTCGTACAAGTTAAGCCGAATGGTCTTATAGTTTCATGAAATTTTTCCTAAGTTTACGAACGAGAGCAATATATAGCAATATTGGATTGCTGAAAAACTTTGCTTACATTTTCATAAATAAATGTTTATTTTATGATATCTGGTTCATGAGATAGGTATTTAAAAAAAAGTTATTTTCATGAAAATTAATGTTTTTCAGTCCAACTGCTATCAGTCATTTGTTGCTAAAAGACATTTTTGACACAAACTACTTGAAGATCTAAAAGTGAAAAACTGGTTAGATTTGGAACAGTTAAGACCTAAACCGAATGCACCCGACAGCGTTAATTTGACAGTTAACCCTCTCTGTCCCATGGTAGCACAGGTGCTCCGTGACTTCTGATACTAAAATCGACCGATAAAATGTTTGAGGCATTCAAATATGGATATTTTGATTTTATAACGTAGTAAAAACATTGTTTTACAAGGTGTATAGTTGCGTTTGATGAATTGTTAATTAATAGCTTTTTTACATGATCAAAAACTGTAAACCACCAAAACACCCCTGGGACAGAGAGGGTTAACCCGTGGAGAAACAGTTGTTGTGCGTCAACAATACCTGTTTGGGACGTTATAACGCTTTTGTATCCGAACCCTTTAAGCACTACCCCACTACATAGGCGAAAGCTTTTGCTGAAAATTCTGCCTAGAATCGTCCATGCAATCTACAATGTGTAAAAGTTAAGCAATGTTAACTGAACAGTTACACTTTGTATTAAAATAGCTTAGTACATTCTAGGAGTAGTACTTGTTTAATAGTAACAGTTTTTTACAAAATTTTGAAAAACGCGCCGTCAGGAGAGCGCTTGAGAAATGACACGATTTTCCAATCACTCCATTAACCCATTTCCTCCCAGCATTGCGAAAACGCAACGCACTTTCATTCGTTTCTAGAGAAGGCCCGGTTAAAGATATCAACTTGGACCCTGAGAAACAAAGAAAGATTGGAAAAAAATCTAATCGACCTGTTTTTGCTCAAAGGTCAGATGTTACATGTAACATAATTACAGCTGTGACAAATCAACAGGTTTTGCTATTTTTCAGACAGTTAAGGAAAAATGCTCATAAAACTCGATTTTACCTCTATTAACGCCTGACCTATCAATCAGTGTTAGAAGGAATCGGTTGCTTGGCAAAAAAACTTTGTTTTATAATTTTGATTATTTTTGTAATTTTCAGATAGGTTTGAAGCTTTGCGTTGCGAAAACGCAACGCTAGGAAGTAACGATATTCAAAATTTGCAACGGGAACGTTTGTTTTCGTTCGTTCGCTGCGGTGTGTCATTTGAGTCATTTGCTTTTTAGTAAACAAATGAAAATAAATCTTATCTTTCGCTTATTTAAAATATCCCGGAAACATTATAAAAGTTTACATAACATTGAATTCGCAGCTTCAAACTCTGATGGCAGATGGAGAAGCCGTTGTGATAAGAGCGTAATAAAATTGTTAAAGTACCTTTGCCTCCGGAATGTCTGGAGAAATTGAGTGATGGCAACGACAGTTTCATGGACCCAAATTTAATGTTACAACCTCTCCGGAACGTGTTGGTAGGCATTTAATCATCTGCGATGACATGCATTTAGCATTCAAACTGCATACTATGCGTCTAGTGCAAAGATGGTCTCCAACCCAAATGTTTCTATATGTATCATAAAACATAACATGTAATACTCTAAGTCGTTCATTTCATCTTTATTAATACTCAAAATCACAAAAAAAAATCCCAAATTTGATTTAACGGTAAAAAAGTATGAAGCATTTATATGCATAATAATGAAGGTATGCAAAAATGGTATACCCTTAATGCCCAGCGTTGCGTTTTCGCAACGTAGCGTTGCGGGACACAGGGTCAAAATTAAAAATACATGTCAGCGGTTTTTTCTTAGATGACCTAAAAGAGAATTTTCCTGAAAGTTTCAACTTTCTATCCCTGCTGGGAAAAGTGTGGGGCTTAATGGGTTAAAAGTCCTTCTACGAGTCACATACCAAAAAAACATCGAAGGTATTTTGATTGATGAATAGTGTGATAGTGATGAAAAAATGACAGTAAGTGAGAAAGTGTAAGTTTTCCATACAATTTCCTTGCAATTTGCCAATTTTAAAGAAGGTTTTCAGAGGTCTTTAAAATCACTAGAGGTCGATCAGGCATCACATCGACAAGAGTATGTCCACATTTGAGTCTTAGACCAAGATCAAAACCAAGACTAAAACCAAGATCAAGACCAGGGCCAAGACTTAGACTAAGACCAAGATCACGGTCGAGACCAAGATCAAGACCAGGAATAAGACCAAGTCCAAGACCAAGACTAGGACTAAGACCAGGACCATAACCAAGACCAGGACCAAGACCAGGGCCAAGACCAAGACTACGACCAAAACCTAGATCAGGACCAAGACTAGGACTAAGACCGGGACCAGCACCAACACCAGGAGTAAGACTAGGACTAAGACTAGGACCAAGACCAAGTCCAAGACCAAGGCCAAAGCCAGGACCATAATCAAGAGCAGGACCAAGACTATCACCAAGACCAAGTCCGAGCTCAGGATCAAGACCAGGATCAAGACCAGGACCATGTCCGAGACCATAACTGAGACTAGGACCAGGATCAAGATCAAGATCAGGGCCCAGACCAGATCCAGAGCCAAGACTAGAACCATGACTAAAACCAAGACCATCAAGATCAGCACCAAGACTAGAACCAAGACCCAGATCAAGACCAGCACCAAAACCAGCAACAAGACCTGGTCCAAGACCAAGATCAAGGCCTGGACCAAAACCCAGATCATGACCAAGACTATGACCAAGACCAAGATAAGACCAAGACAATGATCAGAACCAGGACCAACACCAAGACCAGGACCAAGACTAGGACTAAAACCAGGACCAAGACCAAGTTCAAGAACAAACCCAATGCCAAGGCCAGGATCATAACCAAGACCATAACTAAGACCAGGACCATGACCAAGACCAAGGCCAAGTCCAAGACCAAACCAAGCACAGGACCAACCCTAGGAACAAAATCAAGTTCAAGACCAACACCATGATCATGACCAAGACTAAGACCAAGAGCAGGACCAAGTTCAAGACCAACACCATGACCATGATCATGACCGTGACCAAGACTAAGACTAGGACCTGGATCTAGACCTAGACTAAGACCATGAACAAGACCAAGACGAAGATCAATCCCAGGTATATTGCTCTCCTGCCAATCTGAATGACCACATCCTGTGTCTATAGCCGACCCGTGGCGAATAATTACGCGTGGAACCGTAGCTCGACGGAACTGTAATCTTGGATGACCCACCTCACACCCATACACATTTTTTGTAGCGTGGAAGGATTACGGGCAGATATGTTCCGATAATAGTTTGATACAGAGAGATTCCATTTCATCTGACTTTACTTCAGTGTATTCCCTTTGCGTTACAAATATCTTACAGATTTGTTTAATTTCTCTTAAACTGCTTGCCTGTTTAGCTGTTTCTGGAAGCTAGTTGAACAAAGAGTAGTAACAACAATGAATTTTGCATGCACGTTTTTCGTTGAAGTTTTAAAGGGCAGATTGCTCAGATAAAGTAAATAAAAATCTTCAATGACACTTCCAAAATGAACGTAAATCACAGCCGGTATTGATTTTTTATGCAACATATGCCCATTGCCGACCATTTTAGCAGTTTTACGCTATATTGAGACTAACTGGAAATGTTCCGGATTAAGTTATCGCTGTGGAAAATAACCAGTATCGAACATGCACAAATACTTACCATGCGACACCTTAAATTACGCCAGAATTTAAAACTAGATCACTGACAGTCAGATCAACTACCTAACGCCTCGTTGGTTATATATGGACAAGTTCTGGGGACTCCCGGGAACACCAATACCAGTGACCAGTTTTGTCCATAAACAAAAACTTATCGTGCGGCACCTTAAATCACACTAGAATGCAATAACTAGATCAACGAAGGTCAAATTTGATACCTGTAGGCTCAGGTTTGGTCTTATCTGGACATATTAGGGGGACTCCGGAAAACCCTAGGAAATGACCAATTTCGAACATGAACAAAAACTCATCATACGACACCTTAAATCGCACTAAAACTTTTAAAATAGATCCAAGAAGGCCAAATTTAGTACCAAGAACCACAATGGCCAATTCCGAACATATCTTCATTATCAAAAATGTACCACATTGTGTTATTGACTTTTCAGGGGTTCCCAGGGTCCCCCAAATATGTTCAGATATGACCAAATATAACCCTAGATAGCAGTTTTGGCTTCCATTGATCTAGTTATTGAATTCTAGTGTCATTTAAGGTATCGCACGATAGGTTTTTGCTCATGGACGAATTTGGCCACTTGTCTGGGTGTTCCCGGAAGTCCCCTCCTTAATCCGGAACATTTTCGGCTAGTCTCAATACAGCGTAAAACTGCTAAAATGGTCGGCAATGGGCATATGTTGCATAAAAAATCAATACCGGCTGTGATATACGTTAATTTTGGAAGCGTCATTGAAGATTTTTATTTACTTTATCTGAGCAATCTGCCCTTTAAAACTTCAAAAGGGCGTAACTCAAAAATTTGTCGATCGATTTTTTTAAAAATTGGCTCAGAGGTGTAGGATGACAATATAAATCAACTGGCATTTTCCGTTTAAATGGCCTATTTTATTTTTTGATAACGGTATTTTGAACACCGTGGGATAGTTTTATCGACAAATTGAAGGTACTGACGAGGAAGCAGGATCGACAAGTCGGTGGATGACCTGTCCACTGTAAAGCTTACTCCATTGATCGATTAAAAGAGGGTTGATTCGGATAAAAGATCGAATCCAGCGTGTGGAACTGTTACCGTTCAATGTGCGTTTTACGGTGACTTTGCCAAGCAACCATCGAATAACTAGATTACTAATTGCTCAAAATTACAACCAGAATAGTGGACACGGTTACCATCAAGCTGTGAAAATGCGCTGAGGCAGCTGTATTACAGTCTGTACGTGCTTGCGTTGGTTCGGAAGATGTCGTCGTTATGAAACAGTGCAAGGGTCATCGTAAAGACTGTATTCGAAAAAAATGCAACACTTTCTTTTGTGTATAACTTTTTCTTGAATAAAATTGGTAAAATTGATGAAATATTGAGTAAAACTAGTTTAGAGTGTAATAATAACATGTGAGAAAATTTTTCACAATCTATAAAGTAATTACGTGAAGATGGCTTCCAAGCAAGAAGTGCTTCGACGAAAAATTATGAGGGCGGTCATGGAAAATCCGGGTCAGTCCCACTGGTGGATTGCGAAACAGTTAGAAATAAACCATTTGACCGTGCCCTGTGCGGTAAAATCGTTCAAAGAGACCCAGATGACACAGCGGCAAGCTGGTAGCGAAAGAAAAGTGAAGACGACCGTCCCCACGAAGGCAAGGTGAGATGAGGTGAAGGATTAGCACAATCCGAAACATTCGATTTGGGACGTGAGCGAGAAGGACAATTTTTTCGTCTGGTTCGTCCTGTAGACAACGTTATAAACCGGACTTCATGTCTTCAAGGTAAGAAACGCAAACGCCTGGAAGCTGAACTACGAGTAGTTGGTGCAGCCAAAATGCTTTGGACGATGAAACGTACATTAAAGGGGACGCTAAGCAGATCCCCAGCCTGGAGTTTTTCGTCGGCAAGTTCCGCCTGGATGTTTCGGAAGAAGAAGATCGACAAATCGGCCAAGAAGTACTTGGTGTGACTGGCGATCTGTAGAGTGTGGCAAATTCAGCAAGCTGTACATAACGACGGTTGTTATGCCGAAGGAGGCAAATCCACCAAACTTGCTAGAACCGGGGTTAAGTCTAAGGTGCGGGCGTTTAGGCTAGGAGAAGAGGTTGAATAAATCAGTTATTTCTTGAGTTATTCCTTAAGAGTTTCCAACTATGGCACCGCAGGCGGTACAAAGACCAACACTAAATTTTGGTCTGTTCAGCTGTTGGAAACTGTGTGTTCGAAGTATCAGAAACGAGTGCGCTAGTCAAAAAAATCACCTTCAATCCTGTCGCTGCACCTGACATAGCTTAGGAGGTACTTCGGAGTGCCTAGTCCGCTCGGTGAAAGAGACTCCGGCTGCGCTCGACGCAGAAGGCGGTTAACGGAATGGGTCCCAGGTACTGCAACGTGGAAAACATGACCTATCACGTATATTTCTCATCAATCCGTGTGATACACTACCAAAAAACCTAAGAGAAGCCCTTCGGGACACCTTTCAACGTTCCCAGTAGTTGACAGATCTACCCTACTAGCACAGTTGTTATAAAGCAGTTGTGGCAACTGATTTAAACCCTATTTCAGTCGTAAAGAAGTTTCTTCAACTAAAAGTGCCAAAAGTTTCCTGCTTGAGTGAGGCGTTGGGAGCCGCTCATATGTCCGAACCAACTTGGATTTGGCAGCCATATTGGATTTTATCAGAAATTGCCTTTTTTTCTATGAGCACACCAATCGATTTTGGGTTGAAGCTCATCATTGAATAGCTGAGAAAAAACAGTTATTTTAAATATGCTCCAAAATATGCAAAATGGTTGAATTGAAGTACCTTTTAACTGCTTGTTTTGAGACCAAAATAATGTAAAAAATGCATAACTAACATATATTCTAGAATATATTTGTTAGTAAAAAAAACAAGTTTTTCGCTGAGCAACTTTTACCCCGACCGTGTAACTCCGGCCGCATCGTCTTCTGCCTGTTTGACGTTGAAGTGTGGCTTTACCAGCGTCACCCATCGCGCGCTATGTCAGCGGCTTGCGCCGGATAGACCATCCGAAACGATCACGCCAGATCTGTGGAACGACATGGATTGCATGACTGCCGAGATGTGCCAATATACTTATGTGCCGGCCAAAGGCATGAACGTGCCTCCGTGATGTGTGTATGTGGCACACGGTGGATGGACTCACGCTCTCTCGCTAAGTATATTTATATTTGCAGAAAAAGCAGTCATAAATTCTTCCCTGGCACGAAATAAAACATGATTGATTGACTGATTCATGGCTCAATTTTATAATGTGTGTTTTCCGTGCACGGGATGGATTCTGGGGTTGCACCGGCAGTGAGAGCTGCCATCCCGGGTTGCCTTGCCGGACGATGCGTGAGAGAAATCTTGGGGAGTGAGTTTGGGTGCGTTGGAGTTGGAAACTGCCGGATTGATGGCTACCGACAACCGGTAGGCCCGGGACCGTGAGCGACGAGAATTGATTGATGCGATGATGGATGGATAATCCAAATAAAAATCTATAAATACTGATGGTTCGTGCACTACTGACTGGAGGACCGGAGAAATAAGCTGGGAGAAGCGAAAGAACGTGACAAACGATTGAGCAGAGATTTTTCAACCGATAGATTTATTGGCAATACGAAGTAGAGTTCCGGTTAGAGAATATTCAATAGTGAATAAGAAGTTCAGAAGAATAACCGTGTTTAGAAAATTCCTATGAAATATCCCCGCTGAAGAATGCGCATCCACCGAAAAACAAATGACATACCAACCAGCCGAAAAACCTTACACATGTGAAAGCTATTACTCTGAACATACTCTTTGCTCGTTTCGTGTAACTTTATTCACTCATTCATGCCGCCCATGGTCTGCAACTTTACTCATTCAGATTTATGTCCACACATGGGCAGGATCGGTGCTAAAGTGGTGCACTTCAACGTGTGACTTCTCTGCCGGTTGCTGGTCCGTTGCAACTGCTTTGCCCCGTTGATGGCGGTGAATGGCGTTAACAGAAAAAGAAAAAGAACTGCACTTTTCCGCACACTCCGCCGCACATCCCTGCACCGACCACTTGAGGCGTCATTCGAAAAAAAAACTAAGCAAAGTTTGCCCAAAAACAGCTCACATTGCTGCACCATCATCAGAAACAAACGGTAGCAGCTGCCATGAATAGGAAAGCTTCCAAATGTGGAATAAATCTAAAGTACACAAATAAATTTCAATATAATGTTTGGTGTGAATACGAAAGTTTCTAAAAAGAAGCTTTCGGCAACGGATTTGCAGCGCATGCAACGGCAATGGCGCGGCGAGCCCGGGTTAAGGGCGACGAATTTATGAGACAGACAGGTGGAACATTTTTCATTAGAAATGTTGGAAAATTTATTCGTTTTTGAAAATATGACAAAAGCATTTCCCGGTCCGAATTTTTTCACTGCATAAAGTAATGTCACTATAGTTGTAGTACAACCAATGGGTTTTACTTTTATTTTGAAGATCCTGACAAAATTGTTCCAATGTTATTATTTTCGACAGACTTATGAATGCGACGTACGTTAGGAATTTTAATTACCACAACCTTGCCCACAAAGCTTCGACATTTCCAATAAAGTCGGCTCATTTCCCACACAGTCCATTTGCGTCCGATTGATTTTATTATATTAATGTGTACACATTTCACGAAATAAATCACAAACAACAAAGCCGAAAAGTAGCAACTTTTATAGCAGACTGCCCAAAATAGACTAGTTTTACTACGGTACGCCGCCCCCGTGATATTCCGTTTTTAGTTTATTCGATTAAACACACTGCAAATAATTAATTCATCCAGCGGAATGACATAATTCAATGAGAATTACAACTGTTTAATCCCTATAAATATCAAAATGTTGCCCCTTCGTACTGAAACACAAAAAAAAAAAAATAATACAAACGCGCCTCAATTGAAAAGCTAATGGCTAGTTTGTGCAATTACTGTTTTGATAGTCGCGCTTTCGTTCCCGCTCACATTGCTTTGCCACTGCCACCGTCTTTCCGGGGTGACCACCGAATTGGTGGTGCCCTTTGAACGATGATGATGGCGAAACAACGGCCAGCGCAGCGCTCCTCTAGCCAGGCAGCAACCGGGCCAACCTGCCAGCCAGCCAGTGCACATTCACACGAGAGCGTTAGGCAAAGAGCCATCGGGCGTCCTATTGCACTTTTGGTCTGGCAGGCAGGCAGGTGACGCCCGCCCGCGGGCCAAGAGTGAAGCTGCGGAGGTCCGGGAAAAAAGCACAACTGAAACATTATTTATTGGACCATTACATTTCATATTCACATATTCCGCCAAAAAATATAACATCCGCGCTTGTTGTTGTTACCAGCTTCAGGAGGACGCGAAGCGACGCGATGCGATGGACGGTATGGCGTCTCGTTTTCTCGCTAAGTTAAGCTTGAATGTACACCATGGGAGAAAACCAGGTCCTACGATGATGACGACGACGACGACGACGACGACGACGAGTTACAGTGTTGCGAAGTGCAACGTTCCGCGATGGAGGCGCGCGATGATCGTTAGTGTTTGCAAGAATAAGGGAGAGTATGGCGGGAGTTAAACGATCACGTTAGCAGAAATAAGCATACTGTTTAAATGTAAATCACAAAACGGTATAAATCATCGCATAAGTTGTGAAATTATGAAAATCTAAACGTCATTCCGTCGCGTTTGCCTCGATTCGTGCGACTGAGCTTACGGATACGGTGGATGTGTGAGTGTGAAGTTTATTGCCGACCAGCTGTCGGCTTGGCGGGAACGGAATTGCTAGCTCGCAGAACTGTGGAAATTTTGAACTGTTCGGATTGAAAAATTAGAATCTTGACAGGTGTTAATATTTATCGATATTATCTTAGATTATTTAAGAAAACAGATATACTACTCTTCTTATCTTAAACCGTCAGTAAAGTGAGCATCTGACGGCAAGAGGGTTTACTAACTTAATATAGTGTTCGCAAAGCGTTCTCATTGGCACACGTTTGACTATATCATCTGTCACTAACACTTGTGTAAAATAAGAAGGCGGCAATGCAAAGCCTATGATAGTCTAGTAAACCCTAGTGCTGATGGCATATTTTTTACTCATGTATGAGGAAGTCAAAGACTGGCATATCTATTCCCATTAATAATCTAAGATATTATGCTAGGCATTTAATGAAATTAAAATGGTAAAATGTTTAGAATATTAGTCATCAATTTTTGAATAATTAAAGAAAGTATTTTGTTGAAATAATAATCTAGCTTGCAGACTCATCATTTGTTTATAGACTTCAAGGCGGCGTACGATTCAGTTAAATGAAACGAGCTGTGGCAGATTATGCTTGAACATGGTTTTCCAACAAAACTG
Source organism: Sabethes cyaneus (assembly GCF_943734655.1). Taxonomy (NCBI): domain Eukaryota; kingdom Metazoa; phylum Arthropoda; class Insecta; order Diptera; family Culicidae; genus Sabethes; species Sabethes cyaneus. The sequence continues at coordinate 213,264,631 of NC_071355.1, read as the reverse complement.
ATTAGGCTGATACGTGCTACCCTCAAAATCAAGCGTCAGGATAGCGGGTAAGACATCGGACTCGTTTGTGACGTTAGATGGTTTGAAGCTAGGTGACGGACTATCGAACTTACTGTTCAACATTGCATTCGAAGGTGCTTTTCGAATGGCAGGCGTACAGAGAAGCGGTACCATCATCACAAAATCTCATATGCTGCTAGGGTTCGCGGACGACATCGATATCATCGGTGTTAGCCGTAGAGTTGTGGAAGAAGCTGTGGAAGGATAGGCCTTATCATTAATTCTACCAAAACAAGGTATATGGTGGCTAGTAGAGAGCGTGGAAGCCCTTCGGGTGTTGGAACAGCGGTGGTGACAGATGGAGATAGTTTTAAAGTGGTAGACGAATTTGTTTACCTTGGTATGTTAGTGACATGCGACAACGATGTGAGCCGTGAAGTAAAAAGGTGGATAGCGGCTACCAACAGGGCCTTTTACGGATTACGTAGCCTACAACTCCGTACAAAACTCGCGCTCTATAAGACGCTAATTCTCCCGGTGGTACTCTACGGCCACGAAGCGTGGACGTTGAAAGAGAGCGACCGACGAACTCTTGGCGTTTTCGAGCGTAAGATCATGCGATTAATTCTTGGCGGCATATTAGACGAAGGAGTGTGGCGCAGATGCATGAATCATGAAATATACCAAGTGTACAACAAAGATGCGGATATTGTGAAGCGACTAAAATACGCAGGCTGCAATGGGCTGGCCATGTAGCAAGGATGCCGGATGAGAGACCAGCGAAAACAATATTTAGCAAAGAACCCGACAGAGGCCGACGACTTCGAGGCAGACCCCGTACTCGTTGGATGAGCGCTGTTGACGAGGATGCTAGAACAGCGGATGTTAGGGGCGACTAGAAAGTGGCAGCCCAAGACCGAGTAATGTGGAAACGGCGTCTGAATTCGGCATGGATTCGATAAGCGGATTGTCGCCGAAAACGTAAAGTAAGTAATAAGCTAGCTTGGACATCGTGTACTTTCCATTAGATCTCACTTCACCTGGTTGTTCATTCATTCATTCATTCAATCATTCATTCATTTATTCATTGTCCAGTAGCTTAAGACATGGTTCCTAGCGAATTTGAAGCAAACACTTTCTCTAGAGAGTAGTTATCCGGCATTTCCGCAACACGCTGTGAAAGCCTGAATTACTGCCACGAAGAATCGCCCAAGCGTTACTCGTTTAACCAGCTGCAGACGACTGACTCGGCTCAGTAATCAGGTCTTTGAACGCGGTTAGAATCTAGACTGTACCAATTGTTACCGACACGATGACGTGCGTACCCTTCTGAGTCCATTCTCATTTATCGCGACGGTAGCACAATGTATCGTTACCGAGATGGTATATTGCTCGAGGCATGTTCTGGGATGCTGGTATAAGCGATATTCTATACCAAGGGCGTTCAACCCCATTTAATCATTTGACTGGTATCGCCCGCACGAACGAAATCCTGAAGATAGCTCTTCCTAACGAAGTTGGAAGTGGTTTTGCGGCGGACGTTAATCCCTATAACTGATCACCCAGATAGTACAACAGATTGCTACAAATACCAGCACTTGAGTTGCTGGGTATGAAATGGGGAAGGTAAACAAAAAAACGACCAACATAGATTTTGCCAGCCCAAGCTTCTACCTAGCACCTTCATGCGGCCATACCCGGTAATACAATACCCAAGTAACAATTTCAATTTTAAGGTGCACTTGAAGAGGTTTCCAGCATTTGCTGCTTAAAACCGATCTCAAAACTTGTAATTCTACAAAACTGCGATAAAACAGCCATAAAACCCTTATAAGGCGAAGGAGGCCCACACTAAAGAAGGTTCTCAAGAAAATTTCCAAAGATCCTTTTAAAACTTGTAATTCTTATCGATATCTATTTATAAAGACTTCCAAGAGTCGCTTGCAACAAAAAGAAAACCGCCACAAGTGTTGATGATTTTATGGTTGTCTCTTCAAAGAACACTTGCAAGTTAAATGTTTTAAATTGACCAAGAGCTATAAGCTATAAACATTCGCAGATATTGCTATTTCGAAATGGGTATAAATGAAAATTGAAAATAAAAATGGTGATAAAAGCAGCTGCTATATTGCTCATAAATGAGAAATTTTTCATGCCACGCTCGGTTTGTCGATGTTTTGTGACATGAAAGTTAGAAAATTTTAACGTGCCAGTTATTTTTGCTACACACTTAAACAAAAGCGCCGAAGTCGGCTAAATTTTGCCGAGATTTGGTCAGCCGAGCGTTCGGTAAAATTTTTTATGATGCCAAACGTTAGTAAATATCCGTAAACGTCGATTTGCAAAAACGAAATTTTACCGAACGCTCGGCTGTCCAAATCTCGGCAAAATTTAGCCGACTTCGGCGCTTTTTTTTAAGTGTGTAGATTATTGAAAAATTAAATTAATAAAAAAAAAATGATTTCATGAAGAAGTTGATAGCTACCAAATTTTTAACTAATTGTGGCAAAAAGGCTTTTATATGTCTAAACATTTATTTAAAAAGATAAGATCATTAATGGTATTGCATAATAACATATTTATAAGCGCCCATATGCAATTGACTACAATTTCAAAAGTAATCAAAATAGCCCTGTTCGCCATTTTTTCAATGGTTTTATCCAAATCAACCCGAAAGTGCTTATTAGACTAACATTTCTTGCACAAGACAAAGAAAATTTTTCCAAGAGCGCGATAAGTTCATCAATACTTATTGTATTCTTGAAGAAGACAAGTTGCGCTTGAATAAGAATTGTTTGAATTACTTGAGGGCACCAAGTTTTTGCAAGATAACCATTCTAGTATAAACAAAGAAAACATCAACGCAATATCGACGTAACGTGTTGTTTGTGTTGTTTGGACTGCACGACAGTTCCAAGCGTTTAATTTACAATCGGACAACTGTTTTTAAAAATTATGCTTCAACTGCTTCAGTGCCTTCAAACATTTTCCATACAAAGACATCTGACTTATGAACTCTATATTTAGTTTAAAAAATACGAAAAGCTCTAGAGCAAACCCGCACCGCCTCTGGCAAATGCATCATTACCGGCACTGTCCTTCCCCAGTTCAGTTAGTCCTGAGATCTTTATTGTTTTGTGACTTCGCTGATTGTTCATATGAAAGAGTTTTGAAAATATTACACAGATTTTCGCTTAATTTTCGTTTAAAAGATCTGTATTCTTCAATTTTCTCCAGGTTCAGACGCCCATTTTGACAGATTAGTTGTTTACGTTAGAATGTTCTTATTCAAGAGTTTAATTTCTCTTTCAAGAATATACGATTTTAAGAAAGTTTTATGACAGTATTGTTAAGATAAACCAATCTTGCAGAAGAATGTCATAAGTTTTTGTCAAAACTATTGTTAAGTTTTAAGAAGCGTCGTTTTTAAACAACAATGAAGTATACTTTAAAACCCCTTATAAGGTGAATTAAACTTATTGATAATTTAGTTTCATGGGTGATTCTTCTAGTCTCCTTCAGTCATACTTCAGAAATGTTAGTCAAATAAGATAAAATTCACTTGAGGAGAAACATTATAAAACCTAACAGACTTTGAAATGCTCTGATAAAACTACTATAAGAAATGAATAAGACCAATTTGCTATTGGATTGTTACTGGGGTATTGAGGAGCTAAGCTAGGGCGTGCGACGCTGCGTGATTCCCAGATGCCTGATTTCTAAACTGATATTTTGGACAAACGGCAGAGCCACACGGCATTGGTAGCAGGTAAGACTAGTATGTTATTTTAACTGTTTGTCTCGGTTTAGCTCACCAAGCACCTTGGCACCTTGAAAACTTTGGCCGTAATAAGTTTAAATAATACATATGGATGTCAGAAGGAAAAATTAAATTGATGGAACCTCAAATGACGCAATTATATTTCACTCGAAGGATTGCTGGTAAGATTGTTCTACTTTTGCCCATATATTCTCCATATGTACTATACTTTATTATTGAACTAGCTGCCCCGACAAACTTCGTATTGCCACAAATTAAACTATGTTGTACATAAATCGTGATTCTCGGATGACCCTTGTCACAATCTTGAGTTTTGCAAGTTTCTGGGGAGTTCATGGGTGTTTTAATATACAAATTTTAATATAGCCTGATAAAATAAAGCGGATAGCATTTAAATATTCGCCATCATTACAAACCATTTCGCCGAATACCATTTTGCGGAACACCAATTCTCGGTTGACCATAACACGGAATATAGAGTTTCGCAGAATACCATTTCGCGAAAAACCTTACGCTGGATGTACCATTTCACGGAGTATCTTTTCGTAGAAAGTACTATTTCGCAGGGGTGACCCAACTGAAGGAAAGTAATAGAGGTCAGTAGACCTAGATAGAGGTAATCTCTACGGGGGGTCTCTACGCTTCCGACGGCAGGTCGCCGGTAACACTCGCGGCCTATGGCCGTTTCGCGCAGAATTAACTAATGTTACTATTGATAGTTTTTGGTGGTCTTATTATTGCTTAATGTTTTATGAAAGAGTCTAAAATTTCTCGAGTTCAATTAGTTTTTAAGTTACGCAAAATTTTCTGTTTTATTTGTATGAGAGTCCTTATCCCCATACCACAGGGGTGAGGGGTCTCAAACCACCATTAAAAAAATTCCTGCCTCCAAACCCTCCCCCCCACGTGCCAAATTCGGTTCCATTCGCTTGATTACTTACCGAGTTATGAGGAAATTTGTATTTCATTTGTATGGGAGCCCCCCTCCTAAAGTAGGGAGAGGTTTCAATTCACCATAGAAAAATTCTTGTCTCCAAAAACACCCACATGTCAAATTTGGTTCCATTTGCTTGATTAGTTTTCGAGTTATGAGGAAATTTGTATTTCATTTGTATGGGAGCCCCCCCCCCTTTTACTGGTGGGAAGGGTCTCTAACCATCATAAGAACCTTCCCAGGCCCCAAAAACCCCTATATGCAAATTTTCACGCCGATCGGTTCAGTAGTTTTCGATTCTATAAGGAACATTCGGGCAGACAGACAGAAATTCATTTTTATAGGTATAGATAAAGCTTCCTGGGGTAAATCCCGGTGTAGTGGTTAGTTTCACGTCTCTCACACCGAGAACCCGGGTTCAAATGCCGACCCCACAGAAGTCACGAATGACACAAGCTGTTAAAGTGACTATAATTTAAAAAAAATAAAGCTTTCTCATGAACCTTATTGTTTTCCTTGCCCTACTAACACGATATCTTCTGTTTTCCAGTAACATCTATGAAGGTAGTATGGGTTCTAGGGTTGATTTCCTCTTTTTACTTCTTTTTTGATCTTTTGACTACAGCGCCTCAGCCAAACAGAATTCGAAAAAGTGATTTATAGGACAAGTGTAGAGTTACTTATTATCTACAATATTGTAGAAAGAAGTATAGTTTAATCTTTTGTATTTATAGCGTTACACAGCTACAATGCCATCGGTAGCAAAAAGAGTGCTCTTTTGGCTACCAGCGGGGTATCAGCCCCATAGCGCCATAAATATAAAAGTTATTTCTAGTCTTTCAAGTGAATTTCTCTTCACTCGCTTTATTGTGCCTTTCTGGACTCGCAGGATTCTCTGCCTGGGGACGTTCCCGACTTTGCTAGCGAGGTGCTAGCGAGGACTCCTCACCAGCTCACACGGAACTTGCGAATCACGCATGTGCAAACATACTTCATCAAACATGATAGTTGGAAATTAAATAAAAAGAAAACTTATCCAATTTAATTTTACCATGTATATTTTATTCTTGACAGATACGTTTTGGATAAGTTTTCTTTTTATTTAATTTCCAGGTTTCGTATCCTTTCAATAATGATCGTATCGAATCATTTAATTCATCTATGGTCGTACCGAACCATCGCCCGGGTGTTTGCTGTATAACATGCTCTGCATTTTTTGCTATAATCGATATTGTATGAGTGATATGCTTATTAAATGTTATGTGTGCTTGTGTGTAGTGGGATTTACTTTTCCTTCAATGCTAGATCTATTTTACCCACCTTGCTTCTCAATACTGTTACTGTTACAATTACAGCCATCCCTGGCGAGGCTGACCAGTACATTTTACTATAACAGTGACCTTTTGCATTGTCAAGAGTGCCTTTATGGGGGTCATATAGAATTCAGCATGAAGGAAGGGTAATGAGGGGCCTAAGAATAAACGCATGCTAAAGTCACTTGACATCGAATGGCCGGATCATACTAAGATTCGAACCCATGACCACTTGCTTGTCAAAGCAGACTCGGTTACCTTGGGCTACGGAGCCCTCCCGAACCACATAATTCATAAACAATGGTTGTACCGAATAATTAAACTCATCTATGGTCGTACCGAACCATATACTTGTTCAACAATTTGTTAATTTGTTTATTTGATTGTGAAATTCAACTGACATAGTTGTCTTATTGAATATTACTCATGCTTATAAAAAAACGAATATTGGATAATTTCTGCGCAAACTTGTATGAAGGTTTGCCAAACCTAAATAGGGTTTCAACCACAGAGAAAGTTCAAATGCAGGCAGTTATTGGCTCGTTGCATCCAAAAGTTGTTCGATTAAAAGTCGGCTGCGGTAGTCCGGTTGATCGAAAGAAGCGCTGCGACGCACGACGACGCACTCAAAACAGATTGAATTGTCGGTGAATCGATCTCTTCGTTCAGAATATTTGCTATACATACAACTTGCTGAACCCTTCCTACGCCGTTAGAGTGTTTGAAGACCCAGAAGACAACAACCCCTACTAGCACGGTTGTTACAAATTAGCTGTGGTAACGGAATTATGACTAATTTCAGTCGTAATCCGGTTGCTTCAACTAAATGGACCTAAAGTGTGCTTCTTGGGATGATCGGGATACGATGGTAGATTTGCTGGATCACGCCAAAGTAAGTCTTGTAGCGCAAGCCGGACAAAACGTTTTTGTGCCCGTTCCATACGCAGATTCCATGCCAGCTGATAAGGGCACCAAACTATGCACGCACTTTCGATCAGTGGACGCACCAGGGAACAGTATAGCGCCTGTAAACAGTGAAGATCACTGAAATTACGTGCAATATTACCGGTGAAGCCAAGCTGTCGGGAAGCTTTCGATATTGCAGTGGCGCGATATAAATTGAACGTCAGTTTGGCATCAAACTGTACCCCGAGGTCATAGACTTGGTCGAATCTAGAAATTACATGTCCGTTTATTTGGTAGTTGAATCGGATCAGCGATGCGATGGAAAGTCATTACTTGGCACTTCGTGATGTTGATGACCAGCCAGTTTTGCCTGCACCAGTTCAAAACATATCCGCGAAGATATCCAAAAGCCTCTGAAGCCGCATGCAATCATCTATAGAACGAACTGGTGAATACAATTTCAAGCCATCAGCGTACATTAGCTTGCATCCAACTCCACGCAACGGGGCGATATCGTTGAAAAACAGCACAAACAGTAGAGGTCTAGTGTTGCTGCTTTGAGGCGCACCCGATAAGTTAGTAAACCGGGAAGAGAACGCAGAAATCTGCCGCACAAATTGGAGCTGTGCCTTTCCGTGAAATTCGTAGATGCACCAAGTCGCGTAAAATATATAAGGTTCGTGCTTACGGAACGACCAGGTACAAGTCCGTATTGGTTGGTGGAAATATAGCATTTTGTTCTAACAAGCAACAATGATCGTACCGAATCGTTTAATTCATTTTTTACCATACCGAACCTACATCAACAATAATCCGAATTATTTAGTTCATCTACCGAACCATATATTTTATCAACAATAATCGTACCGAACCATTTAGCTCATCTATGGTCGTACCGAACCATATACTTCATCAAAAATGATCGTACCGAATCATTAAATTCATCGATGGTCGTATCGAACCAGATACTTCATCCAAAATGATCGTACCGAATCATTAAATTCATCGATGGTCGTCCCGGACCATATCCACCATTCAATAATGGTCGTATCGAATCATTTGATTCATCCATGGTCGTATCGAACCATATACTTCATCAACAATGATTGCATCAAATCGTTTAATTTGTTTAATTTGGCACAATGTACCGTTGCCGAAATGGTTTATTGCGCGAGGCTTGTTCTGAGATGATGGGATAAGCGATATTCTGTACCAAGGGCATTCAACCCCCACACATGCCCTCGTACCCATCCAATTTTAGTCACCTTTTGAATACTTGGTTCACCATAGAGCTGTGCAAATTCATGGTTCATCTTCTCCCTTAATACTTCGTTTCCCTAGTAGCACTTGTAACTAATCATAAAAATAAAAAAATACAAAAAGGTTGCACAGCAGTTACATTTAGGATACTTGTAACGAGTTAGGTTACATAAAATTAAAAATAGTTACTTTTTAGTTTTCTAGTGACCAGTTACCAGGTAGTTACCAAATGACCAAATTGAAACCTTTTTTTCGAACTGTCAACAACTTGGTCGTCGCAAAACAGTCACATTTCAGTTACGAGTTACCAATTAGTTATCAAGTGACAGAAATGAAACCTTTTTCCAAGTTTGTCATCAACTTGCTGGTCGCAAAACAGTTAATTTTCCGTTACGAGTAGTTACGAAGTCAAAAATAGTCGGCTAGTAACATTTTCGCAACAACTTGTTCACTGTTCCTTGTAACCACAACGGATTAAGCAAAAACTAGATCTCAAGAATTTTACTTATGGTAAAGATAAACAATTGGTACACGGGTTGTAAAATGCCCTTGTAAATGCGTTTATTTACTTAATTGATGGTACTTGGAATCTTCTCCGCACAGACATTGATATTAAATAAACAATTTTTGATTATTCTCAAACGTCAAAACGATCAAGTTACATCGAAACGAAACCGGCAATGAAGCTAGGTTACAGTGTAACTTAGAAATGACGACAACAACATATTTAATATTGGTTACCGTAACCAATAGCTTAACCAGGTCGAAGGCAAAGGTTACGTGCAACTAGAATATGACTTAAATGTAACCTTCTATGATTAACACTGCTGGTAAACTGTTTTATTCAAAGTGAAGCTATTCTTTGATATTAAATTAACACTTTCTTTTCACAAGAATCACTAAAAAACACCTTTTCCCGATATCTATGAACAGTGTCTGCTTTGTGTCACTGTCTTTTTATATTTGTACATATTTGTTTTACAAAAAATCAATTTTTCAAAGAAGTAAGTAACGAAAAGCTAGATTAAATAAGAGCGCGTAATTTTTTCAAAGCTAGAATCATGCATTTCACCATAAATTTGAAACTGCATTAAAATTTGTGTTGAAATAACAAGCGAAATTTATACACTCTTCTATATTCAACAGTTAAATTTACTGCTTGACGTTGACAGCCATAGATTGAAATACATAATAAACCTGCTGCATTGTTTCAAGATAACTAATTTGCCATCAATTGAAAGTCAATTTACAGTTTATGTGTAACTTCAATAGTAACCATTTTGTAACTATACATGTTACATATTGGTTATTGAGTAACTGTTAATGTAACCATATTTAGTTACATAAGTTGCGCTATGTCGGTTACACAACAATTTTAGGTTACTGTAACCGAAGTTTTACATTTAAATTTGTCGCATATCAGCCGCTGCGACTCAATTGTGACAACGTGTGCTACTTGGGTTCCTGTCCGCCCCGCCAAAGATCGTTCATAGCATAATGTTTCTAAAAAGTGATTTCGTTGTATATGTGTCTCCGTACATGTCCTTCAACCCAATCTTCTATAGGATTGGAATCGGTACATTTAACAGGTTGCATTTTTACGTCAACACTCTCCTATATTCCTATATTATGATCGCGTCTAGCAGAAAAAAAACCGAATTCTGAGATAGGCTCTTCTTCGGGCGTAGTTCGAGCATCTCATTTTCTTTCTGCTGTCTTTCTTTTTTATCTCTTTTAATTTCATACAACTTGACAATAGTCGTCTTTTATTTGGGCTTCTGCGTGCTGATGTTTTTCGTTTTATTCCTTTTCGTAGCTTTCCTCTTGATCATCTTTGTGTTTAGTAGTGTTTAAACAGATCCTAGTATTATCAAAGCGCCGCTTTGAAGTAAGGTTTTGAACGTATCCAATGGCTTATCCAGGAAGAATCATGGACTCCTCTAGTAGCACAGTTGTTATAAACCTGTTGTGGCAACCGATTTATGACTATTTATGATTTCAGTCATTATTTAGTTTCTGTACCCGTAAGTGCGAAAAATATGCTGCTTAGGTCGTTAGTGATACGGGAAACTATTTATAGAGAAACACTTGATAACATACGCACTGTGAGCACAATGCTTTCGTAGTCAGAAATAATATTTGAAACCAGTCTTAATCTTATGAGTACGAATATGATATGATACTATATCAATGAAAGGCAACAGTTTCAAATCGCTAACAAATTAATTCTCTAGTAGCAAATGATCTCCACGAAAAACAATAGTCAAATAAATAATATAATTCGTACCAAAAACGCTCAATTTTACATACATTTGCGATTGAACAGTAACACGAAAAAAATTGGAAGCATATTCCATTGGAAGTTTTAAAATTATTGGCTGGAATTTAAGTACCTTGATTTTTTATATAACAAGACTGGTCACCGGATGGTCTGACTTCGGATGGCAGTTCATGGGGCTCTCCACGGACGCATTCGACAGCGATCAACCAGGATACGCTCGCTGGATTTTTTCGGTAGAGCCAACCGATGTCCGGGTACGGGTGACCCCTTCGTAAATAACGAAAATATTCTTGTTTCCTTTGGATCGGTGCTTTTAGCTCTCGGTTTTTGTTGCTGTTTCTCTGCTACGCCTAATAAGTTGAGCTCGGCATTAGGAAGCGTACGCTTCCTTCCCGGTTCCGGAGGTAATCTGGTCGGAATTTGATCATTCAGAAGAAGCGGACTAGCCGCCGGAACTTGAACCGAAGGTGCTATCATGGCCATTAGTTCGTTGTTACCCATTGACTGCATCGTGTGAAGGATATTGCAATTGTCACAGAAGGCGTCATCCAAGACTTGAACGGTTTTCCCCAGCATGAGGTAGCGTTCCAGGGTGACTCGGTAGATCTCCCGATGAAGATGGTCCAACTCCGGAAGAATTAAGATCTGAGGATGTTGTGGTAAAAAAGCAGTTTTTTTTAAAGCATTGTAACTACTCATTATACTCACGCTGATACCATGCTTGACAATTTTCATTGCAATAAGCTTTGTTTTACAAGGGTCAGAATACCCGACGGCGACGGTATTTCCCATTCCAGCAAAACTCTCGTTCAAACGGTGTATCACTTCATCGGCTGTGATGGACAGTTTTCTTGCCTCTGCAGTGGCCTCAGTTTCTTTTTCTGGTTCTGATTCGGACTCCGATTCTTCATCGCCTTCATCACCGCTCGAATGACTCGACTGTTCGTCAACATCTTCTAAAGTAGCACCCGAAATTTGTAAATCTTTTTCTTCCTGAATCTTTTCAGCTCTCTGAGTTTGATCAACTATTACATCATCTTCTGTTAGATCCTTCTGTCCTACTGCATCTAGTTCGTGTTGGTCTAAAGACAGCTTGTTTTGGAGATCTTTGGAAATTCTTTGGTCTAAAGACAGTTTCTTTTGGAGATCTTTGGAAATTCTTCGGAGATCTCGAATTCCGGCTTGATCTTTCTGCTGCTCATCATCTACTGTGGGTTGATCCACAGAAACAAACTCGGTCACGTCTGCCGATTTTAAGCTAGCATCTACTGAAGGCACGAGCTTGTCTGTTTCCACAGATGGTAAGCTCGTATCAACTTGAGTTACTTCCCGTGCAACCATCTGATCCGATACCACTGTTAATGGAGAAGTTTCCTCAGGGGGTTCATCAACAGCAACCTGTTTATCTGGGACCACTGATGCTAAGCGAGCATTGAACGATCGAGTATCTGTTACCAACTGTACTGATTCTGCAATTCCAATATCTTCTGCTAGACGGTTGATTTCGGCATCTTTCGCGACCAGTGTATCGTTGGCTACTTGAAGTTCTGCCTTTAATGCCGCTACAGTTTCCAACAACTTTGCCTGGTTGCCGGAACTTTCAATCAGCTCTTTATTACCGGCAAGCGCAGTTGCTAACTCCTGTTCCAGCTTTGAAACTTCTTTCTGAAGTTCACCGTTGCGATTTTCTAGTGCTTTCAAGGCGGAATCATCGATTGAACCAACGGATTGCTGAACCAATTCTTGTCTAGCCTTCTGTAGTTCGGATTGGGTAGCTTCAAGCTCGACGAGCTTTTGCTGTGCTGCTTGCTCCAGATCGTTGATCTTGGTTTGACAGTTGGAAGCTGCAGACTGTAACTGAGTATTCTGCTCAGTCATCTTATCCACTAGTTCGATCTTCTGCATCAATTCTTCCTTAGCCTGTTTAAGTTGTTGTTCCAGCTCGAGCAACTGCGAATCTGCTGATCCACGATCAGCGGAAAATGTAGCAAGGTTCGTTTCGAACTGCTTCTTAAGTTCTTCAGATTGATTGTGTGCACTTGCTAGTTCGGTTGTCAACTGCTCCAACTTTCTGCTTTCATCCTGAAGTTTCAACCGAACATCCTGTAATTCATTTTCGATAGTTTTGGATTTCGCCGCCTCAGCTTCGAGTTCAGCCTGAGTCTGTTGAAGTTTTGCAGCCAGCTGTCGTGCTTGATCGTCTTGTAAACCAGCTGTAGATTTCAATTCGTTTTGTAAGGCTTGTAATTTCTCCGTCAACGATTGACGTTCTTCCTCACTTGTTTTCAATTTTTCCTGGTGAATCTTTTTGAGCTCAGTAACTTCCCGTTCCAGCTGTTTACAGTTCGTGCAACTTTCTTTCTCGGCGGGTTTCAGTGGCTGAGAATCAGTGTGATATGCTGAGCTTCTTCTGATACGACGATCCTCAATAATCTGCTCCTCTTGTTCTGGAGACAAGCTTTGACCTTTTCTTATGCTCTCCGCTCGTTGGCCAGTAGAAGTTGCTGTGAACTCATTTTGGTTTTGCAATTCCTGATATTGCTTGTCGTACAGATTCTAAAATTAATCAACATAAATTATCTAGTGTTACGGCAGAATGTTCTAACGTAATCTACCAACAAATGCTCCATTGCTTCTTCGGCTTTCTCCCGCTGTGCCTGCTCGTTTGCCAGCTGGCGTTTCAGTTCCGAAATCCTCCCAACATTAATAGACACAACTTCGAGTTGTTCCTTCAACTCACGCTTTTGTTTTCGCAGCTCTTCGTACTGTGTTTTGAAAATCACCAACTCTGCTTCCAACCGCTCGTAGTCTTTCGCCCGCATTCGGTTGAAGTTCGCTTCAGCTTCAGCACTAGCTAAACGCATTTTATCGGCAGCTTGCCCTTGCTGTTTCTGCAGCTGACACCGAAGCAGTTGGTTCTCCTTGGCCAACAGATCGTACCGATCGGCTCGATCCTTCAGATTGACGATGACTTCCTCCAGGTCACCGAGCTGCTGTTCGAATTCGTTGCGCTCCTGTTCCAAAATGGCTGACTGTCTCTGGATTATGTTCAGATCTTCAGAACGCTGCTGAACTGCTTGAAGCTGACTGTCCATTTGCTGAACGGTTTCATTCTTTCGTCTGACCTCCGCCTGCAAACTTAGGATGTAATCCGCCAGGTCGTGCACTTCCATGCTGACCAAATAGTCTTTGGTTAGTTCGAACTGACCCTCCGGCTGTGAAAGAAATAGAATGATTTTTCGGTCGGCCAGTGTTAGCTGGAGAAACCTACATGAAGCAGGGCCTTTTTGAACCGAGCCTTGTGCACTACATCCAGAATGTAGTTGGACTGTTTCTGCTTATCCAGTGCCCATGCTCGGCCATCGGTACAGAAGTCGTACAGCATTAGGGCAGCATCACTACGCTTGCGTTCCGGTGGCTTCGGTTCTTCATTGTGGAAAGAAACATTGAAGAAATCTCTTTGCGTAGTGTATGACATATTTACGGCAATGATGAGACGTCGACTGCGGGCGTTCGTGGGTTGCAATTCAGTGGCTGCTTGGATGTTTTGGCAAGGATCAAAGAAAATCGGCTATTGATTATTCCAAGGGGAGTTGAAATTGAAATTGAAATCTTGACTAACCTTGAATTATTCCTCATAAATTTTCCTATGTTTTTATCCTACGTCGGGATTAAAAATTAGTTAAAGTTTGGTTCAAAATTAATTGTTGTTTTCTAAAATTGTGTTTATTGTAATTTTTTGGGAAAGTTTTCAGATTAAAGCGTCTACAATGTAAAAATTGTAACACTTTTCGAAGACACTACCGGTGGGGGACACTACACACTATTGCATACATACCTACAGTAAGTACAAGTTAGTTCGTTGAAGACGACGGTGAAGGCCAACCCAACATAAGAAGACACCAAAGCTTTGCTTTGTCTCTTCGCCTGGAGCAGTGCAGAAAATTGCCACACATACAAGCACGCACACAGTCAGCCGCCACGGGTTGGGATTCCTGCCGGTGCGGTGGAGCGAAGTGGAGGAAATGGATCAATATGTTTGATTTGGTCAATCAGCATCAGACGTCCGTTCGAGAATTCATGGCGACATGTGATGCATTTTCCTTTTGCCTCATGTGCGGTGCGCGGTGCAGGGCGCTCGCCGTTCGTTCGTTGAAGGTTTTCGAAGATTGAGTCGGATTTTCTCGAGCAACGGAACGGAAGCGGCAGGAACACACACACGTCACGAAGGAACAAATATGCAATCGGACAGTCTTCTCCGATGAAGACGTCCGAACCGGGAGAAAGGAAAATAAACCGAATAATTCCGGCCAGAGTCGGCTGGAGTGTGCAGACGGATGATGGCATTCTCTAATGGATTAGCTCGAGTTGTTTCGGACATTTGACGAAAAACAACCTCAAAGTACTGATGTGGAGAGAGAGAGCAAAAAAATCGCAATCTATTCTATTCAATTAAATTGTCTCGAGTTATTTTCCCCCTTCCCGCTGCGAGCCGCACGCTTTATCGGCAAATCAAGTCCCCGGAGCAGATAATGTTGTTGGGCCAGCTCTCGAAAGAGTTATACACGTCCGGAGAATTTGATGAAAAATTACGGTGGCATTCATCTACTCGGCCTTGGCCGGATCATCCACCCACTGCTCCTGCTGTTGTCGAGTGCCGGCTGACATGGCCTCGCTCGCTTCCATGGACTCAGGAAAGCGTTGGTAGAAGGCTGCGCAGGATCTTTGCTGTGTGCAAACACACAACATCTTTCTGGCTTGAAATTTCTGCATCTTTTCCTTCTTTTCCTGTAAGAAGCAGCCAGCCATGAGGCAAGGACGTGTGTGAGCGCCGCTGTTGGTAGGTCACAGGCATCAACTACTGTCTCTGGGATATGAGAAAGAAAAATATCATGCCAATCATTCAATTTCTTCCCCACAAGCTAACATTCTCCTCGCTTGCCACCTCAGATGATCTTCGGGGCTCCCCGGCCGTCGTCGGAAATCTTCTTATATAAATTTAGCTCCTACTCACTCCAAGCTGACGTACGATATGATGCACAATGGATGGATGGATGGATGGATGGACGGATGTATGGATCGACGGATGAATAAACGGAATAAAGCAAAGTCTTACGTTGCCCAGAATGTATGGAATAGATTGAGTTTTCTTCAGCTCTTACATGGGGCCAATCGGAAATGTATTTGGGTGCTGCAGTTTCGTCGTTTGGTAGTTCACACCACACCAATGTGAGAGAAAGGGTTGTCCACATTCGGCTGCAGTACTGCGTTTTGAGTTTTTAATATCAGTTATTCAGTAAATTGTCGGTTTTTTGTCACTTTTGTCTGTTGATAAGTCTTCACCTATGTCTAAAGATATTTTGAGAAAGACTCTAAGTGATTGATACTGTAGGTTTTGACGTCGTAATGCAAGGTAATACTAATGTAATTTAATAACAAAGTGTTAGTTGTATAATATTGTATAAGTCAAGTTTAACCGTCTAACGAGCAACATCGTAAAAACGATGCGATAAAGATAATAACCGTTTTTTCCTTGAAAGTATACTATACAAAGAAGAAGCTCCAATTTAGATTTTTATGCAATTAGGATAAAGAACTAGTTTTAAGCAGTCTAAGCGGGTCACTGATTGTTTTACCTTATTACAAGCGATGGGTTGACTAAGTGGGGGATATCAGCATACCAATCTTCTTGCTATCTTTAGTTCATCAAGCTGTTACCATTGGAAGACACTATTGTTGAGCTAAACTTTTGATTTTTTGCTTTAAAAGTTGGAGCGGCGGAACTAATTTTGAACACACCGAACCCATTTTCACCCGCAAGGTGCTATTTTAAGCAATCCTGAAATCTGAATTTTTTTACGTCCCGTTAAAAAATCCCTCGAACTTTTCCCCCTATTCAGTAAGTTCGCGTTCCTATCCGCGACCTACTAATCGGCATCTGATGCGTAATCGGCATAGCGCATCGGCATAGATGCGTAAAATGCCATCTGTCTAAATTGTTTATCGGGGCATACACTCACCGCACCGTTCGGCAAACGGTATTCGTCGTCTCTTTTATTCTCTGGTGTTCTTATGGGAAACTGCGAGTTTGACGTCTCACTCGCTGTTCATAAGGGTGGTGGGAGAACAAAAGAGGTAAACATATAGCAGTACAAATGATCCGATCAGAACAGTGTTGTCAAAGCAAATAACATTGAAACACATCGTTGCTTTATTAAATCACTGAGAAAATCTTCGAAAATTATTGAAAAAGCTGTCTTTAGTGTTGTTTTTAATAAAGAAAAATTAATTATAAACATTCATTTCTCTTGAAAGTATTGAACCACGTTTTCACCATTGGAGGTTTCAGTTAATTTCAAACTTAAAATTCTTATTTCCAGAACCGAAACAGTGTCTTGGCAACACGATAGTTCATCAGTTGTGCTGCAGCTGCTGCTAGTGGTGAACAGGTTCCGTCAATTCAGAATTTGTTTTCAGTTTTGTTAGAAAATAATAAAACTTTTGGCTAGTGACAAAGCCTTAGATAATAGAAAAAAAGTGACTGAATAATATGGTATGTGACAATTGAGTGCTTGACTTTCAGAGTGGTTGTAATCAGTGCTGAAAATTTGATGAATTCGTTAGTAGCGAGGTGGCGATTGCTGAAGAGCAGCTGAAAAATGTACGTTTTTGGACAACAATTTTTAATTCATCATATTTCTTGTCGGAAACCCAGTAAATTGTGTTTGTGTGAATCAAATGTATGGTTAAGTGATTTGTGAAGATGATCCTATCAAAAGATTTTGAAAATATGAAAAAAAAGTGCATTTTCGGATCATTTATGTTCAACTGATTAAAATAGGTAACACTGCTTAACTCGTTCCTTACCCTATTACTTGAAGCAGCGCCAGGGTAGCACAGTTCTATTTTTTTACGTAAGATTACGTCTTGGTCGAGCACAACTTGTAGTTTGTTGAAACTAGGCAAATGGGACGACGCGTTTCCTTATTCTGTTTTACATTGTGGTTGCTTTTCACTGGTTTTCTGAACCGTTCCGATGGTTTACGTTGACTTGCTCCATAGCAATTGATAGCACCGCGGAGGGGTAGTTCTTGTTTTATTCCAGCGCATTTCAGGTACAATTTTAGTCCGTCCCATTTTTCAAGTTTTGCCATTTTATTACTTACGTAGCTGGACCTTTTCATCAATTGTTGCTCTGGTAAATGATGAGAGGCAAGTTGGTAAACGGCATCAGTTAGATGTTATTTCTTTTGCAGTAGATCAAAATGAAAAGTCATTCAACTTGTCTAGATGCGGTAAAAAGGGAATGGTAAAGTTTGGTTCAATTCATGCTGGTTTCTAGTTTCCAGTAGGCCGAATTTACCATTTGTTATTAAAGCAAAATAACGCTGAACGCGTTTGTTAAGCTGTACCCGTCTCCGTGACAGAGAATGTGAACTGTTGTAACTAGCATAGCAGGTTCCAACAATCGTGACAGCAAGAAGACTAGAATTATCCCACCCCACGACATTTGCAGCTGGCATTCCGTAACCGATAACAAGGTGTCTGGGCTCATTGCCCAAAATGGTGAATTGACGCACATTTAAGCCTGAGAAAACTGTGAAGGAAGCCTTGGTTCCTAATAATCCCACCAATTATTAAAGACCGTCCTTTTCAAGACAAATAAATTCAAGCTTGAAGATTTAGACAACTTTTCGCATCAGACTATGGAGTATCATTTTTTAATCAAAACAAAACAAGTTCGGTGTCAGACAACCGGAATCGTAGCTTATAGTTGATAGTTTTTCAGTGTAGCAAACTTCAAAGGCAGAAGGTCAGCGAACTTACATTTAAAGTATTGATTAAGTATTGATTGAGTATTAACTATCCACGCGATTAGTCTATACCTGGATGAACTAATAATCCTTATCCTCCGAAAAATAACGGCAATAAATAAGTAATTGGTATTAAGGTTATACTCAAGTTACTTAGTAAAGTTAATACTGTCATTAAAATTTGACTGGATGAGTTGCTCGAATTACAAATGCTGATACCTATGTCATCCATGCGGTCGTGTCTTGGACACATGGGATAGCAGTCTCACTGTTACTATCAGGAAAACGTTGGATGCATTTATGAACATGTATTTCTCCGGTTCGACAGTGACCACAAGACGTAACGTTGACAAGCACCAGCAATATGAGTCATGACGCAGTGCGTTTAACGACGCAATTCTGCTTGCATGCCGACTGCTTATGGACGCTTTAATAAACTGGGTACTTAGCTCCTTTGAACAAATGAAGTCTTCAGTTCCGAACGGCATCCTACCTTCTTACAAAAGGCGGACGAGAATATATTGCCCGAGCCCATCAAGCTCTTTCGTGCCAGCTTCACGTTGGGACGTATCCCGGTAATCTGACGGAAAGTCAGGGAGATGTTCATACCCAAGCCACGTAAAAATGATAGAACCAAGCCTAAAACCATCAGACCAATTAGTCTGATCAACACTTCTCAAATTATGTAAAAATTACTGATAATCCCAACCGTAATGAGTTCTTAAAGAAATCCCATTTGCATGACAATCAATATGCTTTTTTTTGTGTGTGGGGATATTATCACTACGACCAGCATTTTGATCTATTGTGATCTAATCCAGGTGTTGTTCCGCACTTCGTTGTTATTGCAGTATCGCTATAGAGTGAGCGAACTGCTTTTATTATCCGTGCTTAAAGTGTCGGTGTGTTTTCACCCCTTTTTCCCTCTACGCTTCTTACTACTTTTCAACCAATCTAGCTCTAGAGCCAGGAAGTGCGGAGACTAGTTACAATTTGTCCTTGGACAAGAGGCTTCATTCGCACCTCGAGCAAGTATCATTCTTATAACCAGTCCCGGATAAAGGCTTCATGGTCGGTAAAGCAGAGTTCAGCACAGAGTGAGGGTGTGTATGTGTGTATGTATGCGTTCCTTGCTACTTATGCATTACCAACCTTGTTCCTAGAACCAGGAAGCGGAACAAGCTATAATTTGCCCTTGAACAAGAGGCTTCATTTGCACCTCAATCAAGTACCACTCTTATAACTTGCCCTGGCAAGAGGCTTTCATTCTTAGTAAATGCAGAATGCAGTAGGAAGGATATGGAGAGGCCTGAGAATAAATCCATGCTAAAGTCACTTAACATCGAATGGTCTGATTCTACTAAGATTCGAACCCACGACCACTCGCTTGTCAAGGCAGACTCGGTAACCTTGCAGCTACAGGGCCCCCTATCAATATGCTTGCAGCGCGGTAAATCTACAGAAACCACACTTCATTGCCTAGTTATGCTGATTGACAAGTCGCTCGAATAGCAAGAAATGCACTCTGTGCTTTTTTTAATATTGAAGGCGCTTTTGACAACACGCCCTTCGCTTCAATTATTACGGCTATGCAGTTTATTGGCCCTGAACCATTTCTGGGCATTTCCATGTTCGCCGGAACAGCTAGCTAGCGGAAATCGGGAAAATCTAGAAATAGCATCTCGTTGGTAACAAGCGCAGGGCTGTAGACAAGCTAGACAGTTGGTTTGAAAACTACTCTCCTTCGCGCGTAGTGAACTACGCACAATCATAGGATTCCTCGCCGGACATTTTTCCTCCCTGTCTTATCATCTATAAAGAGAATGCATAAGGTCGTAACTGATATTTGTCGTCTTTAGACATTACCCGTCTTTATCGACAGACTTCGCAGCCGGCTGTTAGAGTTCAGGAAAATTACTGGGCCAGTGCAACAATTCTACTGACTCTAACAAGCAACCACCGCCTTGCCGAGATTCGAACAAACGACGACTGGCTTGTTAGACCAGCATCGTACCTTGAAGCTAACTGGGCGGTTTAACCGAACGATACCGGCCAGCGAAACATCAACTTTGCAGTTTCCCTAGGCTTGCTGATCAGAAGCACTTTCTTTCTCCGCAAAGATATCTACAAAGTCCCCTCGAGCCCTACTAGCACAGTTGTTAAAAACCAGTTGTTGCAACTGATATGCGACTAACTACAGTCATATTTAAGTTGCTACAGCCAGAAGGGATAAACGTGTGCTGCCTACCCCAGAAACATTGCATCGAATCGACGGTAAGGCTTGTTTGCGACAAAATTTGGACACCCCTAAACACACACAGGTTCGGAAATACATTAACAATGAATGAAATATTTTGCATAGTGGTACACGTATGTCTGTTCTTTCTGAAAATATAACACTTGTTTATATTATAAGCGCTCAGCGTAAAATGGCGTCGAAAGAAGAACAGGTGCGAAAAGCAATTGTGTGCGGTCGTAATGAAAATCCGGATCTCTCGTTAAGAAAACTTGCCAAAAAGCTGGAATTTCCTCCAAGCACTGTTCACAGTGTTTTAAAATCGTTCGATACTCGCTTGACAATAGCTAGGAAGAAGGGAAGTGGTACAAAAACGGATCTGAGGAACCACCACAAGGATGCGAAGGTAAAACAAATATTACGGAGGAGACTAGATCTTTTTGTACGTACCATTGCTTGTAAAATAAAAATGTCGCCAACATTCGTGCACACTTCTAAGCAACGACAAGGCATAAAGTCTTTCAAGGTGAGGACTGTGCCAAGCCGTAATGATAAGCAAAATACGACGGCCAAAACACGCGCTCGTAAGCTTTATCGCGAATATTTAACGAAGTTTCCATGCGTTATTATGGACGATGAAACGTATGTCCTGGAAGACTTAAAACAGCTTCCTGGTATGTCTTTTTACACTGCCATGAAACGGAATGGCGTTGCAGAGCATTTTAGGACAAAGAAGAAAGCCAAGTTCCCCAAAAAATATTTAGTATGGCAGGCCATATTCAGCTGTAGTCGAGCAAGCAAAAGTTACATCACTACGGGAACGGTAAACAAGGAAATATACCGTGAAGAATGCCTGCAGAAACGATTGTTACCGTTCCTACACAGCCATGATGTACCCTCGCTGTTTTGGCCTGATTTGGCATCCTGTCACTACGCCAAAGATGTTTTGGAATGGTATGATGCTAATGGAGTCCATATTGTACCGAAGGAGGCGAGTCCACCTAACTGTCCAGAGTTACGCCCCATCGAGCGGTATTGGGCTTTGGTGAAGAGAGAGCTGTCCCAGCACAAACAACAAGCAACAACTATAGATCAATTTCGAAAATCTTGGACAAACGCAGCTAAATTGGTTGCCAACAAGTCTGCACTGACCCTCATGGCAAGGGTAAACTCCAAAGTTCGCCAATTTTTCATGCAGACCAAATAAGTAATGTTAATTTGTTTGATAATTATTAACGATACACGCATAAACGATATAAAATTGTTTCATGGATTAAACTTCTAGCAAATTTGTTTTATTCCAAAATAGAGGATTCCAGATTTTGTCGCGAACAAGCCTTATTCTCATTGATATGGTCGGCTCGGTTGCTGTAATTAACGCGGCACTCAAAGTGTTCGCGCAGATTCTGTCAATTGGTCTATCCCCAATAGCAACAGAACTCGTAGGGCAGTATCAGGCGGGTTTTATGAGGTCCCGTGCTACTACGGATCAAAATTTTACTCTTCGACAAATCCACCAGAAGTGTCGGTAGATCGACTTGTCCACGCATCATATTTTCGTGGTTTCCAAGGCAGCATACGATATAGTCGAGCGCAAGCTGACGCTGCAACCCTGGAGCGAGCGCGTGTTTCTGATGCACTCTCGGGTCCTTTCGAATCGCACAAAGTGTTGAGGCAAGGGGATGGACTGTTCTGTATGTTGTACACTATGCTATAGAAGGTGTGATCCATCGAGTGGGCATCGAAACGAAAGGTGCAAACAAACTATGTAAAATAGTAGTTTATTCAACTTGGTAGCAAGCTCTTACACAACAAAAATGTTTGTTGGGGAACGATCTTCCGAAAAAGTTGCCAACCCTTAGCTTTTGTAGATGAGCTTGACATCATTATTAGAAACCTAAGGACGGCCGAGGCAATCTACGCCAGACTAAAAACGAAGGTTAGGAGGATTGGGTTACCAATCAAGTGCTGTCCCAAATTATTTTCCACCGACTATCACCGATTGCGAACAGATTCGTGAGAACTTATCAAGCCGACTTCGTCGAAGGTCGGTCTACAACGGATCAAAAACTTACACTGCGGCAGATCCTCTTCCATGGGCCGTGAATACAGAGTTCCTACACACCAATTGTTCGTTGATTTCAAAGCCGAATATGATACCATCGACCGGAAAGAGCTATGAAAAATCATGGACGAGAACAGTTTTCCTACGAAGCTCATCAAACTGATTCAATCAACGATGGATGGTAGACAGTGCTGTGTTCGGATTTCGGGTGGATTGGGCACAGCGGGCTTCGTCAAGGGGATGGTCTCTCATGCCTGCTGTTCAACATAGCGCTACAAGGTATTATGTACCGAGCGGATATCAACACGCGGGGCACGTTGTTCAACAAATCTAGTCAATTCAGCATTGCCGATTACATGAATATACCGGTAGAACATCTGTGGCCGACCGACGCCGCTCTTCCAGTAGTACAATGATCGACGGCGATGAGTTTGAAGTAGTCGACGAATTTGTCTACCTCACTGGTAACGCTGGACAATGACACCAGCCGTGAGATTCGGAGGCGTATTATCAGCGGAAGTCGTGCTTACTATTGGCTTCACAAGCAATTGCGGTCGTGCAGACTACTAACTGTATTACATCGGCTGTTCTCTACGGGCATGAAGCATGGACAATGTTCGAGGAGGACCTACGAATGCTCGGAGTTTTCAAACGACGAATGCTAAGAACAATCTTCGGCGGTGTGCAGGAGACAGAATATGGAAGCGGAGGATGAGCCATGAACTCGCACAGCACTATGGCGAACCCAGTATCCAAAAGGTGGCTAAAGCTGGACGAATACGATGGGCAGGGCATGTTGCAAAAATTACGGACAACTACCCTGTGAAGATGTTTGCCTCAAATCCGGTAGGAACAAGACGACCACGATGATTAGACCAGGTGAAGCGAGATTCGGCGGAGAGTACTCGTTGTCCGAAGAATTAGAGAACAACACCCCATAACTGAGTAAATTGGTGAAACTTTGTTCAAGACTCCAGAGGAAACAACGTTCGCCTTCCACTAACAGTGATTTGTGACGGCGATGAACTGGAAGTGGTTCATATATTTGGCATCTCTGATCACCGTCCATAACAATACGAGTAAGCAGATTCAATGACGAATTTAAGCTAGAAGTCGGTCGGGCCTAGGCAACTCGCGGGTTGTCTTATTGCCGAAATACGCGTATCCGTGACGTGAGTCAAATGATAGTAGGACTAAGAATTTTTCCCTCCGCAAGACACTAAGAAACAGACCAGTAGTCCTCTACGGACTTAAGACAGTACCTTGGTTACGGAAGACATACGTGCACTTGCCTTATTTGATCGAAAGGTATTGCGGACTATTTTTGACGTAGTCCAAACGGACAGCAGAGAACGGCGCAGGCATATGAACCACGATTTGCTGGCACTACTTGGAGTCTTCAAGTTATAGAGCTTCCTATCGTACACCTAGCGAAAGATGGGAGACTATGGTGGGTCGGCCACGTCGCAAGGATACCGGACGACTGTGCACTAAGCGCTGTTCTCTTCAAGAACCCCACTGGCACCAGGAATAGAGGGGCCCAACGTGCTAGAAGGCTCGGTCAAGTTACAGCCGATCAATGGGTGTCGAGCCGCTCAACGAATTGGCGACAGACATTGACAGAAAAATAGTCCTAAATGATACAAAAAACGCAAAAATGATTCTAAGATAACACAAAAATGACAAAAACACTGTACAAATAAGATACACAAATAATTCAGAAAAATATAAAAGTAATAATAAATCGCAAAAAATTATATAAATGCTAGTAGGTAGTTTCAAGTAAGAAAATATGGTTCTAAAATGATGCAAAAAATGATAAAAAACATTTAACAAAAAAAGATGTTATACAAAAGCGACACAAGCAATGTACAAAAATGACGCAATAGTAATAGAGATACAAATATGATACAAAAATGAAGGGAAATGACTTCTATGTCATATGTATCTGCCCAGTTAGATTATGAGTTAGAAATCGAATATAAAAAAATTAAACTAAAGACGTGCCAAGTAGTTCACAGTGAGAAAGCCAAACTAAGAAAAATCAGTCGTCAAACAATAAATGCCTTCAAACTGTGTCGAAATTATCTGACGTTCGATAATTTGGCAGCAGAAGGAAACAAACGATTCACACGAATCACCATTTTTTTCCCAATCACAACCCTACTTTGGGGCTTTCTTTGTTTGTTCGGCGCATCCATCCATCCATCCATCCTTCCGAAATGTTCCGGTTTTCCCGATGATGACTGATGTCGTTCGCCGCCAACAACCGATGCTGGTGACGATGATGACTGGTTCCTGCTACCCGTATAGTGTACAGTCAGCTGTTGGAGCGGCTGCTAGTGTCAAACGAATGAAAACAAGCGAGAGCAAAAGCACCATCGAATGTATCCTGTTTTTGGTCTGTTGAAAAATGTTCTGCTTAAATATAATAATAAAGATTGTATTGCAGACTGCAACTTTCAACATCCTGCTTATCAATAATATTTGAAGTAAGTTTTTTACAAAGCCAAATTTTTAGAATGTATGAGAATAGGTTCTTCAACCCTAAAACGGTGAAATACGACGAAGACGTAGAGTGATGGGTTATTTTATGTTTGACATATTACTAATAAAATATTTTGATTTATACTGAATATTATTCTTGCACAATGTGTGTTGATTCTAGTGAGAAAACTACGATGCTCGGGTGTTAGAAGATCAATGCCGGAATATTTCTTCATTAAATGTGATTTATTCGTGCTAGAAGAGTCTTATGGTTGAAATTCATAAAATTCGATTCTGGAAACGTAACTAACGTAAACCCTATTTTTCTCTTACTCTTTCAGGTAAGCCTAATTGTGTTCGGCTCCGGATTACAGCACACTAAAGCAACCTGCACGTATGTAAGTAGGTATATGTACTGTGAAACTAAAATATCTGGTTAAATCTTGACCATCAATGTGGGGGACAGCATGTCATGCGCTTCAAAAAAATCACTTGACAGCTGAGGTTAGAAGAAAACTTTATCGATTGAAGCTGGACAAGCAAGACCACTGACTGGCTAGCTGGCTGGTCGTCTCAAATCCCGTCCCGTCGACTGCGCCATCAAAGTTGGCACGAACGACGAAATGCTGAGCTTCGACTGGTACTTGTAGGTACTGATGAGGTGGTTCGGAAACTGAGGGATGAGAATCTTCGACATAATAGTCGGTTGGCATAAAAAGCGAAAAACCATAAAGCGGCATTAAAGTACAATTATGTTGTACTAAATGATGATTTTATAACAAATAATGGGAAACTCGTAATGTTTAAGGCATTTTTAAATGATATACCATAAAGAATTAGTTTTTTTGTGAATTGGATTAAGCATTGGTTTTGCATTTATCGAGTGGTATAAAATGGACAAATTTCAAAATCATTTGAAAATACAACTTTATTGTTATAAAGCCTGTTGTTTATTCTCAATTAAAAATGTTTTATAGATATAACAGTACACTTTTATGCCAAACTTCTTTCACTCCGTACATACGTCTTTATTCTAAACGCCACCATACGAAACGACTTTATGCCATTTGGGCGAAAGCCATTCTAAATGCTGCTGCTAGTACTGCTGTTCATGATGATGATGATGCCTCGTTGCGCTGGTGCTGCCGCTTGCTCGGAGATGCTTGTTGAGCAGCTCGGAGAAAAGTTTGATTTTTCCAGCTTGACATCCTGTCAGCTGCAGTTGTCCATTTAATATGTTTGCCGGGACGAAATTCTCACCCGGGCGGGCCCAGCAGCCGTCCCGATTTTTCCCACCGGTTATAAGGAAAATGAACGCCCGTACTCGCACCCGGACCCGCACCCACGCCCACACCCACACCCGCAGCCGAAATTGCAAGCATGTAGAGTGCGAAATTCCCATCTGGTCCAAAACTGGTAAAAAGTAATAAATTTTCTAACTTTAACGTATTATAATGTGAGCGTGTTTAGAGGGACCGGGCCAGTTCAGCTTCCGGTCAGAATACTTCTGGTCCTTGTAGTGTGTGAATGCGAAAAGTCTGACAGGGCTGTCGAGGAAGTTATAAGCAGTGGTAGAATTTGGTCGAATCTCTATTAGAATTCTGTCATGATTCATAGTATGTCACTCTTCTTGGATTAAATCAAATGTAACTATTTGAATTGAGCTGCATGCATTGTTTGAGTATAAAGCCGGAAGACGTACGAAAGGACTGTTTAGAGTCATTCTAGACCTAGCAATAGTGGTTGAAGAGAGTACGTTGTAGCGAAATTCACTCACCTGTCGTCAAGATTGCATTGTCTTGAACTAGAAACATACGTTGGACACGCAATACGTTGAAAATAGTAGCCCATATTCATGCACGCGACATTTTCGGTCCTTCTCATGCACCGACTAGACATCGTACCTGTAAAGGTAAAACTGCTATATACCTATCATACCACTAGAGTTACCGGTCGAAAACAGCTGAGCGACGCGAGTGATAAATGGGTAGCACTTATAAAAATATTAGCATGCAATTTAGAAATTTGCGAATTCAAGTAAAACCGCACATTTCGTGCATATTGCGTGCTGGGAAACATTTGTAGCGTGCTTACAGTGCGACCGTTAGGTTAGCGTTGGCTCTACTCAGTCAGTTGTTCGTTGTCGTCGTCATCATCATCGTCCTGCAATCTGTCCGCTTGTCACACATTTGCTTACGCCGGAAAACCACTGCAGCTAGCTAGGAAGCCACGTCGCTCGGTCGGCTGTATGTGAGCTGCAACTAACAGGCATCAGCAGCAGCAGAGCAGCAGTTGATGATGAGTGTAATTCACGTCAACAGCTCCTACCGAACAGGGATGGCAAATTGAAAAGTTTTTGCGAGAAACTGGCTAGATTGGTTGTGAAAAGATAGCTGAGTTTTTTTGTGGGATGAGTTCAAACTTGGAGGTTTGCCTATCTTAACCTTTGGGATACATCTATGTAAATCAATTTTAATTTTTTTTGTGATGTTGGAAAATGAAATTATCTTAAAATGTCCTCGTTTTACCTAGGTGGGAGTTCCCTGTCTTGGAATTAACTTTTAGGTGAAACTCGCACCCATGCTCTTTCAGTTCCTGGCCGAGTGTTTTACTGACTAAACTACTGCCGCACCCTTATAGTAGGTAGTCGAATATCCAGTTTTATTTTATTCTCCCAATTCTATCATTCCACATATGCACCACACACTCGCCTCGCGACTACCAGTACTTGTACACTACTAGTAGTTTGGTGGTACTTCTGCAGTCGATTTGGAAACATCTGCATAATCTGGATCGAGTATTGGCTGACGAGAAGTGCCCGTGAGAAAACACCCGAGCGTGAGCACGTCCAGCTTGTCTATATCCTCTAACAATTGAGTAAGCGGGCTCTCGCTGTGACCGTTTTGAACTAAGTGAGAATTGTTGTCGCGACCTTGAAAGAAAATTGTAGTTGACATAGGCCTTGGATGAATGACATCTTTGCAGATTTCACGACTGCCTCCCAAAGGCCACCGAAGTTAGGTGCACACGAAGGAATGAACTTTCACACGATACCACGCCTGGAAGTCTCATTAGTGGTCTCAGCCGACGTATATGGGTCATTCAACTAGTCGTATAGCTCTCGAACGTTGCTCGCATCCTGGAAGAAAGTTGATGCCGTTTTTAGAATGTATTTCGGCTGATTGACATCGACGAGAGATGAAGTGTGGTAAGACGCGTAAGATGGCGGCAGTGCTAAGTTTCTCTGCTAGCTCAAGGTGAACGACTCTTGTTCTGAAGAACGCGGAAACAGCGATGTAGGCCTTCTGGGATGCTGCTTTACGATGTAAGGGGATTCAGGTAGAATGGGCTACAACAGTCGACTTCGATGATAGCGAATGCACTTGTGGGAGTTGTACGAGGCTTTGAGAGTTGACCAGGGAGTTGTGAGAATGAAACAGGGTTAATTCGGGAGCAGCGAATACAATTGCGTTGCCATTCCTATATCCGTTAGAGGCCAGAGGTCTTGCCGGATTTGACCGAGTGTCATATGGATGATTCTGTAGCAAGTCTCGGGTGGCAACGAATTCCGAATATGCCTAGTCGATCCAAGCACGGGTTGAGTAGCTTCAGTAGAAGAGAGGGTGACTTACGACGTTGACTCTTCTGGATAAATCTTACACTACTCGGCCCAAGCAACAATGCGGGTTTCATTGTACTCTTACGGCAGCTTTTGTGACCAATTTTGGTCTTAAATGCCATCATAAGAGTGTAATAACACCCAAATTGTTGCTTGAGGGGCTACTGGAGGTCTACTAACGTTCCAAAAGCAGATGAAGTAGCGCGTTGTCCGGTACCACCAGAATGTAAAAAACATTCTGGTGGTACCGGACAACGCGCTACTTCATCTGCTTTTGGAACGTTAGTAGACCTCCAGAGAAAAACTCTTCTGTACCAATTCCTCTGAAGGTTTCTCGTACACCAATTGGTCTTTGGTATTCCAAAGCTGGTCTGATAGTGATAGCCAATGTGGACCATGAGACCATTGCGACCTAAGGTCAACTGGATTTGCCATTCCCTTGAAGTGGTTCTACCGAGGTCCCTTGATGAATTCCTGAATATCAAAGGCTTGGTTTGCGACAAATTTTAGCCACTAATAAGGTGGCAGCTACAGTCAGGATAGTGCACCGAATGAATCTGATTAGAATCAAGCCTCAATATTTTTCATTTTGAGTTCATTATCGGTAGCTCAGTAATGTTTTACAACAACGAAAGTTCCACACAATTCCAACCTTGCAACGCAGCCTTCTTCAGACTTGTGGGACGATTTTCCACTGCCAATATCTCAACTTTGATCTCATCTCAACTTCCAACTGGAGGACTGGAGGACTTCGGATGCATCCGAAAATGTATGAAAAGGCATCAGTATTGAGTGCTCGGTAAAGGCGTGTCGGTCCATCTGGAAGTTGGAAAGTAATGGCAGCTGTTGACAGAAATCGGCCTAATGCGAAGAATGATTATGTGGATGAACTGGAAAATTTCGATATAGACCATAAATATACTGGGTTGTGCAATGGCACATCCACTCTCTTTCGGTTGGTACCCGAGTGTTTTACTCACTAAACTACTGCCACCTGTTATATTATATACTAGCAGACCCGGAAAACTTCGCCACAAATGCTACAAATTGAGCTAAATGATGTAAATTATAAATTTCGTGTGTACAGTCAGTCCACAATCATGGGTCACATACTATTATGGGTCATTTTAGCTTTTTCTGCTGAGTAATGCGTGAATATTATACGAAATTATTGCTAAAATTGTTAAAAAAAATAAAATGAAAAAATTAAAATTGTCGTAAAAGAAAACCACACTAAACAGAAGTACCGTGTACCCCCGTTGGTATGACCTTTAATCTTTAATCTTTAATCTGAACATTTTTAATCTGTACCCCGGTGGTATGAATGCGTTCACATTAAAAACCGATCAAGCGTCACACACAATTGACGTTAAAGTGGACCGGTAAATTAAAAAAAAAGCAAAAAATCCTAATGCGTTTCCTCTTGCTCAGGAGCTTTGGCAATATAGCTCATATGCAACTTATCTCTCTCCAGCACTCAAAATAGACCATTTTAGTCGGAGCTGCCGAGCTAATTTCGTATTATACAAACCGAACCTTTAGAATTCGCGCATGTTTGAGATGTTTTCAAAACGTTTGTTTTCGTCAAATCAAAACAACAAGTTCATACGGTGCGCGTCTTGCGCGTGTGTGAAAATGAATAGAGTTACCAAATATTCAGATTAAAAATGAACTCGCCCAATCTGAACGAGCTGTTTTTCATATTAGCGGGGGTTGAGTGTAAATTTAACTGTTTTCCTTGCCTGCGAAGCAAGGTAATCATGAAGCAAATGTAGGCATATTTGACCTTGAAACTTTACTTACATGGATATAGAAGATATATACATGAGAAGCATGTATGGTGGTAACTATAATGAAAATGACCATTTTGGTTCTTTCTTATGGCCCTGAAAAGGACGATTTTAGGTATGGTGGTACAATCTATTTATAGAAGAGGCTTATGTCTGTACCGAAAACCAGGTCTCTGACAGGACATCATAAGAGGCTTATCGGTAACTAAAAACTGGTCTCTGACAGGACGTCATGCTGTCGTAGCAATGGGTTGATTTCTCAGTAACCTCACTGGTCGACTGCTGGACTGCTCGATTGCTCAACTGGTTGACTAGACTGCTCAACTGGACTGGTCGATTAGACCGCTCGATTTGATTGCTCGACTGGACTGCCTAACTGTACTGCTCACTGAACTGTTCGATTCGACTGCTCGACTGGACTGCTTGACTGGGCACTTGACTGGCATGCTTTATCTGCTCGACTAGAATGCTCGATTCGACTGCTCGACTGGACTGTTCGATTCCACTGCTCGACTGGACTACTCAACTCAACTGCTCGACCCGACTGCTCGTATGAACTGTTTGACTCAACTAGTCGATTGGACTATTCGAATCGGCTGCACGACTCAACTGCTCAACCCGATTGCTCGATTCAACTGCTCGACTAGACTACTCGATTTGATTGTTCGACTCAACTGACAGCTTGATTCAACAGCTCGACTAGACTGCTCGACTTAACTGCCCGACTTAGCCACTCAACCCGACTGCTCGACTCAACTGCTTGGCTTAACTGTTTGATTCGACAGCTCGACTTAACTGCTCGATACAACTGCTCGACTGGACTACTCGACTGAACTGCTCGACTCAACTGTTCGACTTAACTGCTCGACTGAACCGATTGACCCGACTGCTCGATTATACTACTCAACTTAACTCCTCGACTAGACTACTCGACTCAGATGCTCAACTGGAATACTGCTCGACTCGATTGCTCGAATGAACTGCTCGACTCATCTGTTCGACTTAACCGCTTGACCCGACTGCTTGCCTAAACCATTCGATTCGACTGCTCGACTCAAGTGCTCACCTAGACTAGTCGATTCAACTGTTCGACTCGACTGCTAGACTCAACTGCTCGACCGGACTACTTAACTGAACAGCTTGATTAACTGCTCGATTATCCTGCTCGAATTGACTGCTCGACTT
The DNA here is from genome assembly GCF_943734655.1 of Sabethes cyaneus. Lineage (NCBI taxonomy): Eukaryota > Metazoa > Arthropoda > Insecta > Diptera > Culicidae > Sabethes > Sabethes cyaneus. The sequence goes on along the minus strand of NC_071355.1, from coordinate 213,232,960 downwards.
GACTGTTCGACTCGACTGCTCGACCCAACTGCTTGACTCGATTGCTTAACTGAACAGCTTGATTAACTGCTCGATTATCCTGCTCGAATTGACTGCTCGACTCGACTGCTCGGCTCGCCTGCTAAACTCGATTGCTTGTCCCGATATCATATGGTTGGTGTTAAATCAGACCGGACCAAGTCTCATAATTTTAAAAAAAATGAGTTAATGATGGCAAACGATCAAGAATTTTCTAAGCAACATTTTACTCTAATCAGACTACATAAATGTTGCAAACTGCCAGAAGTTTTTATTCAGTTAAATAAATTTCAATACGTCCATAAAAACTAATTGTTTCAGTTTTCGGCTAGGACTCTTTTATGTACAACATCTTAGACAGCTCTAAAGATTATGCAATATAAGAATTCAAAGAACTAATACAAAGATTAAACATCTTCGCAAACACTGGCCAATGGAATGTATCCATTCGATTTTCGGCAGTATTCGGAATTCTGAACAGACACTTATATTTTCCGGATTGTAAGATTCGGGCTCAACTAGTTATTTCATATTCCGAAAAGTGGCGTAGAAGCTGTAAATTACAGAAAATTATTGAAATTGTTAAATATAATAAATATAATATGTTAAAAATAATATTTTATACGAGTGAGTTGCCCCGCAGCCGCGTTTTAAAATCATTCTCTTACGCAGCTATGCCAAATGGTTGTTATGGCCAATGGTTCATTATGATTATGCAAATGTTTTTGTACCAAACAGCGTTATGGCGAACATTATTATTGGCTGAAGTTTTTGGAGCATCTTAGTGAAATATGAAACCTGAAATTAAAAAAAGAAAACTTTTCTTTTCTTTAAAAAAAATGAAAACTTTTCTTTTTTTTAATTTCAAGAACAGTATTATGCGAAATGACTTTATGCTAAAAAGGCGACCAATTTAGTTTTATTGAGACCGAGCGATGATTGACTCAAGCGCCTATTCATAGGAAAGCGTTATTTTATAATTTATGCATATCGTCCATTATGCCTAATGGCTTTAAGCTGTTCAAAGAGGAGACGTAATTTCTGATATTTTTGACGTAGGACTACATCTTTGTTTACTATACTGGGACTGTGAAGCACTTTATGAAAACGAAAATAGAAGTGTAACGTTTGAATGAAAGATTTCAAATGCTAATAAGTACTAAACTACTGAACGAAATGGAACAATTTATGTGTCGTTGGATAGATAAAATGACCAGCAATTTTATGGAGAGATAAAAGATCAATTTGAAGGTAGGCTTAAGAAGAGGGCTCCTATACAAATGAGACACAAATTTCCTCATAACTCGAGAACTAATCAAGAAAATGAAACCACATTTGGCATGTGGGGATTTTAGAAGGCAGGATGTTTTCCTATGGTGTACTGAGATCCATCAGTCTTTTAACAGGGGGGGGGGGCTTATATATAAATGAAGTACACATTTACTCATAACTCAAGAACTAATCAAGCAAATGGAACTAAATTTGGCATGTGGAGGTTTTTGGAGGCATGAATTTATTTTATGATGGTTTGAGACCCCTCACCCCTGTGGTAGGAGGATGAGGATTCTCATAAAACAAAATAGAAATTTTTGCGTATGTGCCATATTTTATGCTACGCAACAAGCGGTAAGTTGTGAAACTAAACTTCTCGGAGCAAAAGACAGTGAATCGACGCCGCTAACTTACGTGCCTATTGACATTCATGTCAAAAGAGAAGGATATTCGAATGTTACGTCATATTTGCGATGGACGTGCTTTGGTTTTAATGTTATTTGTAACCAAAAATCCTTTTAAAGGCCACAAGCGAGTTAAAGTAAGATTATTGAAACATGTCTAGCTACGCATAATCATATTTAATCTGGGCTGGTCATTCATTACTATTTTAACCTTTATGATGCACACAAGTGATTTTTAAAAGAAATCTCTATGTCTCAATGGTTGTAGGCGTTGTACTTATGAACCCCCGTCCACGTATTTCAAAGCCACCATTGCATTCAATGAAGAATTGAATCTGAATATTATGCTCTTCTCTTTTAAACATTCACTTAAACAATGGCACTCACAGCAAACAAACATACATATGCCAGAAATGCAGTTTACATTAGTCTTTAATCTAATGATCTGATACAGTCCTACCTCACCCTTTCGTACAACTCTTAGACCTGTATACCTTGTAGTTTTTATGGGGCTTCCACTGGTGGATGGTTCACTCCAATAATCTCTGATAGTTAACCTTGCCATTTAGTAGTTTTGCCACAAACGGAACCAGCTGTATGTTTTGCCGATGTTCTAATGTATCTAGATTAAGGAACCAACAGCAATCGGGATATGAATGTAATTTTTTCGGGTCGCGATGAGGCAGATTACGTAGAATCAATCGTTTAGATCTATCTGGAATATATACGGGTCCGTAGGAGTGAAGTAAAAGATTAAAAATGTTCTTAGTTTTAGTTTATAAAACTCATTTTATTTTAATTTTGCAATATTTTTTTCACAGGAAAATATTTTTCAAGAATTTGTGCGTTGCATATCCTGTTGTACTCAAACATTGTTTTGCTTTATTTTATTTAAACTGAGAACTACCTTAAATAAACTTTTAACCGAATAAATCGCTCATAAAATTTAAAATATTTTTGAACATTTTTGTTGATAAAAAGTTGCAATAGTCAATCATTAGTAACTATCATTTTGTGATAAAAGTTAGCTGCAAATTTGAATTTCTCAGTTTTTTTTTATAATAGTTTAATTGCTGTTATCAACAGAGAATGAACAGTTGAATAAATTAGATACTATTTTTTCTATCGCAACCATTAACATACTCGAATCAAAAAACTAAAATTCCCATCCTCCCACGATCTGTGCAGGAAACAACGATTCCAGTTTTAATACCTCCCAGTTTATGACAATTGTTCTCAATATTTCCTACACAACTGACCAGTCCGGGTTGATTTTGTATGTTCGGACCTGTAATGTACTTCGGGGCTAGCTTTGGTTATGTCATTCCGCACAATTACTAAGTTCGATTGACGATCGCAGAGGCTCTAAACGCGTAATCGTAACCTGTCTCGCTCGCTTAACCTCCTACCCACTCCTCCACTGATCCTAAGCGTACGTGTTCCGGCAACGGTACACAACTTAGTATAGAGGATAGGTATTTAATTTGTGATTTTCAACTGATTAGCTGATGTTTTTCCGGTATATCGAAATTGGTGTAATCATGTTCGGATTGTTGTTCGAATGTGAATGTACTTGACTGCGGCCAGGACACGTGTGCGGGTTGGAGAACTTCATAAAATATTCAACCGGTGTGCTGCGAGCGTTCGTGTCCATTCGTTTGTGTGTGTGTGTGTTTGTGTGCGTGCGGGTGTTCTGTTTGTGTTTTCATTTTATTACAAGCCATTTCCGCTTGCAATTCAAATGTGGGCTGATACTGTCGGAAAAGTGCTTTCGGTTTGGTCCTGGCAGCTGGAGTGTTTTTAATCGAATGTTTTCTGTTCGATTGCGGATTCGGTGGAGGGCAGATTAGTGGGCTCCATTTAACGGAACCTTAGCGGAAGGGATAATCGACGGGAAAAGTAAACAGAATGGTCAATTTACATCACGTTTAATTAGATGATTAAAGGTATTGTGCGCAGAGCAGTGAAAGGATCGTTACTGGAATTACCCTCTACCGATGGTGATGGGTGATTTAATAAATGTAAATTTATTACAAAGAAAATCATCTTTCCTTAAATATCATAAAATCATTTTTTATAAAAAAAAATTACTAACATCGTCAAAAATACCATACACCAATCAATGAATACGTAGGCCAAACCGTACGATCACAAACAATATAACATCGTCGTTTATCATTCGACTCGATCCGTGGTTCGTTTTCAGCCCAACCGAGGAGAACATTAGAATCAACATTCAACAGCAGCGGCGTATTTTCGTCTGGGTTTCGCCCCAAAAGATATTAGCTTTATAATTCTAAGTTATTTGATTCGCTTTGACGTTTATCATTCGGTCGGGCAGGTATTTCTGAATAATTTTGAATTTACCGTAATTTATTGCGTTTTCAAATTAGTTCGTTTGCGTTGGAGTCCGAGGTAGTAAAGCAAAGACAGCGAGACGCGCGAGAGAGCGAATGGAACATAACCAAAATGATACGTGTGGGCCAGTTGCTGGGATTCTTCACTCCCGGCCCGGTCCGGCCCGGCCCGGTTGCTGCTGATGAAATGCTACCCCGTGACGATAAGTGATAGGGGCGAGCGCAGACACCGAGACTTGGACGGACGCTGACTTTGCCCCGAAGGGAGGCGAGGTAAAATATTACAGATGAAACTGAATGCCTAAATTGAGTAGATGAGAACTGACATCGCAGCTGATGTATGGTCCCAACGTAACGCGGCTTTGGAATTGAGTTTTGGTGAGTTATGTTTTTGTTCGAAGAAGTCGTTATCGAAAATGGAGAAATAGTTGAGCTGGAGCTAGAGAGTTTATTGGTCATCTAATAAATAATGTTTTCAGTTTGAAACTAGAAGGATATCATTTTAAAAACAAAGCAATACGCCGATTTTAATATGATTTTTAACCCACTTCTTTAGTGTTTAGAGATGTCGATCGAGTAAGACCGGTCTAGTCAAGGGAATATTTTACCGCACAAGTTTTCATGCTTACAATAAAGAGCAAAGCCTTGGGTGTGAACTTATTTAAAACTCGACTCTGCTTTATCGACACAGACTTTCGTAGCCGGTTATTAGAGTGCGGGGCTATTGCAACGATCCTACTGACTCCAGAACCATTTTTCTGTTTTTTAGTGAGTTTAATATTAAATTAAGCTTATCTTAATTTAGTAGATAATTTCTTGTATAATTTCAAAGTACAAGCAATTTATTTTTCTGTTATTTCCTTGTTATTTATTGTATTGATTTTCTGTCACTTTTGTGTTGTTTCGGTACTATTTATGACATTTGAGGACTCATTTTTATGTTTTGTACGTTATGTTTTTCTGGATTTTTCAGTCTGTTTCGGAAATTAGAACTGGATTTTTCAATTCGTTGGCTTTATATATTTTTGCATCATTTTGTGTATCTTTAAAGTAATTTTGTGTGTAATTTACGTGTCATTTTTTCATCATTTATGTATTAAATTTTTATCATTTTTACTCCGTTTTCCAATCATAATTGTTTAATTTTTATATATTACTAGCTGACCCGACAAACTTCGTATTGCCACAAATTTAACGGTGTTGTACATAAATCGTGAATCTCGGATGACCTTTGTCACAATCTCGAGTTTTGCAAGTTTCTGAGGAGCTCATGGGTGTTTTAATATACAAATTTTCCTCACAGTAAAGAAAAAAACAACTCCCTCCGTTGCTTAGCCTGATAAAATAAAGCGGATTGCATTTAAATATTCGCCATGATTGTATAACATTTCGCCGAATACCATTTTGCAAAACACCACTCCTCGGTTGACCATAACGCGGAATATAGAGTTTCGCGGAATACCATTTCACGAAAAACCTTATGCGGGATGTACCATTTCACGGAAAATGTTTTCGTGGAACATATCATTTCGCAGGGGTTATCCAACTAAAGAAAAGTAATAGAGATCAGTAGACCTAGGAAAATAAATAAACCTAGTTGATAGTTTTTGGTGGTCCAGTTATTGACTAATGGTTTATGGAAGAGTCTAAAATTTCTCCAGTTCGTTTCGTTTTTAAGTTACGCAAAAATTTCTGTTTTATTTGTATGAGAGTCCTTATCCCCCTACCACAGGGGTGAGGGGACTAAAACCATCATAAAAAAAAATCCTACCTCCAATGTATGGAAGCCCCCCTCCTAAAAAGGAAAGGGGTCCTAATTCATCATACAAAAAATTCCTGCCTCCAAAAACCCCGCACATGCCAAATTTGGTTCCATTTGATGGATTAGTTCTCGAGTTATGAGGAAATCTGTATTTCCTTTGCATAGGAGCCCCCCTCCTAAAGCGGGGAGGGGTCCCAATTCACCATGGAAAAAATTCTTGCCCTCAAAAACCTTCACATGCCAAATTCGGTTCCGTTTGCTTGATTAGTTCTTGATTTATGAGGAAATTTGTATTTCTTTTGTTTGGGAGCCCCCACCTACTTAGTGGGGGAGGGGTTTCTAACTATCATAAGAACCTTCCCCGGCCCCAAAACCCCTACATGCAAATTTCCACGCCGATCGCTTCAGTAGTTTTCGATTCTAAAAGGAACATACGGACAGACAGATAGAAATCCATTGTTATAGGTATAGATTTGTATGGGAGTCCCCCCTCTTAGTGGGGGGAGGGATCTCTAACCATCATAACAACCTTCCCCGGCCCCAAAAACCTTTATATGCAAATTTTCACGCCGATCGGTTCAGTAGTTTTCGATTCTATAAGGAACATACGGACAGACAAACAGGAATTCATTTTTATAGGTATAGATTTGTATCACTTTTGTATTTTTATTTTTGTGTCATTTTTAGATTGGCTTATCCCTTATGTTCTTCTAGTATTAGTTTTTTAATTTCTTATGAAGTGCCTCTACTTGTGTGATTTTTAACATTTTGATGTTTCTGTTGACCAGATTTGTGACATTTGCGTACCCTTGAATAATCCATGCCATTGTCATCTCATAGCATATCGTTTTTGCTTATTTTGTATTATTAGTTATTATATTTATGTTTGATTATTTTAATCGCAGCCTTGTATTAGGTAGTCTAATACTTAGTTTTATTTTCCCAATTCTATCATTTCCACACACTCGCCCTGGCGAAGATAATTATTTTTATTTGAATGCTCTTTGCTTTCGCCGCCAATAAAATTGACTTGTTATCTACTCGGTCAGTGCGATAGAAATAGGCAGTCTGTTGCCGGTCGTCGTTGCGGTAAGTTTAGTGATTTTTTTATCACTGTTTTTTATCATTTTTACTTATGTCTGACTCTGCCTGCGGTTAAATCGTATACTGTTATTCAGAAAGTGAGAAAGTGTCTAGTGCGAAGAAAGATGAAATTGAATGAACTAGAAAATTTTCCATATACAGTATTGTTCCGATTATATCAGCCCCTCCGTGAATTTTCGGCTGATATAATTGGAAAACTGATATTTGGATTTTTTTTGCTCAAAATATACCAAGTATACTACCCCCAGCTAGCACCAACTCGTATATCAATGTACGAAAACTATCGTAAATATCTCGTAACAAACTCGAAATTGTAACTAAAGCTGGATAAAGTGAGATCAAGTTGATTTTTTGTCGCATATAATGATAATGACTGACATACTTACGATTTTCAGCACAAAATCGTAGAGTAGTACGGAGCGACTCGCGCTTAATCGGATATTATCGTATATAAATACTTATATAGTCGTAACGCTCAAAATTATTCGTAATCACGTATATCGCCTCCAAAATAGTACGGATATGCCAATTTTGCGCATGAAATACGATTTATTTAGCATTTATATCTGTACGTAATGCTGATTTTCACCTTTTTTATACATATGAAAATGCTAGCTGGGCCGTCATCCGGGGATACTTGCAACACCGCGGTTACTTGCAACACTTTGGCGCATGGCGCTTTTGACAGCTCTAACGCACTTGTTTGTTAACATAACCATTTGTACCCAATGCCATTTTAAAGAAGGGATGTTTAGCTATTGTTTAGTTAAGTTTAATCCATTACATCATTGTTTTGCTTGTTTTTATACGATTGGAAAGTAATTTCACTTTCAGAGTAGGAAAAATGGATGTATAAAGTTGCGTCAGTTCATTGACATGGAATTATTATTTATTGTTTGGTTCCTGTACACAATAAGTGCATCATATAAGCTAACAAATAGCAACTTTGAGGTTTGTTTATATTTTGAACTTGGAGAAGAAACGATGAATTCATGTTGTTACTTCCAATATAGCGCACTTATAAAAATGAAAATTATCGTAATAGACAGTATGTACAAAGTAAGTTTGCATCTGTACGATGTTATTTTGTCTATCACCATCTCCAGAAAAATTAAAATTGTGAATAATTCCACGTGCCTTGAAACGGCAATTTGGAGTTCGCCGACATGCCGCATTTTCTTTAACTATCTTTAAAAAAGCGATAGACGAAATTGGGAAACAAAAAACGCCACCAGTATCTCTTGTTTTACTACAAATACATTCAAAATATCTCAAAATAGTCATTCGCGGTTTGAAATTAGATATAAAATCATAAGAAACGCAAAATGATAAAAGTGTTGCAAGTAACCCCGTTTACTGGGTAACTTGCAACACCCCTATTTTCGGTTCACAGGTTTTCACAGGTTCACAGGTTTTCTACAGATTCATTTATTTTATATTTTTTCTCATAATCATAAATCAAAAGTACTCACCACTATACAAGTTTTGGCTACTTACACTTGGACCTAAACGGTATACTTCGAAAGTTATACTAAATCAAAGTTCAAAAGTGTTGCAAGTATCCCCGGATGACGGTAATTAATTATGTTTCCACACATTAGGGTAAAAAAATTTTTAAATACGTTCCAAAAATATGATATCTTTATAAAAGTTGTAGAACATACTAAAATAAGTAAAAAAATAGGTAACAGGGAAGGGGGATAGGGGTTGAGTCAATGTCCACGGTTGTCCACGGAGCGGGACGGGAAGATAAAAATTGGTATTTTTATGTCCACGTGGTATCTGGATGGCCCCTTGTTTCTTATTATTTTTGAATCAATTTGGAATCACGTTCGTATGATCTTAGTACAGTTTCTATTCCTTTTTGTCATAAAATTAGGATATTTTGTATAATATGTTTTTTTAAATAAAACGCATTTTAAATAACGCATTCGTAATCTGAAACATTTAGTTCTTTAGACTAACAATCCAGACTTAGTCAGTGTTGCGAAACCCATACTCGTGTGGTCTAATTTTCTCACACACGCGTACTCATTCTATCGAACACACCGGCATAAGAATCCCTTTAAAACTCACGCTCTTATTTCTTCATACACTGCAGCCAATTTTTGCGAGTATGTGTTTAGCTAACAGCTAATGCAGATCGGTCTGCAAAGACGAACGACGAGCGACGACTGGCTCGTCGTTCGTCGTTGCAAACCGATCTGCTGATACCGATTATTCACGACGGCTCGTACTGCCGGCCGTGAGTAGAATCGAGGGCAATAAAGAAGAAGAAGAAAAACTAATGCAAAATTGGTATACCAGTGCCAGTGCGAGTTTTTTGACTCGGCTATGCAGGAAGACGAAGTGAGGATATGCGTGTGCGAGTGTGTGGGTAGCGGAATGTCTGCACACAGCACCGGCGGCTGTTTCTTTTACGCCTGCGTGTGCGGCGTAAGCGTTGAATGCTACGTTTCTCATACTCTTTCGCTTGTGAGTAGGCATGGTTGACTTCTCGCTCGATTCGCAACATTGGCCAACATTCGCAACATTGCGTGCCAGTTTTGTGTCATATTTGTATCAATTCTGTATTTGATTTTGTATTATTTTTGTCCTTTATTTTTGTTTCTTCTGGTTTATTCTTTTGGTTTAATATTGTATTACCTTTGGGAGTTATATTTTATCATTTTTGCATAGTTTTTGTGCTAGTAGTGGCTATTTTAAATGTCCGTTCATATTATTTTTGTTTCAATATTACGTCACTTGCATGTCACTTGTGCATCATTTTTGTTATTTATGTCATTATTGTTTATTATATATGAGTGGTGACCCAGCTAGCACCAACTCGTATATCAATGTACGAAAACTATCCTAATATCTCCTAACAAACTCGAAATCGTAACTAAAGTTGGATAGTTGATTTTCTATCGTATATAATGATAATGACTGACATACATACGATTTTCAGCACAAAATTGTAGAATAGTACGGAGCGACTCGCGCTTAATCGGATATTATCGTATATAAACACTTATATAGTCGTAACGCTCAAAATTATTCGTAATCACGTATATCGTCTCCAACATAGTACGGATATGCCAATTTTGCGCATGAAATACCATTTATTTAGCATGTATATCTGTACGTAATGCTGATTTTTACCTTTTTTATACATATGAAAATGCTAGCTGGGGAATGACCCGTTGGTTAAACCACTCTATAATAAACTCAACAACAACAAACTATTTTATATGAGCTACTCAATAAAATACATAGATTGAGAAAATACAAAATCTTGTAATTATTTATTATTTTAATAGATACGTACTTCGTTTCCAACTTGTTCCAAGTACGAAATATTTTTTTCTAGATTACTGGAAAATCTTTTTAGCATTTACATAAAAAATGTTTTTTGATGATTATTGGGTCAGGACTTACTATTTTTTTTAAATGTATAAGCAACATACCAGAAAACCGAAAAATTTCCATTTGCACACTGTGTTTGATCTTACTCCAATTTCGAACTTGAAAAATTTTCCCAACTCTACTGACCTATTAACCTACTGCCCGCCACCGACTGGTGCCGGGGATAATCAAATAAACAGTCGCACAATTTATTTACTGATAAACCATCCGGCCTATTTGAATTCGAATCGACTCCCCCCATCCCAAAAAAGCCGCATTGTTACATGCTGACACAGCATTCCTTGCGGCGTCCTCGAAGGAACACAAACTGTGAGCTGAGACACTCTGTCCATTTGTGGTGCATGGGAATTTTTCATTTTTCCTTCAACTGTCCTTCTGGTGTCATCTCATCAGAAACAATGCTTTTGTCTCTCGGGCGATGGCATGCCCTTGTTTTTCGCCCACCCTCATTGTCCAATCGCTCTCCATACTCCTCCTCCGCTGCCCCAGTCCCCCGTCCCCTTACCGGTATGGTTTCGGTGCTTCCTTGAATGATCTATTAGCAAACACGTCTTCTTTTTGAAACCCCTTTTACAGTTTACAGTGTTTTTTTCCTTCTTATCTATGCATATAATACGCTGTCTGTCGTCCTGCAAGAGGAAAATCGGACGACAGAGAATGAGAGACTTTTCCAACAACCGTCCACATGCATTAGACTCACCCGGGCTTGGACAGCCGTAGAGATCCGGTGCATCCCATCAGTGATTGTGTGCTCTGCACACTATCTTTCTTTTGTTTTTCCGCCGCTTCGAACTACTATTATAGTGTGCGGTTGCAGTGCTAGTGTGAGAGACTGAGTAAGCCGGACGGAGGAACGCCTGCTGATGGATGCTAATGAAACTCAGGATGGCCCCAGGGTACTATAGCCTGTCTTAAATAGTCTTGACAGTAGTAGAAACAGAGGCAGTAGCAGCAGTTGCATCGTCCCACGTCCATCCGGTGACTCTCACCGGGATTCAAAGTCCTTGGGAAAATGTCCTCTCACGGACTGTCTCTTCCTCGGTTGCAATGTCCTTTCATGCATGCAGTTGATTTTCAGAAAACTAACATATTCCTCTGGCTAGCTGTCCGTCTTATGTCAGTTTCATTTCTCATCTCTTTTGTGGGTGTTTTTTCCGACTCTGGCATTCAGTCTGCGGCAAGCAGAGGGGTGGCCAACTTTGAAACCCTTGTCCGGTTCAGTTTTGTACTTTGGAGATACTTGGATTGATCCCATTTCGTCGTGGTGTTACTGAGTTCTTCGTGCACTGCCTCCCTAGCCGTCAAACCAAACACAGCCCAATCCAATTTACCACAGACCCAAATGGAAAATGTAAATTGCCTGCATCGATTTCATTAATCCGGCTAAAAATTTGTTTTCAAATTACTTCAATCATTTGAAATGGCACATAACATTCGGCAAATCAAAATGCTTCCACCGTTACGGAGAGAAACTGACAGTTTCTCGTTTGCCCTACACACACATACCTAGGTAAAAAATCCAATCCAACGCAAAATAGTGCAAATCAGTCGATGCATTTATCGCGTGATATGTAAGTTTATTTCCGATTTGTCGGTAGTGGAATTTATTGCACAGGCTCTGCCGTGTGTCCTGTTCAAATCAGCAACCAATCGAACTGTCCACGACTGTTACGACGGGCTCCGGCACCGCGCGCCGCCCGGTGTGCGGAGGCTACTCTGTTAGATAACACACTCTCGGCAGTGCAGCTCATCGCCGACTGGCACATGAGCCAATAAATTAACATTTTTGTGCGAATAAGCACTTACTGATAGCCGGACGTTGCTGCAACCGGCGATGCCTGCGTGGCAACAATGACCAGCGCACCAGTCAACCGGATGGCGACGACGCCATCCGCTCGTCAAACCGGCCACGCGCGATGTAAATGCGGAAAAAGTGTCACGAATCCATAACCCGAAATTAAAACAAATGCCTTTATCTATGCATCAGTTTCGCTCACCACCGGTGACAGTAGTGCAGTGGGAGGGCAGTTGAACCCGGAGAGGTAACGTTGTTCTGCCCACAAAACAGCCCAGAACCGCCGAATTTGCAAATGGATCTTTTCCAATTTCGCCCGAATGGTTGCTGTACGACACAGGACCCGTGTACAATTTGACAATGAATTAAAACAAACGACAATTGATTTGTTAAAATTTATATAACGTCCAATCAGTCTAAAACTGTCAGCGGCATGACGAGCGCTGGCTGTTGGGCCACATGCTTTCCATGGATTGGCGTTGGTGCTGTGTTGTATTTGGAGTCTTTGGATTTCGGGCTTTGCCGGACGATGAGCTTTTTGGGAGCAGCATTGGCAGAAACACGGTTTAATTTTGGGTTGCAACTGCGCTACATATGTTACACGGTAAATCGATGGTGCTTGCGAAATCCGAAAAATAATTATGTTACGCATATTGTACCAGGCAAATAATGTTATACGAAATACAATTCCAATGTTTTCTACAACCACGGTGTTCAAAAGACCGTTAATAAACAATAAAATAGGCCATTGAAACGGCAAATGACAGTTGGTTTAAAAAAAGCCAATTTTTTTTTAAAAATCGTTCGACGAATTTTACATCCTTTTGAAGTTTTAAAGGGCAAATTGCTCATATATAGTAAATAAAAATCTTCAATGATACTTTCACAGTAAACGTAAATCACATCCAGTATTAATTTTTCATGCAACATATGCCTACTGGCGACCGTTTTTGGAAGTTTTCGCTGAATTGGGAATAACCGGAAATGTTCCGGATTAAGTTACCGCTGGAGGAAATGGCCAGTATCGAAGATTAACAAAAACTTATCATGCAACAGTCTAATTTTGTGTAAAAGTGTAAGTGTAGTAACAGTGTAAAAACAAGATCAATGGAAGTCAGATTAACTACCTAGCACCACGTTGGTTATACCTGGGCAAGTTCCGAGAACTTCCGGGAACACCCAGACAGGTGACCAGTTGTATCCAGGAACAAAAACTTATCATGCGACCTCTTAAATAACACTAGAATTGAAAACTTAGATCAATGGAAGCCAAAACTGCTATCTAGGGTAACGCTGGTCATATCGGACCATGTTTGGGGGACTCTAGGAATTCCTAGAAAATGACCAATGTCGAACAAAAAAAAAACTCATCGTACGACACTTCAAATCACACTAAAATAAATACGTTACTTACTTACTTATTCAGCCGAGAGCCGGGGTGGCTCTTGCCATATCAAGAATTCCTCTCCATTGTGCTCGGTCCTGGGCTACTCGTCGCCAATTCGTTGCGCGTCTCGACACACGCAAGTCGGCTTCAACCTGGTCGAGCCACCTAGCACGTTGAGCCCCTTTATTCCTGGTGCCGGTGGGGTTCTTGAAGAGAACGGATTTCACTACACAGTCGTCCGGCATCCTTGCGACGTGGCCGGCCCTCCGTAGTCTCCCAACTTTCGCCAGGTGTACGATGCGAATCTCTCCGACCAATGCCTGTAGCTCGTGATTCATACGCCTCCGCCACTCTCCGCTTTTCGTCTGTACTCCGCCACAAATAGTCCGCAACACCTTTCGTTCAAAAACGGCAAACGTCTTCCGTAAGTAAAGATACTGTCTCAAGTCCGTAGAGGACTACCGGTCTGGTTAGCGTTTTGTACATCGTCAGCTTTGTGCGGCGGCGTATGCTCCTTGATCGAAACGTCTTGCGAAGGGAAAAGTAGGCTCGATTTTCAGCTTGAATGCGTCGTTGGATCTCCTTACTCGTATTATTGTCGGCGGTGACCAGAGATCCCAAATATACAAACTCATCGACCACTTCCAGTTCATCACCGTCAATAGTCACTGTCCGTGGGAGGCAAACGTTACTTTCTCGGGAGCCTCTTCCTACCATATATTTGGTTTTCAACGCATTAATTTGTAACCCTATCCTCCTAGCCTCCGTTTTTAGTCTGGCGTAGATTACCTCCGTCGTCCCACGGTTTCTAGTAACGATGTCGAGGTCGTCTGCAAAGGCTAGGAGTTGGCTACTCTTACTGAAGATCGTTCCCCTCGTTTCGATGCCCGCTCGCCGGATCACACCTTCAATAACACCATATTGAATAACATACAGGACATTCCATCCCCTTGCCGTAGCCCTCTGCGCGATTCGAAAGGGCTTGAGAGAGTCACCGAAACGCGCATGTAGCACATCACTCGTTCCAGAGTAGTTTTGATCAGCCGCGTCAGTTTGTCCGGAAAACCGTACTCGTGCATTATCTGCCATAGCTGTTCGCGTTCAACGGTATCGTATGCTGCTCTGAAATCCACGAAAACATGATGCGTGGACGCGTTGTACACTCGACATTTCTGAAGGATTTGTCGGAGAGTAAAAATTTGATCCGTAGTACCACGGGACCCCATAAAGCCGGCCTTATACTGCCCTACGAATTCTCTTGCTATTGGGGATAGACGACGCAACAAAATCTAGGGAGCACCTTGTAGGCGGCGTTGACCAGCGTAATGCCGCGGTAGTTACAGCAGTCTTGCCGGTCGCCCTTTTTGTAGATGGGACAGACTACGCCTTCCATCCACTCCTCCGGTAGTTTCTCTTCTTCCCAAATTCTCGAAATCAGCCAGTGAAGTGCCGTTTCTAGCGGTTCTTGGCCATTTTTGAAGAGTTCTGCCGGGAGTCGGTCCTTCCCGGCGGCTCTATTATTCTTCAGCAGACCGATTTCTCGTCGGATCTCTTCGAGATCGGGAGCCGGTATGCTGTTGTCGTTTGTAGGTACTCCGAGGTTAACTTCCATTGCGTCTTCTGCCGCTATATCGCCGTTGAGGTGCCGAAGAACTGCTTCCACCTGTCGACCACCTCGCGCTCGTGTGTGATTAGATCTCCTCCCTCGTCCCTACACATGTCAGGATTTGGTGTGTGGGCCTTGCGAATTTGGTTCACCTTCTCGTAAAACTTGCGGGTATCATTAGTCCGGAATAGTTGTTCAAGCTCCTCACGATTTCTGTCCTCCTTCTGGCGCTTTTTTCTTCTCAGGATCATGGTCAACTCATTCCTCGCTCGTCGATACTTGACCAAATTCTCTCTCGTGGATATGCTCAGATAGTATTCCCAAGCTCTTTTTTCCTCTCCATCGCTTCTTGGCATTCCCCGTCAAACCAATCATTTCGTGTACTCGAGGTTTCCACACCTAGCACCGCGGTTGCGACCTCGTTGACGGCCGAGCGTATCCTACTCCATCCATTTTCGAGGTTCGAAGCATCTAGCTCCACAGAGGAAGGCAGAGCGTCATCCATTAAGCGCACGTAGTTTTCGGCAGTTCGCGGGTTGTCTAGTTGCGGAATGTTTAGCCGAGGAGGGCGATTTTGTCGTGAGGTATAAACCATCGATAGTTTTGAGCGCACATGTACTGCTACTAGGTAGTGGTCCGAGTCAATATCCGCACTCCGTAGGGAGCGTACGTTGGTGATGTTCGAGAAAAACCGGCCCTCGATGAGAATATGGTCGATTTGGTTCGAGGTTCATTGGTCAGGTGATCTCCAGGTGGCCTTGTGGATATCTTTGTGAGGAAAGAAGGTGCTTTTGATCACCAAGACTCGGGAAGCCGCAAAATTGATGCATCGCTGGCCGTTATCGCTCGTGTCGGTGTGCAGGCTATGGGGCCCGATCACCGGTCTATACCTTAGGAATGGGAAAACTATCATTAATTACTGATAGTTACCCGCAGGCGGAGGCGTTCCGGCCCTGCGCGGACTCCACGAACTGACTCTAAGATCTCTCTGCCAAAGGCCGGAATGTCATATTTTAAATATGATGATGATGATGACGATGTTGATGATAATGATGATGATGAGAAGAAAAATGATAGATGGAATTTGTAAATGTGCTTTGGACTTTTTGTACCACTCGAGTTGCAGTATGTGGTATAGTGAAGAAGTGGAGGATTCGTCAACCCCGCTTGACACCGGTCTTCAACCGCGCGCCCGTTTTCAATTTTCCAACATAAAACAAACACTAATGAACCAATAGGCAAGTCAAATTTCGGAGCATTGGTGGTTATCAACTTATCAGGGCAAATTTAATCTTACATCCCCTTAGCATTCATGCACTGTCCCACGATACAAAGTAAATTGAGCGCAGCCAAGCTGGACGTTTGCGGTAGTAGACAGAAGCTTCAAAATATAGAGACTCACCCGCCTTCCAAACCTCGAGACCAAAGAGCTAGTAAAGATAGTAAAGCTAGTAAAGCTCTGGACTTAAACGTCTCTCTCAGGCTCGACCCCTTCAATCGACAGACCCCGCGGGCGGCCATCAGTGCACAGGACAGCCACGAGGCCAGTGCAAAAATCCTACTCTATCTAGCAGCACCGCCTAGCCGAGACTCGAACACACGACACGAATAGACCTAATTTTCCCATCTGCTACCTAAGAAGTGCTATTACCCGTAATCATTACAGAGTGGTCCTTCGGCTTCCAACCGGATCTGGTATCCCGCTTACATCCCCTTACTAACCCTAAGTCCCCGACCGACTCAATCAGTTCGACATTTTTCGGAGATATTTGTGACAGTTGTGATAAATAGGGATGAATCCCAGAAACATTCATCTACTAATTATCAGAGATCCCCATACTGGCCTTATTTAGTAAATTTTTACCTCGAGTCCCACCTGAAATCACAAAAAATTTTTGACATACCCACATTCAGAAGTAAACGTGACCGCTGTTCATTTACTGATTAGTCAAAAAGCCCTACACCACGGCAAGGTTCAGTTTTATCGTAGGGGCTTCCATGGAGTTCATTGCGCGCTATATTTTTATCTCCGGTAATACTAGGAATTGCTACTTTAATGACAGCCTCAGCCAGAGAATGAAGCTATTGACCCATGTTGTAGGAAGCCATGTTGACTGTTGGTATTTTTTGCCCGTATTGAGTCCAGCTAAAATGCATCATCGGAAGCTGTTTGCCACCAGTCGATGCAGCAAAAATATATTCTAACTGCAATATCCACCAGAGTCTCTAATTCATCTCTCGGTGCCGGTAAATAGATAATCTATCCATTTTTAGAGTTTTTTTTTTGTGAAGTGGAGGATTTTCTGGGGCAAGAATGATAAACTGGATGAAACTGGGAAATTTCGACAGGAGGCCAAAAATATATTGCGTCGTTCAATAGACTCCAAACTCCTGGGGGATTTGACTACTTTGTCCATTAATTTGAACTTTTGTAATAAGATGGTCTTATATCTAATTTTGTTTTTCCAGTTTAAACCATTCCGTACACGCACACATTCGTTCCCCTGACGACGGTAATTATTTTTGTATGATTGTCCTTTGCTTCTACCGTCTACCATCGAGAAGACATACGGTTATCAACTGTAGTGCGATAGAAGCGAGCAGTCAGTTGCTGACCATCGAGACGGCAAGTTCAGTGTATACCGCACCGGGTTTGTTTTTTCTATTTTACTTGTCTCTGACTCTGCCGCGGATCAACGTAACAGTTTTGTAAAGTGAACGAGTTTCTAATGCGAAGAATGATAAACTGGATGAGCTGAAAAAATTCGATATGTAGGCCAAAAATATGTTGGGTCGGCGTCGGCAGGGAAGTGTATATGTGCGTGTATGGAATGGTTAAAACTGGAAGAACAAATTAGATATGAGACTATCTAATATAAGGGAGCGGTAGTAGTTTAATTGCAAAAACATTTGGGTATCAACCGGGGTATGAAATGGGGAAGGCAACTAGGAAAAAACGCCCAATATAGCTCTAGCCATCCCAAGCCCCTACCTAGCGCCTCCACGTGGCCATACCTGGAAATACTTCAATTTGTATAATTGAGTAGCCAAGCTAGGAGGTGCGGGGTCGTGCGGTTTTCAGTTCCTAACCTTACAAATGTAGTTTTAGGCAACCATTAAACCACACGACTTTATTTTCAAGTATTATATGATTTAAACTAATATTTTTGGCAAACTAATCTATTTTCAGAGAGCGAAATAAGGCGCTATATCCTTGGCCAATTGCAGCCTGGCTTCTGGTCTAAATGCCATTAGTTCATCCCTGAGGGTCCGGAGTATCACTTAACCTTTATTAGCAAAGATACTCCCTACGACTGTAAATAAATCATTATCTATGTATATGGGAAGCGTTTGGTACGGGAGGTCCACGCTTTCTTCCTTCCCCTTGATTTCAAGGAGTTTAATGGAATTAGGTATTTTTTCTGGTTCCACTTGATTCCTTGGAATTCTCTCTGCGGTACATGCTGCGCAGTTGGACTGGCCGTTGACAAGAAAAATGATTGATTCAAGTAATCGTCATTTTCCAGGATGCCTTCAAGAATTGGCTGCGTTAGTGTGAGATTAGATTAGATAGAAAAACATTTGGGTACCAACCGGAAGAATGTGGATTGGAGTGCCACCTGCCATTGAAGACCGCAGACCGCAACAGAGTCAGATCGATCACTCAAGTAAAACAGAAAAAAAATTAGAATCGCCATCAACTCACTGACATTAGCCAAATGTATCAGCCGACATTTTATCGCTTCATACGCTCGTGCTTTCAATTTATTTTGAAGACAGGTAATGTTCTGCGCACCAGAAAAACCGCAAATATCCGTCGTAATGTTGAAGGACGATACGAACATGTTTCTCTGATGCGGAATCGTTCATTTGCTAAGCACTAGTTCAGGCGTAATGGCGCTTCATCATTTTATTTTTCGACAAGTCACAACCACATACTTTTGAGGTCGAAGCACAACTTTTGTTTAAGCATGTCTGGAGAGCTGGTAAACTGAGGTGTCTGTCAGCGTCGACAAAATCGTGAAGAAGTTTGTGTTCCCAAACATCAAAAGAAGTTTTCTTCGCCTCTTATCGTCCACATGGTAGACTGCTGGGGGAGCTCAATCGGCGCTGTGAAGCGAAAGTATGTGCGTGTGCCTGTGTGTGTGTGTGTGTGTGTGTGTGTGTGTGTGTGTGTGTGTGTGTGTGTGTGTGTGTGTGTGTGTGTGTGTGTGTGTGTGTGTGTGTGTGTGTGTGTGTGTGTGTGTGTGTGTGTGTGTGTGTGTGTGTGTGTGTGTGTGTGTGTGTGTGTGTGTGTGTGTGTGTGTGTGTGTGTGTGTGTGTGTGTGTGTGTGTGTGTGTGTGTGTGTGTGTGCATGTGTGTGTATGTGTGTGTGTATGTGTGTGTGTGTGTGTGTGTGTGTGTGTGTGTGTGTGTGTGTGTGTGTGCGTGTGCCTGTGTGTGTGTGCGTGTGCCTGTGTGTGTGCGCGTGTGCCTGTGTGTGTGCGTGTGCCTGTGTGTGTGCGTGTGCCTGTGTGTGTGCGTGTGCCTGTGTGTGTGCGTGTGCCTGTGTGTGTGCGTGTGCCTGTGTGTGTGCGTGTGCCTGTGTGTGTGCGTGTGCCTGTGTGTGTGCGTGTGCCTGTGTGTGTGCGTGTGCCTGTGTGTGTGCGTGTGCCTGTGTGTGTGCGTGTGCCTGTGTGTGTGCGTGCGCCTGTGTGTGTGCGTGTGCCTGTGTGTGTGCGTGTGCCTGTGTGTGTGCGTGTGCCTGTGTGTGTGCGTGTGCCTGTGTGTGTGCGTGTGCCTGTATGTGTGCGTGTGCCTGTGTGTGTGCGTGTGCCTGTGTGTGTGCGTGTGCCTGTGTGTGTGCGTGTGCCTGTGTGTGTGTATGTGTGTCAGTGAGTGAGAGTGACGCTTAATTTTAGTCGACTGTTTCTCAGATATTGCTGAACTGATTCATGCGCTATTACTCTCGATTGGTCCGATTGAAAGGTGTACTATTGTATTGAATTGTTGAACTGTTTATATTGTTTTCCGTTTTAAAGTTAGAGGTAGGTTAAAATGTGAAAAAAAACATGACACGATTTTCTCTGGAACCACTCAACCAATTTTGATAATTTTGTTACCAAACGTTAGGTACTATTACCGCCTATCTGGGATATTTATGAACTTATTATCGATATGTATCTGTCGGTGGAAGTGATATAAAGCAACTAGATAGCGTTCATAAACAGTTGAATTATATACCGAAGACGCGTCAATTTCTATCTTAAATAACAATTAAGATGCTATACTACAAATGGTTCAAAGCTTCTACAAAAAAGATGGTATAACAAAGATTCCATTCCCCATTGGGTGGATCAAATCGGGTTTTTATTTGCTAATTTGTTTTCAGAAATGTTCACATTAATTGCCATGGGTCGCTATTTTACAGCCCTCTTCCACTGCTGACAACATTAAACGAACCATCAATTACCTACTATTGCGCAAGCAAGGAAACCAATCATTCCCAGCGTCAGCGGAAAACCTTTCCGGTAGTCCACCGTCATAGTCGTCATCATTGTCGCCAATCGGCTTGACACCACTACTTGGCAGCCAATATTTATCATCATTTAGCGTGTGGAAAAACATGTCCAAATGCCAGAAGTAGCACACCTGATTGCACTTTACGTTTCCAGTCCGTCTCCCTTCCCGCAAGCTTCCAGCCTGTCAGCATTGTTGTTGGTTTTTCCACTGTCACTCCCTCGCACAGACTGTGACGCGCAACCTTTGCTCAGTTTTTCCATTTCGCAAAACTTTACAAAACCAGTGGAAAAGTGAAACACCTCACGTCACCGTACCTTCTCATCGGAATTTTACGGCTCTTTGCTGAATAAATTGAGAAACTATACATATTATTATGATTGTTATTATTATTGTTTATCAAGCTGGGTTTTGTAACGCACCCCAGCACCAATTTCCAGCGGATTCATCCCAACCTCAGCCAACAACGGTGATAATGAGAAAGAGTTGTGAAACTGAGGTGTCTCCTGTCGAAGCTGTTGGCTCCAGGACTTCTACCGACTATGGCCTACAAGCAGCATTTCGGTTCATTTCGCAGTCGTGTCGTACAGAGCGTTACTTGCCTCCTTGAGAGGCGATGACGTTTGCCATTGTTGGCAGCCGGAGTTTTCCGTCCACAGCGCCTTTGTATGCCAGCCAACCTTCCGTGTGACTTCGTTCTCACCTCACGGAGCAGCTGAAGCCAGAGGTACTTTTTCACTGATGTAGAAACAAATAAACTGTTCCCGTCCTTCACCCGAATGGTGCAGCAGCGCACGGTGGGTTGAAGCTGTTTGAGTTTCTAACGTTAAAAAGTACGCATTTTTCCATGTTCACTAGTAAAGAGTTTTGCTCCCGATCCGACCGTGCAGTGGGTGGCATCGATACCAGCCTGAGGTAAGCTTACTTTTCCTATGGATGATGGTGGGGTTGGGTGGTATGATAGCAGTGACTGCAGCACAACACCAAACGACAGGATGATGACGGTGTCGCCTTGTCTTCAAACGCTTTCACTCTCGACTTTATGCTTACTTGCTGCTGGAGATCGTTGCTTCTGCTTTCCCTCCTCGTACCGCTCTCTTCTGCCTGCCTGGGGGAAGGAAGGTGAACCCAGTGAAGCTCGTTGTCCTATTAATATTTTAAAGATTTTCTTCTTTCGCCTACCGTTTGTCGTTTGAATCGCGCGCGCCCAGCTATCGTTCGGTTGATTGGAAATGTGCAGGGTGGAAAATTAAAAATAATGTTGACATGTTGGAAAATTTTAATTAATTTTGACACCGCTTGAAGTGCAAAGTTGGCACTGTTGATGTGTCTGGTTGGAACAACAACGGGGCTGATACAGGCTGGAAGGAAGAGAGGGATGGGCGGCTTGTGCGGTGTAAGACACTCGTTGTTTGTTTGAAATGAAAAGTCACAATAACCCTGTGGTGTGACAGGGCGGCGCAGCAGACAATGCAATGCAGTGGCAGGATTCCGCCGTGCAGAGTGATGATTTTTCCATTTTATCGATTAGAGGTGACGGGATTTTATTTGTTTGACTGTGCTTTTTGTCTACCAATATAAAGTGTCTTTGAGTTATGCTTTCGATAAGCTACAATCGATATCAAAGGTAAAGAGCTTTGTTAATTCGAGTTAATACAAAAGTAAAGAGAAAACACATAAATAATGTAAATTGTGATTTTGTTGGAAATCTTTTTTTTGGGACGAATCTTGATCTGTGGCTAATCAACTTCTAATGGAACAAGACATGCAAAACAAACGTTAAACATCATTAACAAGAACAAGCGTGCGTATTTATTACAAGTTTTCCTGTGACGACGTGACAAAAACAACCGATAAAACATTTCCTTCGAGTTAGATCAGATCAAACTGCAGTCGCTGCTCGCTGCCATTGGTCGGTCAGTTAATCATCCTGGAGGTATCCGTAACAAGCAAACTACATTGTATGGAAGCTGCCCCTTTAGTGACTTCCTTTTCAGTTTCCATTCGCACTCACTCAAAAATCCAACCGTCCAGAGCTTCCACATTAATCAGTGCACCAAGTTGGGGCCGAGTTTCAGCTTGCACTTCCTTTTACGTGCCGTTTAAGCTCGCATTCATCAATACCCGGTACACGTCTTCTTCACCCATACAGGAGACGTGGCTCAAAACTGCCTAAGCAACAACTGCCCACTAGCCGAGCCATCTTTTCCGCTTGAATAATTGAAAAAATGTAAAATAATTAATTACCATAATATATCGTTGGTACATATTTCAGCCGTCCACGCTCGTAATTCACATATGAACGCCTTTGCCGGGTACCGTCCTCTTCCCATCGCTCCGCTCCGGTTTCTTTTTTCTTTCCAGCTGAGGTTCCGAAGATCCAATCAACGACGATGGCTGGTACAGAAAATAGCGCTTAAAACAAGCTCAGAAATATGATAAATTAAAAGTTTTCAATCAAAAATACCTTTTTTGAAGCCGACCGACCGAATCGAGCCAGCAAACGGGGCAAAAGCCATCGACAAAGGGGACGACACGAGAACGTGGAGTGTGGGAAAAGAGGGCTCCGGCGCGAAGAAAAATGGCTGACTGATGAGCTGCGCGCGAGGGTTCCTGGATTTGGAATTGCTGCGCGACCAATCTCGGTGCAAGTTAGGCCATGAAGACGGTGCGACCGGAGGCAAAGCTTATTTGAAAACACGACGACCGACATTTTAATTTACGACCATCTCACCGATCCGGAGAGCATTGAGCTAACGCGCGGTTTCCTCCGCGTCCTCCTTGTGCGCGCACGAAACGAAACGAC
This sequence comes from Sabethes cyaneus, assembly GCF_943734655.1. NCBI lineage: Eukaryota > Metazoa > Arthropoda > Insecta > Diptera > Culicidae > Sabethes > Sabethes cyaneus. The sequence goes on along the minus strand of NC_071355.1, from coordinate 213,209,541 downwards.
GATCAGCAGCGGTTCGGGCCACGGGAAAGCTCTCATCGCGCGCGGCCATGGCGACGCGCATTTTTATGGACCTTTTGATAATTACATCGCGACCTGCCAAGACACAACATCAGAGTTAGTCGATCAATCGCCCATCCCCTGGAAGGGAACTCCGCGGCAGGCAAGAGGCGCGTAACAAATTGATACTAGATTTCTCGATTTTATTATGATGGCACCGCGCACTTCACCAACCGCGTCGCAGTCACCGTGACCGTCGTCGTGATTGCAGCCGCCTCGGGATTGAGGTCCCGCAGGGCGATTAATGAGCATTTGAAAGGAATTTTCGCCGGGTTCGTGTAATCCTCGAAGTGGGATCTTAATAATACCTAATGAGTTTAAGTTTTCTCCGTCTTTAACGATCGTTTCCCGTCAGCAAGTGAATTACCGTGGGCCGTTGAATGATATCCGCTTCGGACGTATCTGGTGTAAGGTTTTGATATCTCGATTACATTGTCGGATGGGTGCAATTGATCACGATTGGGTTGATACTAGGAGAATGTATGAATTGTTGCATTTACGGTTTACTTATTTGCTACTACTGTTGCAATATTTTGAAGAATAATTTGTTTTTTTTTCTGCTGTACATGTAATAAAAGACAATGTTCATGTTTGTAATATACGGGGGGAGTAGTAATAACAAAGTAAATGGTCACAAAATTAAATAAATTTTAATTTTGAGTATATTAAGTGTAAAGTATATCCATAACATTTGTCTTAAATTAGTCCAATTCAAATCTTTCATCCTTTGTTTTGATGACCAGTCGTAATCACTGTTGAAAAGCGTTATACAAGTAGCTTGATAGGGATGGGAACTATCATTAAAAGTCGTTACTGATAACTATCAGTATTTCCAGTACGTTACTGATAACTATCAGTAAATATCAGTAATTTTATCCATCACGGCATTGAAGCAAAAAATAGGAAATTGTAATATTATAACGGCGTTATTCATTGTAAGTTTGCTTTGTAATTTATCAAGCATGCTTCAGGGGGCTCACTCAACTTCGGACCAGATTTTTACCACCTGGCAGAAATGTTGGAAGTACAGCGTACCCACGCATCACATCTTGATTTTAAAGCAGCATACGATGCAGTCGATCGAAACCAGCTATGCGTTTAATGCAAGAACACGGTTTCCCAGATAAACTGACGCGACTGATTAGAGCCAACATGGATCGAGTGATGTATTTCGTGCGCATCTCAGGGACTCTCTCGAGTTTCTTCGAGACGCGGCGAGGGTTGAGACAAGGTAAAGATGGCTTAAGCTGCGAAAGCAGCAGCTTAAGAAAATCAGGTTAAAAATAAATGCGTTGTAGATCAAATGGAAAGGAACAGGTCTCCAAGGAAACAAACGCGTGCCTTCCACGGACGGTAACCGTTGACGGCGACGAACTAGAAGGGGTAGATGAGCACGTGTATTTGGGATCGCTGGTCAGCGCGGCCAACAACACTAGTAAGAAGATCCAGCAGCGCATTCAAACGGGAAATCGGGCCTATTTTCACAAAGCGCTGTGATCAAGAAGTATACACCGCCGTACGAAGCTGACAATGTACAAAATTTTTATTTATTTTTTTTATGACCAGTAGTTTTTCATGGGCTTGAAATCGTGAGGCTGCTTACGGAGGACATATGTGGTCTTACCATACTCGAGCGACAGGTACTGCGGACGATATTTGGCGGAGCACAAACTGAAAGCGAAGAAGGGAAGAGATGTATGAATCAGTAACAGGTATTCACCTTTATTCTTGCTTACGAATAGTTTGTTTCGAACGAATCGGGAAGCACTATTCTCATATTCGAGGGAACAAAAGGAAGGGGAGTTCGAACGTTCGAATTGATTCGAACGAAAACAGGAATACGGATCGGTTTAACTTTCGAACCAATATCATTCGAACGAAAACAAGAATAAGGGTGATTGTTTGCCATCGTACATCTGTCGAAAGTCAATAGGCTACGGTGTGTGCCGGACACGTCGTAAGGATACCGAACGTCGTCTTCAGCAACCCCTCCAGAAACAGGGGGGCTCAATGCGCAAAATGGCTCGACCAAGTCGACAGTGATTTGCGACTTTTGAGACGCCTGGGAAATTGGCGACGAGTGGTTCCAAGTTCGAGTTAAATTGAGACGACTGCTTGAAACAGCACGAGATGCCCGGCTCTGGGCTGCTGACGATGACGACGATAAAATGTGTCATCCTTGTCTATCGTAAGGAACTACTGACCAATAAGTTTAATCTAACTATTTTTTGTAACGGGACGACGCAACTGTATCAGTAAATATCGATAACCGCGAAACCTTACTGACACTTAGAGATAGTATTGCTTACTGATAACTATCAGTAGTTAATGATAGTTTTCCCATCCCTATAAGGAAGACCAGAGAGAACAATCCCTTCCCAGACCTACGGGAACTCGTAAGCCGGTCGATGGCCCAGCGTCGATTTATTTGCTTAGAAAGATGCATGCTAAAAAACGCAAGGCTTTCCGAGGTCCTGAATCTGAAAAGTGTGGACTGCTTAAGAAAAGGGCTATTTAATAAAAGGTTTCGGAACCGGAATTAAACAGGTTTTCAAAAACAAACCCAAACAAACCAACGAAACCTTAAGACATAGCATAACAGGCCGCCGCTTTTCGAAAAAAGCCATTCGATGACATGACCTCGTCGTGTATTCCACAAATGAAACTAAAAGCACAAGTTGATGTCATTTAGGACTGGTAAACGGCTGAATAATGCGTACCGTCAGTATCTTGCGCACTTGTGGGCATAATAGATCCTACAGTGGTTCACAGCCTCTTATTTAGCAATTCCTATCCCTGCCTCCTCGTGGTACCACCCGGGATACAAGCAACCTCGGTGGAGATCGGGTTACTAACCCCGGTGGAAGCCAAGGTCGTATGCTAACAGGGAAACAGGACTCACAGGTGCTGCAGGCCTTGCAAGCCGCCACCACGAAAAACTATTAAGTAATGAATGAAGAACAAGGAAATTCGGATTGGAACAATCGGAATAGACCGAAATGACGAAAAAAGACTATGGATTGGCTGATTGACTGCCGATCTCTTAGCTCCTAAGGAAACACTCGAGTGCTCTCCGACGTATTGAAGAGCCGCAAGTTCGACGTCGTAGTGCTGCAGGAGGTGTGCTGGAAGAGCCTAACGGTATGTACGTTTAGAGATAGATATACCGTCTACCAGAGCTACGGCAATACACACGAGCTAGGTACAGCTTTCATAGTGATGGGCAAGATGCGGAAAAGCTGATTGGGTGTTCGCCAATCAATCCTCGTATATGCAGGTTGAGAATCTTTAATATTAGCATCATCAACGTGCACAACCCTCATCTCGGAAGTAGCGATGACGACAAGCGGATGAATTCTACGCATAGCTGGAAAGTGAATACGATCGCTACTCTCCGTTGTGAACAATATTCGAGCCTCGGTTAAAATTCGCGCGGTTGAAGCAGCCAGACGTCGCCGCAAACTGCGTGCACTCACTCGAAGCTGTGCTGCTGGAAGAGAACGAGCTGGACGAAGCCCCTCTCGAGAATTGTTGGAACACCATCAAAACAGTCATTAGCAGTGTAGTGGAGAGCTCCATCGAGCATGTGGCATGGAATCAACGGAAGGATTGTTTTGACGATGAATGTAAATCAGCTGGAAAAGATGACATCGGGTCCAGAAAAGCTGGCCATTTGAATGCACCGGCTAATTGCTAGAACTTGGGATCCCAGCTACCACCAACTCGTATATCAATGTATGAACATTATCGTAAATATCTCTTAACAAATTCGAAATCGTAATTAAAGCTTGATAAAGTGGGCCAAAGTTGGTTTTCTATCGTATATAATGATAATAACTGACTTATATACGATTTTCAGCAGAAAGTCGTCTAGCTTTACGAACCGACTCGCTCTTAATCAAAAAATATCGTATATAAATACTTACATAGTCGTAACGCTTATAATTATTACTAATCACGTATATCGCCTTCAAAATAATGCAGAAATGCCAATTTTACGCATCAATTACGATTTATTAGCATGTATTTCTGTACGTAATACTGATTTTTATCTTTTATATATCTTTTATATATAGAAGGGTGTCATGGTGGACTTTGAGAGCTATCGAGCGATCGCCGTTCTCAAGGCCGCCAACAAAGTGCTGTACCAGATGGTTTTGAGCCGTCCATCATCAATTGTGAAAAGTTTTGTGGAAATTTATCAAGCTTCGTTGAAGGACGGTTAACAACGCGTCAAATATATACACTGCTGCAGAGCTTCCAAACAGGGCCGTGGATACAGAGTTCCCACGCACCATTTGTTCCTTGACTTCAAAGCCGCATATGATACCATTGACCGAAAATAGCTACGAGGTAGTCGATGAATTTGTTTACCTTGGCTCACTGGTTCTGGTTCTGGTGGGGCCGTGAGATCCGAAGGCGTATTATCAGTGGAAGTCGTGCTCACCATGGGCTTCATAAGCAATTGAGGTCGAACAGACTAAGCCTCCGTATAAAGTGCACCCTGTACAAGACGCTCATTAGACTGATTGTTCTCAACGGGCATGAAATGTGGACTATGCTCGAGGAGGACCTGCGAATGCTCGGAGTCTTCGAAATACGTGTGATCTTTGGCGGCGTACAGGAACTAAATATGCGTACAACTCTACGCAGTCGCACGAATGCCGGACAACTACCCTGCAAAGGTGGTATTCGCTTCAAATCCGGTAGGAACAAGACGACTAGAGACGCAGTAAGCAAGCATGTTAGACCAGGTGGAGCGAGATCTGGCGGAACGTACGCGTTGTCCAAGAAATTGGAGAGCGGTAGTCCACAATCGAATAAATTGAAGAAATTGAAGAATTGCATTCAGACCGATTGTAGTTGGGAAAGTGGTACAAGAAGGCCCTGGGGTTAAGGGGGGGGGGGCGTATAGGGAGGGGACCTTGAGAAATTGTAGGGATTTTCAGAGAGCAAACAGGTGCATAATTGGCTACGAGACAGAAGGGGAACTTGATTGGGAGAGAGCCAATAGAGAGGGGGACGAGGAACGAGGTTATGAATATATGTTCCTTCATAACTCCGAAACGCTTGGACGACTCTTCTTTACACTTGACATACATGTTCCTTGACATAAAAGGATCAGCACAGGGGGGCTGATAAAAGGAGGATGGTCTCAAACAAAGGGGGGACATCCAAATAAGTAAACGAGGTTGCGTTTCTCTAGCATGGCACACACGTTTTTGATAAAAAAGAATCAGCGCAGGGGGGTTGACAAAAGAGAGGAAGGTTCAAATGGGCAAAAGAGTGCGTTTCTCTTGTATTTGGAACGATTGCCTCTGTTTGTAGTAGTGGCTGGATGACATGAAAAGATTTCTAGAAGGGGAAAAAATGTGGCCATTGTCAAGCGAGAGGTTCAAAAACGTAAAAAAGGTTTGTCTCGCTTTATAGGGATTACCGCAAAGAAGACAAATTTACTAGTGGCTGGGGGAATGGGAAGCAGACAAAGGGTAGACACATTCACTTGAAGAGAAAGGGTTATTTCGACTGTAATCATAATTAATAATGATAGATTGAGGAACTGGCTATTCAGTCTTTAAAGAAAGTAGACGATTTGTTCTCTTTTACGCCTACGTTTCGATCTCGGGTTTGAATTTCTTCAGGGTTTCTAAAATGTGTCTTATTTATTAAAGATGACTTATCTCGTAATTTGTTTTAACCGTAGAACAAATCGTCTACTTCATTTGAAGACTAAACAGCCAGTTCCCCAATCTATTATTATCAATAATTATAGTCGAAGAAACTCCCAATATAATTGAGAATGAAATAAACATTAGTTGACTATTAGTAATTTTCTGAAAAACGTAATGGATTTTCCCAGGGATTACGGTATCAATCGACCTTGGTTAGCATCCCCAAATTTGAAAAGTCTTGATAATTTGACAGTTTTGAACAAAAAAAAATCAGTTCGTCCATTTCAACATCAACCTATTGAACCAGCAGTTTAATTCGCTCAGTCACGATGGGTCGTTAAAGTTGAAAAATTCACAGCCAGTAAAGTTGCAGGTACATACTTGCTGGCTCATAATAAAATAACCCACAAACATGCACTATTGGTCTGCTTCTTTTCTTCGCTTCAACTATCCTCTCAACACCTTGCTCGGTGCAGGGCAAAGGGCCGCGCACGACTGCAGACAAATCCACTTGTGACCCACACACCAGCTCCATTCCTGCGGTGAAGTGCTTAAATTTATGAAATGCGAATGAAATCTGTTAACATCACATACCATTATATCATTGTTTCATGCTCACGTTATTTTGTTGCATAATGATATTCTTGTCATTGCTATTCAACCAACCAACCAACCAACGCAGCAACGGGGCGGATGGGCGGACAAACGAACGGACGAAGTGACAGGATCGAGTGCATATTAAAACTCATTTCGTTTGCGGAAGTCTGCTCGAAATGAGCTTCGGAATGCTGACGATGTTACTTACGACGAGCAAGAAAATAGAGCCCAGATGGAATGGGACAAGAGTGACTGACAACTTGACGTCGTCTGTCTACGACAGTTTCATGTGTCAGTTACAGATCTTTTTCTTCAAAGTTTTCATACACTATACAACTACAGTGCGGGTAGGTTTTCGGAATCTGGCAAGGAACTGCTGCAGCTCAGCTCAGTACAACCCAATCTATTTTTCGTCCTCGCCATCAGCTTCCAGTAGTAAAGCACCACACGAGCCGAGCGATGGTGATAAGAGCGAGAGAGCATGCTGGGGGCGGCAGGGCATAAGCAAGGGTGCTGATGAGGATGCGGAAGTAGCCTTTCTTGGCATGGCACTGTTCGTCTTTCAGTGTACGATCGTGTATACACATCGAGTGGTGTGGTGCAGGAAGAATGTTAGTTCCTCGGCGTGACATTGAAGAAAACGGATGATGGACAGAACGAATAATGGAAATATCCCTTTCTGCTACTGGCAAAGAGTTTTGGATTTCGAAGAGTTGCTCCTGATGCTGACTGACAGGCACATGTTGAAAATTACTTTTGCTGGAGAGATTGTCGGACGATGACCGAAATAATCGTGAAAGAAGCTTAGGAGCAATCAAAAAAGAAATAGTTTGTCAAAATTAATAGAAGGGGATGAATTCAAATTTTCCTCCCGTTCCCTCTGAAAAGTACTAAAAGAAACTCCACAACTGAACGGAAAAACAATTTCAATCACTATATTCAAACAAATTTGCAAATGAAATTTCTTCAATTAAATTAATTATTTTTTAAACGCTATCCACATCTGCAGTGTTCATTGGAAAAATAAGCACCAATTAGCCAAACGCTCAGTTTATACTGGCAAAATGTTCCCTCGTCGGTGCTGAACAGCGAAACAGGACGTGAGCAAAAACACTAACGTCCTGCAGCAGCGCGCAACAAAAAAAACGCACTTCGCACTCCGGACCTCAAGTGCAAATTTAATCGCTCTTTGTTCAACCCCACTCTGACCACGTGTCAGTTGCCTATGAGTGACACATGAAGTGAAATGCATCCATAATTCACCCGGCACGGGACTTCCATGCAGAGCACGAACATCCACACATGCACATTGTCGAAAAAACAGTACAAGCAAAAAAGTCACGGCGATCTTTCCACACGTCCAAATTGGTTGGGCACACATCAAGCCAGTCCGGTACGACTGACTGGCCACCAACGACCGTTTGGGCTATGAAATGGCCATGCAACAATGCGACCCGTAGCAAAAAAAAAAACGAAGTGAATGTGTTGCAGATCAAACTGCAAAGTGGCTCCACTTTACGGCAAGTGCATCAGCAACAGCAGTGATGAAAAACCATCTCGCACATTGGACCGGTTGATGCATGCAACAAAACAAGGGCAGCAAAAAAAGTGCAGGGGGAGAAAAATCACCGAATTTGAATGACGGACGGACGGTGCTAGGCGATGTACGGGGGCGGCAACCGGAAAGTGGTAAAATAGATGAAAAAATCACATCCCGCAAATAACCAAACACCGCACAAACAGGCCGCAGAGCCGAAAAAAAACGGACAAACTACCAGCAGGAGCAGGAGGCAAACAAAGCTATGCTGACAGTGTGTGTGGAGGGGGGAATCCTTTACGGCGGCACGGCTGGAAGTTGCAACCGATCCGCGGACGGTTTTTGCTTGTAGTACACAGGCCTGGTTCTCGGAGCGGAGCGGGAATGCAATGAGCTGCTACGGTATGACGGTATGACATCTGCAAATCCTAGGCTGGATTGCCAGATTCGGTATATGCATTCAATCTTCTTCACGGGGAGCTGATGCAGTTTCGTTTGACGGAACGCGTGCGTTCGAAGATGAGTTAGAGTTTTCTGCAAAAAAAATGCAGTGCCTTTAACTTAATGCGAGTTTGGTACCTTCGATTTTGAAAACCAACGGAAGTTTTGGGTAAATCTTTTTGACGTCTGAGCTTGTGAAAGTTCTGTTTTTGATTTTGGGTTAGCATCTTTTCGAACTGTGATGAAAAGCAAATCGAGCAAATCTCGAGATGTCTCAAGAACCTGAAGTTGTAAGGTTGGTGGGAAAAGCGGCGGACATTAGTAGTATGACGTTTATTTCCTTCAAAGTCGGTCTGGATCCCGCTCTAAAGTCGAATGCACTTGACCCTTCGACTTGGTATAGTTTTAGCGGTGTGTTAATTGCTGTTGCCGAGCGACATGATTGTTTCCGCATTAACACATGTAACGGCAATATGCTGGAGCAAGTGTGTGTCTCTGCTACGATACGGGGTCGGCGTTACGGCGGATACGGCGTTACCTGATGTGCAATATTTACATTCCTCCCAACAAAAGCCGATCAGTTGATTTAATAGAAGAGCACATTAGAACTGTCCGTGAACTCTGCAACAAGGCCTCTCAAGATGACACTGTCCTTGTGTGCGGTGATTACAATCAGCCCCGCCTTGCATGGCGCAAAGACGAGAGCGGTACTCTTCCTAATAACTTGTCGTATTTAACTACAGCGAATATAGCATTGGTCAATGGCACTGGACTTCTTGACCATGAATCAAGTAAATCTACAACTGAATAGCAACAGTCGCTCTCTAGATTTAGTTTTCGTGTCTGAGACCAGCCGTACTGTGGTTACTACTTCCGAGAATCCCCTACTACCTGTAGATCTTCATCATCCTCCACTAGATATTCGCATTAATGTTTGTGGCGAATTTTCGGGGTCGTTACCAACAACTGACGAACGCAAGAGACAACACAATTCCCGGAAAACCGACTTCGACAGACTTTCTGCGTACCTATCAGCTGTAGATTGGAACTATATCCACAATTGTGTGGATGTTCATGGTATGGCCTCCCTGTTCGGCGATGTTATCCGTCAATGGCTAAACTCAAACGTTCCAGTGAAAAGAAAACCAATTTCATCTCCATGGAGTACTCCTCTTCTTCGTAAAGCGAAAAGGGACCGCGATCGTTGGCTGCATCGTTCGATGACTAATAGATCCGTAGTGTTAAAGAACAATTTCAAGAGTGCGAGTGACAACTACAGAAAGCTAAATGCTGCACTATATAAGTCGTACGTTTTAAGGGTGCAGTTTGGTTTGCGTCGGAATCCAAAATTCTTTTGGAGTTTTGTGAATACGCAGATGAAAAATCAGTCAATCCCATCTAATATGGTTTACGATGGCAGAGAATCTACGAGTGAAGCTGAAGCATGTGATTTCTTTGCGATACATTTTGCTTCAGTCTTTCAGTCCGATGCAGACGCCTAACTTGCCGCGTCTAATGGCTTACTGGATTCTGTAGACCTGGATACGTTTGAAATTTCGCCTGTCATGATTGTCGCTGCCACAAAAAAGTTAAAAAGCTCGTACGTTCAAGAATATCGTCAGCGACCGTATTCTACAAGCCACGAAGTCTATTTATATTTCCTCTGACCAACATGGTTTCATTCTCGGCAGATCCGTAACTACAAACTTGTTAGACTTCGTTACCACTTGTTCGACGGCTAAGGAAGGCAGAGCACAAGTAGATGTCATCTACGCGGATCTGAAAGCGGCTTTCGTCAAAATTGACCACAAAGTGTTACTCCGTAAATTGTTGCGAATGGGAGCCTCGAGCAGATTGGTGTCGTGGCTTTCATCCTATCTGACTGAAAGAACTCTTCATGTCAAACACGGTCTAAGCATCTCTTCACCGTTTGATAATAAATCTGGAGTTCCACAAGGGAGCAGTTTAGGACCACTTTTGTTCGTCGTTTTCTTCAACGATGTTCCATTTTGGCTTGGTTACAGATGCAAACTTATTTACACCGATGATTTGAAAATCTACGTAGTGGTGCGCTCTATCGAGGACTGCCTCCATCTGAAAATGTTGCTAAACGTGTTCGTCAATTGGTGTCAGCTGAATAAACTTGTTCAATGTGAATCAGTATCGCAAAATGCAACTTCATGACCTTTCATCGTTCTACAGATCCGATAATGTTTGATTACCATATCGACGGTACTATTCTGAATCGAGTGGACCATGTAATGGACCTCCTGTGTGATTGTGAGGAACGTGCTGCTCGAGCCAAAGATGCTGATACCTGCTGAACGGACCTCCAAAATTGCCAAGGACTTTACGGATCCGCATTGTCCAAAGGCATTATATTGTTCTCTTGTTAGGCCGATCCTTGAAAACGCTTCATATGGACACCGAACGACGTAACGTGGAACTTAAGGATCGAGCGAGTCCAGAAAAGATTCATAAGGCTCGCTCTCAGGAATCTTCCGTGCCGTTATCCCTGGAACCTTCCAGCGTATCCAGATAGATGTCAAATGCTTTGTCTCGAAACGCTCGCTCGGAGACAAAAAATCCAGCAAGCCACTTTCGTTGTTAAACTGCTCGCGGGTGACATCGATTACCCACATCTTTTATCACTACTTGATTTCCGGGCATCAGGAAGAACCTTGCGACAGCGATCATAAACGCAGCCAGGATTTTATCGAACACGCTATGGTTACAACCAGCCTATCGCTGCGATGGTACGCCTGTTTGCTTCTGTGGAATCTGTGTTCGAGATTGAAATGTCTGCATCCCAATTTGCTAACCGAGTGAAAACACTAAATATTATATAATTACATCATACACTATTCATTAAGACAAATTGTCATATGGATTATTAATAAATAAACAAATAAACGAATGGATAAAGCAATGAACGCCAAAATATGAATCCGGTAACTTGGGGTTGTCCTGATAATTTTAATCAGTCAAGATGATTTACGATAGATAAATACCAGTGAACGAAGCATATTCTAAATCGGAAGATATTGTCTTGAAATCTCGACCGAATTCAAATCATTTAAGGTGGTGTAAGCATCGACCACTATTGACAGCCAAGGCCATTGTGACCAACCACTGTTCCCGTAAGTTGGCGATACATAGATACAACTTCTAGCCGAAGCCAGAAACTAGACTAAAACCTTAACCATTTCGCGCATTGATTTAGGGTATTCTACTGTCCAAAAGTTTGAAGCAAAATTTCATCCGTCATTCGAAGAGACGTTGCGTTCCCACGTTCCGCCTGTATGTGACTCGAAGGATGAGTTAAAGTGTCAATGGGTTCTTGCATTTGTGAAGGCATCTTTATAGTCAATCTCGATTTGTTTCAAAGTCTCTCTGCTGGTGCCTTTGAAGTTCGTTACAGTATAAGGGTTTCGGGACCAAAGAAGGAAGTAGATCGTATATACCTTGAAGAGATGAGCGAACAAAACTGAAAAATTGCATTTTTAGATTTCGATTTGCTGATTGTTACCGAGCAGTAACTTCTTTCGTTGAAACCCATCCATCCATCCATCCATCCATCCATCCATCCATCCATCCATCCATCCATCCATCCATCCATCCATCCATCCATCCATCCATCCATCCATCCATCCATCCATCCATCCATCCATCCATCCATCCATCCATCCATCCATCCATCCATCCATCCATCCATCCATCCATCCATCCATCCATCCATCCATCCATCCATCCATCCATCCATCCATCCATCCATCCATCCATCCATCCATCCATCCATCCATCCATCCATCCATCCATCCATCCATCCATCCATCCATCCATCCATCCATCCATCCATCCATCCATCCATCCATCCATCCATCCATCCATCCATCCATCCATCCATCCATCCATCCATCCATCCATCCATCCATCCATCCATCCATCCATCCATCCATCCATCCATCCATCCATCCATCCATCCATCCATCCATCCATCCATCCATCCATCCATCCATCCATCCATCCATCCATCCATCCATCCATCCATCCATCCATCCATCCATCCATCCATCCATCCATCCATCCATCCATCCATCCATCCATCCATCCATCCATCCATCCATCCATCCATCCATCCATCCATCCATCCATCCATCCATCCATCCATCCATCCATCCATCCATCCATCCATCCATCCATCCATCCATCCATCCATCCATCCATCCATCCATCCATCCATCCATCCATCCATCCATCCATCCATCCATCCATCCATCCATCCATCCATCCATCCATCCATCCATCCATCCATCCATCCATCCATCCATCCATCCATCCATCCATCCATCCATCCATCCATCCATCCATCCATCCATCCATCCATCCATCCATCCATCCATCCATCCATCCATCCATCCATCCATCCATCCATCCATCCATCCATCCATCCATCCATCCATCCATCCATCCATCCATCCATCCATCCATCCATCCATCCATCCATCCATCCATCCATCCATCCATCCATCCATCCATCCATCCATCCATCCATCCATCCATCCATCCATCCATCCATCCATCCATCCATCCATCCATCCATCCATCCATCCATCCATCCATCCATCCATCCATCCATCCATCCATCCATCCATCCATCCATCCATCCATCCATCCATCCATCCATCCATCCATCCATCCATCCATCCATCCATCCATCCATCCATCCATCCATCCATCCATCCATCCATCCATCCATCCATCCATCCATCCATCCATCCATCCATCCATCCATCCATCCATCCATCCATCCATCCATCCATCCATCCATCCATCCATCCATCCATCCATCCATCCATCCATCCATCCATCCATCCATCCATCCATCCATCCATCCATCCATCCATCCATCCATCCATCCATCCATCCATCCATCCATCCATCCATCCATCCATCCATCCATCCATCCATCCATCCATCCATCCATCCATCCATCCATCCATCCATCCATCCATCCATCCATCCATCCATCCATCCATCCATCCATCCATCCATCCATCCATCCATCCATCCATCCATCCATCCATCCATCCATCCATCCATCCATCCATCCATCCATCCATCCATCCATCCATCCATCCATCCATCCATCCATCCATCCATCCATCCATCCATCCATCCATCCATCCATCCATCCATCCATCCATCCATCCATCCATCCATCCATCCATCCATCCATCCATCCATCCATCCATCCATCCATCCATCCATCCATCCATCCATCCATCCATCCATCCATCCATCCATCCATCCATCCATCCATCCATCCATCCATCCATCCATCCATCCATCCATCCATCCATCCATCCATCCATCCATCCATCCATCCATCCATCCATCCATCCATCCATCCATCCATCCATCCATCCATCCATCCATCCATCCATCCATCCATCCATCCATCCATCCATCCATCCATCCATCCATCCATCCATCCATCCATCCATCCATCCATCCATCCATCCATCCATCCATCCATCCATCCATCCATCCATCCATCCATCCATCCATCCATCCATCCATCCATCCATCCATCCATCCATCCATCCATCCATCCATCCATCCATCCATCCATCCATCCATCCATCCATCCATCCATCCATCCATCCATCCATCCATCCATCCATCCATCCATCCATCCATCCATCCATCCATCCATCCATCCATCCATCCATCCATCCATCCATCCATCCATCCATCCATCCATCCATCCATCCATCCATCCATCCATCCATCCATCCATCCATCCATCCATCCATCCATCCATCCATCCATCCATCCATCCATCCATCCATCCATCCATCCATCCATCCATCCATCCATCCATCCATCCATCCATCCATCCATCCATCCATCCATCCATCCATCCATCCATCCATCCATCCATCCATCCATCCATCCATCCATCCATCCATCCATCCATCCATCCATCCATCCATCCATCCATCCATCCATCCATCCATCCATCCATCCATCCATCCATCCATCCATCCATCCATCCATCCATCCATCCATCCATCCATCCATCCATCCATCCATCCATCCATCCATCCATCCATCCATCCATCCATCCATCCATCCATCCATCCATCCATCCATCCATCCATCCATCCATCCATCCATCCATCCATCCATCCATCCATCCATCCATCCATCCATCCATCCATCCATCCATCCATCCATCCATCCATCCATCCATCCATCCATCCATCCATCCATCCATCCATCCATCCATCCATCCATCCATCCATCCATCCATCCATCCATCCATCCATCCATCCATCCATCCATCCATCCATCCATCCATCCATCCATCCATCCATCCATCCATCCATCCATCCATCCATCCATCCATCCATCCATCCATCCATCCATCCATCCATCCATCCATCCATCCATCCATCCATCCATCCATCCATCCATCCATCCATCCATCCATCCATCCATCCATCCATCCATCCATCCATCCATCCATCCATCCATCCATCCATCCATCCATCCATCCATCCATCCAAAGGTTTTTATTAAGAGTTATAATTTTGGGAATAGTTTTCGTAGTCACTGCATTTTTCTTGTTCAAATTATCGCATTTACGCACCGTTACGAACGTCCCTTCTCACAACATTGCACTACCTGCTGCCCTTCGTAGGTACTGTCCACTATCAATCAACGTTCCCAGAAATCACTCTCATCGCTGAGCTGAAGAGCTGGATGCAACAGATTTCAGTCAGCACTAACGTACTGCAGTGACGAGGATAACGACGCTGACGATGATGATGACGACGACGACGACGACGACGGACAACCGTTTTGTTGAAGACTCGCATCCACCACCGGTTGTTGCATTCAAATCCAACGGATTGCAGCAGTTGCAAAACGAGAGACAAAAAAAAAACTTTCCCTTTTTGCCGCGAAAAATTCCAGGCCACTCGTCGTCGTGTACACCGCCGCTCGAACTACAATTGCCAATGAATTCATATTATGCTGCTGCCCTGATGCTGCGAGAGAGGCTGCTCCTTCCAGGACCAGCCGGTCGACTTTCGAGTGGTCGGTTTGAGGCCGGAAAAACATGCCCAAAGTGGAAACTGTGTTCATGCTGAAGCTAGAAACAGGCAAAATATCGGGATAGGAAAAAAACTGCGAATTAAGCGTTCATCGCTTTTGCAATTGTTTAAGCTCCCGTCGCCGCACCGTTTGCCACCCCACTGTTTGGCGTGAGCAACAACGAACGTAAAAAAAAGCATAGCTACACAAAGGATCAACAAGGATGAGCTTGTTTATGGGATTCTCTTTCGGTTGCGGCTGAGTTGTCGGTTCGCCGCCACTCCAAGGGCCACCGAGGGCAGATCCATGCTAGCGGCGGCGGCGGCGGGTTGATGCGGAGGACAGACAAATCAGATGTTGCGGCGCGTGTGGATAAACACTCCAACATCGTTCCGTCCGAACGGAGGCACCGGGAGTGAAAATCAACGGTAACAATCTATCAAGATGTGTAGGCAGTCCGGGTGTTGGTGTGCCTGTGTGTGTGTGTGTGTGTTTGGGTGGTTGCGTGTGTGATACTGTTGTTGAACAATTTGGAAGATTTATTTTTTGCTGGCGTATTTTTAGATGCAACATGTTTCGGAGATAGCTTTTATCACCAGTCGTACGCAGATAGTGATTTAGGGTTGTTAACGATGATTGGTGAAATAGAGTAGAGTTATTTTGCATTTGCAGTTTATTCAATTTTTATGGTTTTGTGAATTGAATAGAAATAAGTGCATGCCCGCCTCTGATTTTCTGTAGTTCAGTACAACGTTTTACAACAAGTAGCTCAACATTGTTTTTAATTAAATTCATCAGCTTGCCCCGGCTTGATTAGAAAGAACACTTCCACTCAAATTAGTGTCACCTTAAATTTATGGAATGAAGTACTTCGTCTCGCAAAACGATACGCCAAACTAGTTCAGATTCAGCCTGGGGAAGCAACCGTATCATAGCCTCGCGCCGGGTAAACGCAAAACATCCCTGTTGGTTCTTTACGAAATATCCCCCCTCCTTCCCCCAGGGCGAATTCGAGTGACGGTCGGTCGGTCGGTTGGTGTCGTCCTTCGGTCACACTCTGGAGATGGAAATTGAATTACTTCAGTCATTATCTAGCAGAAAATACGATAATTACTGACGCTTCACGTTTCAGCAAGCGCGCTGGAATATCAACTGGCTGCCGTCACCGACCGGTGTGTGCGGTTCGGTTTACGTCCGGATCGGCAACCAGGCAGAATGTATAAACATCTTTGTTTTAGTAATTCTTTCAGCAACTTTATGAGAATCCACGTTTTAATCACCCCCACATAAATAGCGCCCAATGACCCCTTGGAGTGGTGGAAGCGAACGAGCGATGGTTCGGTCGGTGGATTGCAGGTGTGTTGCTTCACATATCCTGCGAGCTAATAGCAAGAGGACACCATCGCGATTGGCCCTCCAGTCACAGCACAGGAGACTGACTGGTGGGTTTCATTATGAGCGTCGCTGTCAAGGCTTTACTGATACACCGCACATAGGGCCGACGACAGTGACGGTTCTGCCATTATTGCGGATGATACCAACCGACCCGTCAGCCGCAGCCCCCCTCCCCCTTAGGTCAGAGTGACATAATGTCCTTCACGTCTAAGCGAACTTTCCGTGGTTCCTTTTGTAAATTATGCCTTTTTGCTATTGTGTCAAGTTTACGTTTAGATACCATTTATAACCATTTTGCGGTGAATTCAAATTTGTTGGCAATGCGTGAAAAGTTGGTTTGAATATTTTTGGTTTCATGGCAAATATGGTATTTGGGAACCCGAATTTTGGGGAGAATTCCTCAAAAATCAATCAAAAATAAGGTTGTACGATGTATTTCCGAAAATAAAAAAAAAATAATTCGACCAAAATCCTGAAGATTCAGAGTTAACTTTTGGAAAACTGACGTCTTCAAAACTGGAAAACTGGCATGCATCAAAACGCAGGAAGTCCTTTGTTCGAAGAACCCGTTTCTGAGCGTAAAGATTCAGCTGATTCAGGATAGTTGGACAGCCTATTTGGCCGATAAAGAGCTTAGCAATGAGCACAACTTGAGCTGTCGTACGCCTGTTTTCGAGTAATTCGAGTCCCACCAATTTGCACCGCATATCATATGGAGCAAAGAACGACGTCTTGCTCCAGAGTAACATCCGAAAAGCATAAAGTATTAACTTTTTTTGCATCACTTCGATCATCATAGTCCACTTAGTTTAAAACAGACGTCATACTATAGAATAGGACTCAAATAATGAGTATACCAATCAGTTTTTACCAGTCAATCATACTACCATGCCAATCAGTTTTTACCAGTCAGTGCTACAACTGTGGAACCTAACCGCATGGAAGCTAAATTATGGACTCCTTAATCCGCGCTCTGGACTCTGCATTTTGGATTCTAAACTCTGAACTCTGTCACTAGATATAATCGCAGACAAGACATAACTCTGAGCTCTGTAATCTGGATTTTGTACTCTAAGCTCTGAACTGGGGAATCTGAACTCTGCTCTCTGAACTATCGACTCTGGACTGTGGACTCTGAACCCTGGACACCGAATTGTGGAATCTGGACTCTGGAATTTGGACTCTGGACACTGAACTCTGGACTATGAACTGTGGACTGTGGACTCTGGACTCTGGATCCTGGACTCTGGACTTAAGATTCTGGATTGTGACTTTTGGACTTTGGACTATGGCCGTGGGCTCTGGATACTGAAGTCTGGACTTTGGGTTCTGGACTATGGACTGTGGACTTTGGATTTTGGACTCTGGACTCTGGACCCTGGACTCTGGACTCTAAACTAAACTCTTAACTCTAAATTCTGTAATATTTACTTTGTACTCTGAATTGGGGAATCAGATCCCTGCTCTCTGGACTCCATATTTTGAACTATGGACTCTGGACTGTGGACTGTGCGCTCTGGATTGTGAACAGTGGACTTTGGACTCTGAACCATGAATCCTAGACTCTGGGCTCTAGATTCTGTATCGAGACCTTTGGACTCTGGGCTATGGACCGTGGACTCTGGGCTATGGACCGTGGACTCTGGGCTATGGACCGTGGACTCTGGATACTAAATTCTGGATTCTAGACTTTGAACACCGAATTGTGGAATCTGGTTTCTGCTCACTGGACTTTCGACTCTGCAAACTGAACTCTGGACTGTGGACTGTGGATTCTGAACAGTCAACGATATTACTACAAAAATTGTAATGAATGCTGATGATCCGATATTACATGGCCCAACCCCAGAAGATATAATTGTTTCGTCAGAACTCGTCGTTTTAGAGCCTTCCGCTCTAAATTTCTACAGGAAATGGCAAAAGTTCGAAAGGTACAGCTGAAGAAGATGGAGCTGGAGAAGATTGAACATATCGCCGACTGTTAGAAGTACAACGGGAACTAGCTGATCAAAAACTAGTGCTCGAGCGAAAAAAAGTACAAGGGTCCATACCTAGTGGCACGGGCGCGGGCATGACGTAGGGCTACGAATGTAGAGCAATTCGTCTTCCAATGCTAAAGCAGGTGATTTTTGTACAAATTTCATATATAAATGCCCAAGTTGCGCATTAAAGGATTGTGTTCTTACATGTGAGAAATTCATAATTTCAACTCTTCAACTAATTTAAATGGTGGACCTGAAAAGGTCCGTTTGTTAATCTCGAATTCTCAAATTTCTGACTCGTGGTGTCCATTTTCTACTTTCGTCCATCAGATAGGTTATTGGTATGTGGATCAATGGTGGCTGTACTGTTTACCGGACAAACGCTACTGGTAGGATCTGTCATCAAGATAGGCTTTTGATTGTATGATGTTATGTTATGATGATGTTATGTTTCGCAAACTAGCTGCTTGCCGTTGTGTCGCCAACCAAAGCCGCTGACTGAATGACGATGGGCACCAAAAGGCAAGCAATGTTTGAAATACAACCTTCAAAATGATGCCGCGCATGTGACCAGAAAGTTGCCTGCCCGATGTGTCGCAAGCTAGCCGCTTGCCGATGTGTCGCTAACCGAAGCCGCTGACCGAATGACGATGCGCACTGAAAGGCAAGCAGAAGCAATGTTTTTCAAATAAAACCTTTCCTGCCGATGTGTCACCTACCAAAGCCGCTGACCGAATGACGATGCGCAGCAAAAGGCATAGCAGCCAAAAACCTATAGTTCGCTGGCGGATGAGTCGATGAATTCTTCGGTTTGTCGGCGTCTTACTTGGTGAATTTGGATGTCATCGTTGCCTTATCAGGGGAAGCAGCAACAGCTGAAGCTCAACAATTTTCGATTGGATTCTATAGGACGTAAATACCATCATAAGGAAGTTTAACCCATAGCTCATCTCGTATATATTTCTGTCATCCGTGCTAGGGAAGCATTGACATGGGAAGGCAAAAAATGAAAATAATGAATATTCGTCTAATATTATCTCAATTATCAAATGTCTGTTGGGGAAACATGTAATCTACTGTGTTGTAACGGATTTTTAAAAAATTTCTAATCGATTGATACCAATATTTTTAGAATCTATTTACGGATGATTGAGTTATAAGCGTGCAAACTATAATCACTTTTCGTTACATTTTCCCATTTTGTTTTTCTAAAGTGCACCCCCATGTAGATAGATTAGAAATCAAAGACGTAGTCCTACATCAAAACGACAGATGGAATTTGACATGGAGAATAAGCAGTTACCGAAGGCGATTGCAGAGGAATAGGCTTTCTTCAAGGAGCAACAATCGATGCGCAGTAAACTAGAAGGAAAACTGTAACAGCTGCAGCTATAACGGAAGGAAAGCAATTCAGAGGTTAAAGTGCCATGTGAAGGAAGTTGTGGAAATGGATCGACAGATAGAATAATTCCGGGAGCTGATACGAAGACAACCGAAAGACTACCGCGGTGCTCACTTAACACCGATGAGAGCCAGAAAAAATTCATTGTTCGAAAATAACCGTATCGGTTATCGGATTGCGGTACATCTAAAGGATCGAGTCAGTGCAAATGCTTCAAAGTGGGCCGACTAAAGCGCAGTTATCAACTGGAGAGTTTCTTGCTGAAAAGCTGCCGGTCTTCACTGGACCTTCGGAGGACTGGCCGATGTTTATATCCTGCTTTGAGGCGACAAATGAAGCGTGCGGTTTCTCTAATGTAGAGAATTACAAGAGTGCTTAAAGGGTCAAGCCTTGGAATTCGCGTGTAGTCGATTAATTTTGCCGAATAAAGTGCCGCAAATAAGCGAGTTCCTGCGTATGTTGTATCACAACCCAGAGCAACTTCTGCATGCGTTGTTGATGAAGGTGCAGAAGGCTAAGCCGCCTAAAGCTGAAAGGTTAAACACTTTTACCGCCTTTGGAATGATCGTACAGCAATTAGTTTATCACTTGAAAGTGACAAATCTGAAAGATTACTTGGTGAACCCGATGCTGATTCAGGAACTAGTAGGAAAACTTCCAACAAGTACCAAAATCGAATGGAAGGTACGCCATAAACGACAGGAAAAATGCGTGACTCTGCGTACATAACCCGATTTTTTTCAGCGATCGTGAGAGCCACGAGTAAAGTGACAATGTTCCACGAAGTTCCGTCCACGATAATTCCCAATATTTTATTTCAATAATCACTTTCAGGTCATCGCCGTCAATAGTCACTGTTCGTGGGAGGTGTGGGAGGTCGTTTTCGCTGGAGCCTCTTCCTACCATATATTTGGTTTTCGACGCATTGATTTGTAACCCGATTCTCCTAGCCTCCAGTTTTAGACTGATATAGAATGCCTCCACTGTCCGAAAGTTTCTAGTAATGATGTCGAGGTCGTCTGCGAAGGCTAGGAGTTGACCTGTTTACTGAACATCGTTCCTCTCGTTTCAATACTCACTGAAGGATTACACCTTTAATAGCGATGTTGAATAACATACGTGACTGTCCAATGCCGCAACCTTTTGTGTAATTCGAAAGTGCTCGAGAGTACCTCCAAAACACGTACGTAACATACCATTCGCTCCAGGGTAGCTTTGATCAACCGCATCAGTTTATCCGGAAAATTGTTCTCGTGCACTCGTGCTATTACCTGCCTGTTTACGTTCGCCTGTATCGTTTGCTGCTCTTAAATCCATGAAAATGTGAGGCGAGAGCACGTTATGCTCCCAGCATTTCTGGTGGATTTGTCGGTGACAGAAACTTTAAAAATAATTTGCAATAGCCTTAACAAGAAAAAAGAAGTTACATTGTGCTTAGCTGCAACTAATGAAGCGTCTACCCTAGTGATTCGGGACTCCCTCCCTCTGGTATATAATCGAAGTCACACATTAGTAAACCAAAATATTTTAACAAAACTCATTCCGAAGGACTACCATAAACGCACCAGTTCTATTCAATTTTCATTCAATTTGTTGCAAGCGCAGTAACGCTCGCAGTCAGTTCGTACGTATCAGTTCGTATCCTTGAGACGTGGTCGGCCCACCGTAGTCTCCCAACCGTCACCAGGTGTACGATGGGAATCTCTCCAAGCAGTGTCTGTAGCTCGTGATTCATACGCCTCCGCCACTCCTCGTTTTCCGTTTGTACTCCACCAAAATCAGTCCGCAACACCTTTTGGTTAAATACGGCAAGTTCACGTATGTCTTCCGTAACGACGTTCAGTGCACATATGTACGAAGCTAAGCGACACATTTCCTGTGATCAGCATGGATTCTACCCTGGGCGATCTACTATCACTAATCTGGTGGAATTTACATCATACTGCATACGAAACCTTGAAAATGGTGTTCAAATCGACACAGTATATACTGATCTGAAAGCTGCCTTCGACCGTGTGGATTACAACCCGCTTTTAGTCAAAATGGAACATATGGGTGCGGCATCAAATTTTGTAAACTGGTTAAGGTCATACCTGGTTAATCGTCGCCTCTCAGTAAAGCTAGGCGATGTCTCATCTAGCGAGTATTGTAATCCTTCTGGCGTTCCACAAGGAAGCAAGCTCGGACCGCTATTGTTTTCCTTATTCTTTACCGACGTTTGTGCTGTACTTCCACGAGGAACCAGATTGCTGTACGCTGATGACCTTAAAATGTTTGTGCCGGTAAAATCTATTGAAGACTGCTGTGAACTACAAAAACTAATCGACATTTTTGCGGACTGGTGTTTAAAGAATGAGCTTTCCATTAGCGTGCACAAGTGTTCGATCATCTCTTTTAGTCGCAAGAATGAACCTATTATATGGAACTACCCCATCAACAACGAAGTACTGGACAGAGTATATGTAATCAAAGACTTGGCAGTGCTTCTTCATACGAGACTGTGTTTGCGGGAACACTACTCATATGTAATCAAAACTTGGGATTGATATTCAGGGTATCGAAAGAATTTAGAGATCAATATTGCTAATGTGCCTTGTAGTTTTCTATTGTGCGTTCTATCCTAGAGTATGCTGCTGTAGGTTGGAAGCAGTCCAAGCCAAATTCTTACGGTATGCTTTGAGATTTCTACCCTGACGAAATCCTTTTGAGCTTCCGCCGTATCAAGACCGCTGCAACCTACTCAATATTGAAACTCTCGACAATAGGAAAAACTGAAAGAGTTCTGTTCATCAGGAAAGTTCTAGTGGGCGAATTGGACTCTCCAAACAACCTCGCTCAAATCAATTTTAATGCCACTCCACGAGCGCTTCGAGACATACAATTTCTTCGCCTAGACTTCCGACGAACCGAGTACGGCCAAAATGAGCCAATTAGAGCTATGAGTTGCTTGTTTAATCGTGTGTACAATCTTCTTGATTTTCATTGTTCTAGTGACAGTTTTAGACGCCGCTTACGAAGATTAAATGTTAGCTGTAAATTAACGTTTTATTCATGTAGACGTTGTGGTCAGATGAATTAATGTTAATAAATGTTAAATAAATGTTAAATGTTAAATGTAAGCAAAGTTAATGTCTCAAGCCCGTAGAGAACTACCGGTCCGATTAACGTTTTGGGCATCGTTAGCTTTGTGCAGCGGCGTATGCTGCTTGATCGAAGCGACTTGCGGAGGAAAAAGTAGGTTCAAATTCCAGCTTGAATGCGTCGTTGGAGCTTCTTACTCGTATTATTGTCGGCGGCGATCAGAGATCCCAAAGATATGAACTCATCAACCACATCCAGTTCATTATTGAAAGCCCCATCAAATAGTAAATAAATAAATCCAGTTCATTGCTGTCAATAGTCACTGTTCGTGGGAGGTAAACGTTGCTTTCTTTGGAACCTCTTACTACCATATAGGGTACGGGTGGGTATTTCCAGCCCATTAAGCGGTAGCCTGAACAATATTCAGGAACTACGTTGAAACTATATTTATTCGAGACAAGATTTTTATACCAGTTGATAGAATAATATTTACTGAATATCAGCGTGTATTTTGGTCTTAATAAAACGCTACTGAATTTGAGTTATAATCGCGAGAAATGATGAAGTCGCTGCGTCTAAATTGAGCCCATTTTCTATAGTGGTGTCTGTGTTTTTTAAATCCGATAGGCCGAAAAAGCTAGCACAGTAATTAAATGCTTTTCAAAAACAGATCAAAAGATTCAAGAAAAGAGAGACCGATAAATAACTCCTCGCTATTGCCTACATTCCGGGCTCATTGAAGATAATTAGTTTTGCAGTGACAACAGCTTGCTGTTGGCGCTAGTGTATCACTGAATCGGTCATATACACTAGCGCCAGTTGTCACTCAAATACCAGGTATGTCAGCACATATATTGGTAGTAGTGTAAGTAACGCACCATACGCTGAAAATAAAAACAAAATGTTGCTAATGGCTAGTAAATGAAAATTGATTTATATTTTCATATCAGAGGGGAATTTTTGTGTTCTTCCGTGATAAAAAGAAGTAGAATTGGTCTGTGATAGCATATTCACAGCTGTTTAATTTCTCTAAAATAAGTAAACGTGATCATAATTGTGTGTTTTCCAAACCATCATCGAGAGCGGATACGCGTAAGCGATTGCTGCTAGGTTTTTCAGCCTGGTTACGTGCCAGTGGAAAAACAATGGTTTTGATGTTCATTGAATAAAATTAAGCAGACTGCTTACATTTTTATGAAAATAGTTATAACACATTAGAGCCTATGAGTGCTACATTCGTTTCAGTATTGTTATATAGCGGCAAAGTTTTTATTTGGGAAAGTGTAGCCAAAAAAGGTAATGTATGCCGAAATTAGTAGCGTGATGGGAATACCCTCCCGTACCCTATTTAGTTTTCGACGTATTGATTTGTAACCTTATCCTCCCAGCCTCCGTTTTTAGTCTGGCGTAGTAGCAACATTGATAATATTATCAGGAATCAGTTTGTTATTGGCAAGAATTTGAAAATTTTGACTGAAATGTGGAGTGCGCAGTATTAGGGACCCTGCGCAAAATTAGGGCACAAAACCTCAACACGGTTGTGAGGAACGTGCTGCTCGAGCCAAAAAATGCTGCAGTGTTCGAAAAAATTGAGAATCCTGCATGAAGGCGAATATAAAACTCATTCAGTGCATACAGTTTACCCCTGCATTCTTTAATCTGTCAGCCCATGGACATGCCTATTGAGTTGCTAACGGTGTTTGTCTTTCTGGAATTGCTGTGTTAAATGATTGCTCGAGTAACCTGTCATAAGAAAATTAATTAAAGCTTCGGAGCAATGTTAACGTTCATTGTAATTTCGATTGTCGTTATGTCGGCAGCTCAAAATGCATGAATGATTCACATTTGATTTTTTGATGGAGATTGAATGAATGATAGAGAACAACACGAACATGAACACAAGTGATTCGCTCGAATCGTTGGTTTCATGTTGGCAATACTGAGTTATTTTCATCTGTACTAGAAACAGCAGAGAATGAACAGTATATTGCATCATATCATGCGTATTGTATAAATTGAATATGAGATTTCTAAGCACTGACGTATTGTATATAATTTTAGGATTTTTTAACAAAATAAACAACAAATGGAACAACAGTACCATATCTTGATTTTGCACTGTTTGTTATCTTACATTTTCAATGTACCAGCTTGTATACAAGCTGCCAAAATTTACATTCTGTCTAAAAGCTCATATTTATCGCTAAACCCTTGTTAAATTGAGCCCAACTTCCTGCAACGTGCCATAGCTGCACCCGCGATAAGTCACTTCAATTCATCCGCACCGAATTCGCAACATCGCAAAAATAATTTACAAAATTATACCATTTTAAGCACTTTTCGAGCTATAAATTTTCCACTTCATTAACATATAATGTGATTATATGTTTTGTCATAATCATAACTTTGCATTTGTTAATTCGACATGTCGTATCGGACCGAGCGCTCAAATCTCCCCGGCACATGTTGGCTTTAGGTTGCATCCGAAATGATGAAACCCGTCCCGGACATGTCCGGTCTGGACACACCGACTACTGACTACTGGTGTTGGTTTTGTTCTATGCTGCGATTGTCTCTCGGCGCGTTCGTTGTGCTGCTGCTAGCGAGTGCATAAGTTCCCCCTGCTCCAAAAGGACCTTGCGCCGCCGGTCCTTACCGACGCGACAGGCTGACCGACCAACCTGCAGAGATAGATGCATTTCGCTGCACACAGTATAGTGGGTACGACCGTGTACGACCCAGCCATTCAGTGACCATCGGAATCAGTCGCATCCGATCGGTTACCGTCCCGTCTAAATTTCTAAACTGTTACAATGTCATAAATTTATATGCAATCACGCTCGTGTCGTGGTACCGTTTCATTTCTGCTAGATTATATTTCGAAACAATTCGGGGTGTGAATTGGAAGCGCTGTGGATAGTTGATGGATAGCAAACTGTCGAAAGAATAGTTTGACCAACACCGCAAATTCAGAAATAATTGTTTGCGAATGATTATTACTTGAAGTTTAATTTCGATAGTTTTTACCCAGAATTTATTGGTTCTTGATTCGAATACAAAACAGTAGAAGAATTTCTAGTTTCTTATCTATTTCTGAAACTACTTTGAAAGAAGGTTCCTAATCTCTTTTTATTTGTTAAGAGAAAAGTTTTAAAAATGCAACTATGCCATAAAACAACAATAATTTTCAATTTATAATCAATGTCTTTGGTAGGTTCCTATTATGTTCGAATCCAAATTGGCTTGCAGGTAAAAATTGTAAATCCTGTAGGCACGTCACTCGTTATCAAAGTGCTACTGCATTGATGATTTCCCAACAACATTGCCCTCACTTGCTATTGGTGGGGCGATGATAAAATTTTGTTGCTGCAATTAATTTCCCTCGTCCTTGGTTGACTGGTCGGTCGGTCGGTCGGTCGGTCGTTGGTTCGTTTTTCAACCGAAGTGTCGGGGAAAATATGTTACGACGATGGTAATGACGACGAACTAAGCAGCAGGACTAAGCCCGAAAGACGTGTGACGGAACACAGAAGTACCGGGTCCTGGCAATTAACAATAAATTCTGATGGGAAGGAATTGGTTTTTCACCTTAGATCGGATCTCTCATCGTACTCTGGCAGACGAAATGCGTTCGCCTACAACAGGCTCAGTGACCTGAATAAAGTGTAGTTGTTGTCGTTGCTTCGGGGAGGGTGGTTGACTATTAATATTAAGGCCTGGGGTCCGCTGGAAACGTGTCGAGAGAACTAAAGGCAGAGAAGTCGTCAATTCAAATGTTCGTGATTGATCTTTACGGTCATTAGCACGTGCGGTTGTTTTCGAGAAATCAAATAAATTTGATATTTGGATTCAGGCAGATAAGAAAGGGAAACTAATATATTTACCGAGTAAATTGCTGGCCTTACTGGGGTCGTTACAAAGCAATACAGTTCATTTACAAACTGATGTGCACCGGAAAGCATTCTAAACAAATACTGAAGAACTACTGAACTTCATGGGTTGAGTATTAGCTACTTGCTTCACAAATCATCTAAATAATTTAAACAAACCGTCAACCCTTAGCTCATCCAGCAGAAGTAGTTAGCATTAAATTAAGCTCAAAACAGAGAAAAGCTTTTGTCATCCTTTCACCACACACTCGCATACACACAGCAAGACAAAACACGTACATCGTGTCTCATCCTTTCCTGTCGGAGCAACCAACCAACGGTAGCAACAACAGCAGTTTATGTTGTGCGCCATCACAAAAGACCGGGCGTTGAATTATCCACCCATTGACCCTGTCTCGACCTCTCCATCCATCCCTCCAATCCAACCCCATCCCATCCTTCAGCCGTTCCATAATTTTGTGTGACGTGCAAAAGTTTTTATATGTGAATATATTAAAACATCATATAAAATTTTAATGCAGCACTTCCTTTGAAGATTACTTTTCGTCGCAAAACTGAGCTACAGCAGACGGGCCGAAACCGCCGGGACTGCACAGACCAAGTTTAGACTAAATTCATCCTGTCACAGCCACTGACTGCTCCGGCAAGGAGCTGATTCTCGAGGAGAATTTTGATGAGGCCACCGTCCGTCCGTCCGGTGTGCACACGTTCCGACCGAATGACACTATACTGCAGTATGAGCAGGACTGACAGATCTTTTGTTATCCAAATCATCACATATCGGTTAATTCTGACAGCAACAATAAAGTCGGAGCTCATCTCGGTCTCACCGCACTTGCTCCAGCAGCTCATCAACGGTCGACCAGAATGAGGGAATTAAACGTGAACATGATGTTGTAATAAACATGACATATTATATTCGTCCGTATGTCAGCTCGATTCATGTCCTGTGTCTTGAACGGGGAGCTTTTATAGCTACCATTACACAATGACACATCCTCACCGAATGAATGAGAAGCCAGTGCGCGTGAGTCTTTCTCTTCATCATCCTCGTCAACCAGCCAACTTCTCCGGTAGTGGAGAAAAACAGCGGAAGAGTACAGTATTATGTGCTTGCCAGCCATCACTTCGGCATCGCTGTGTGAACCAGTGACGTCTACAGGACACAGGTAGCTCATATGGCGTGTTTTGACTCCGTGGAAGGTTGACAATCTATTCTCCTGTGGACGCAACCGTTCAAATAGTGGAACAGCAAGTTCTGAGTTTGTCTGTACATTTTAATTGTCGTTCAGTCGGATGAGCGCCTGGCGGAGCTTAGGCTACGCCTATATCCTGCGAGAGGATGAAGCATTCATATTCCCGTTTTGATGATGATAGCGACGGTGATGAAGGCAGTACATGTGTGCGAGGCAGGATATGGCAGTGGTGGCCGTCAACAACTTTAGAAGCTGTGCGGTTTTCAGCTTACACTGCTGCTGCAGAGTCGTCATCATCGTCGTCGTCGTCGTCGTCGTTGTCGCTAACTATAGGACTAGCGTAATAGTAACTTCTCAGCACTATCAGCTAAGCACTACTCCTGTCCAGGCCGGACAGACTGGCATAAGTAAAGTTCAATTCATCCCTAGGACATCAACGGCTGAGCCGTCAGCAACGTCATTGTCATTGCTGCTGCTGCCGCCAATGCCGTACCACACACACATACTGTCTGTCTTCAGCAGCATCCGTGTACTGTCCGGAGTTTCCATTGTTTTCCCATATCGCAGATTTCTGCAGACTAGCCTAGGTGTTACTAGGAAAAATGTCGCTGATGAAGCTGCTTAGCGTTGCCGTTGAAAAAAAAATTATTGAGGTCGTGCACAGTTTAGTAACAATGGGATGAAACGTTTTTGCTGGCATTACACTAAATTCTCGATTTTAAAAGAACCAAAATACGTAAAATTTGATATATGTATATGTATTCCTCCCAGTTGGCCTCGAGGTATGATGCTGGCCTAATAAGTCAGTCGTCATATGTTCGTATCCCGACTGGGAGAGGCTGTTAGAGCCAATAGGATCGTAGCAACTGGCCCTGCAATTGTCGTGCACTCTAACATCTGGCTGCGAAATCTGTCGTATAAAAACAGAAGGTCAAGTTTCGATAACGGAATGTAGCACCAAGACTTTGCTTTGCTATAATGCATTCGATTTAGGTGGATTAAACGTATCAGCATCTTTGGCTCGAGCAGCACGTTTAAACGTAAAGTGCCCAGAATTTTTGTAGATGACTGTGGGACATATTGAATGGTGAATAAAAAAAAGTGTAGAAAATTGAAAATTTTGAAATTACTTCTGCAATTTTTCTGAATATTTCAAAATTCAACTGACACGATTATAGAAATCAATTAATGCGGGACACTTTTTGGGACACTTGTTCATCCGGGACATGTCCAAATCCTAGATGCCTGGTCAGTGTAATCTAATGAAAATTAGCTTAGTCTTTGCTTGTTAATTAAAAAATTTGCTTATGTTCCATTCAAAACGCTTTGGATGGGTTGGGATATATAAGACCACTTCTTTGAAAAGTTATGCAATTACTTCAAATACACATTTTTTGGAGATGAATATTGTTTTTTAATAGAATCCTTGAAAAAGAATTTATATAAATCGAAACGTCGGAAATAGAAGAAAAACAGCAATTTGACTGCAAACTAGAGATACAAAAACTCTGCATTGCAGTATATTAGAAATATATCGTGTAGTTCAAATTTGGTTAGTATGCAGCGCCACAACTCCGGAACGCCTAAACGATTCTTTGTGAAACTTGGCTTATATTCCTGACCTTAAGGAACCAGAACAGGGGATTGGTTAAAGAAGGGATAATCCCAGTTCCGGGGAGGTACAAATAAAGAAAATGGCTTCGTTTCTCTGTTTTCCTGTTTTAATTGTCTCTGACTCTGTCACGGTCCAATGCCAAGTTTTTTCTAAAGTGAAGGAGTTTTTGGTGCGAAGAATGATAAACTGAATGAAACTAGGAAATTTTGATATGAGGCCAATATATATAGGATGATTCAATGGTAGGTGGGACTCAAAGCTCAAACCCACACTCTCTCGCTCGGTACCCAAGAGTTTTTGCAATTAAACTACCGCTGCACCCTTATATTAGATAGTCTCATATCTAACTTTGTTCCTCCAGTTAAACCTTTGCTTCTACCAACGAGACTTGAAGTGTGGTAGAGATTTCGGACTCACTTATAAGGTTAGATTTTTTGAAGCAAAATGACCGACTGTTGAATCCACTATTTTGCATAGTATTACGAGGTGCTATATTTCATCTCTGTTCAACTCGATCTTCGGCCAGTTGTCGCCAATTTCCCAGTTGTCGCAGCAGTCGTAAATCACTTTCAGCTTGATTCAGCCACTTTGCACGTTGAGCCCCCTGTTTCTGGTGCCGGTAGGATTGTTGAAGCGAAATCGCACTGTCGTCCGGCATACTTACAACGTGTCCGGCCTACCGTAGTCTACCAAATTTCGCCAGATGTACTTCAGATTTGGTCTGTGATGCATTTATTTTTAGCCCAATCCTCCTAGATTCCGCTTTCAGTCTGACGCAGATTGCCTCCGCCGCCGTAAATTTTCTGGCTATGATATCAAAGTCATCCGTTTTTCCGATAACTTCTCCTCCTTCCAAATCTTGGAAATAACCCAGTGCAGAGCCGTTAACAGCGTTTCTCGGCCATGTTTATACATCTCTGCTGCTGAGCGGTTTTTACCGGTGGTTTTTTGGTCTTCATTAACCCGATGTCTCGTTCGACCTCGTGGAGATCAGGTGCTGGGATATTATTATTTTCCATGGACACTCCTTGGTTAATTTCCGTTTTGCCTGCTTCTGTAACTTCGCCGTTAAACTACTTCATCTTCTTGATCACCTCAGTAACCTGTGCGTATCATTAGCTCGGAGTAGTAGTTGTAATTCTTGATGAACTCTATCCTTCTTCTGGAGCATATTACTTCTTAGAATCGTGGCTAACTGGTTCCTTACTCGTAGGTATTTGGCCAAGTTCTCGCTCAGATAATTTTTCCAAGCCTCATCAAACCAAATTCTATATACTCTTGGACTCTTGAGCTGGTGCCTCTCCGACGGACGTGTTCTTCCCAGCTGTCTTCGAGGGTTGAAGTACCCAAGCACCTCGGAAGAAAACAGTGTCTCATCCAGTATTCACGCGTAGTTCTCGGAAGATTGCAGGTTATCTAGCTGCCTAATGCTCAACCGAGGAGGACGACTATGTCGTGTCTGGCATACGGTTGAAAGTTTTGAGCGCACATATACTGCTACGAGATGATGGTTAGAGTCAGTATCCGCAACCCGTAGGTAACGTATGTTCCTAACGTTAATGAAGACCAGTCATCTATGAGAACGTATTCAATTTTGTTCATTGTACGTTGGTCAAGTGATCTCCAGGTGGCTTTGTAGATA
This sequence comes from Sabethes cyaneus, assembly GCF_943734655.1. NCBI lineage: Eukaryota > Metazoa > Arthropoda > Insecta > Diptera > Culicidae > Sabethes > Sabethes cyaneus. The sequence goes on along the minus strand of NC_071355.1, from coordinate 213,177,930 downwards.
TATTTTTGTGGTAAAAAGGTGCTTCGGATCACCAAGCCTCGAGAACCTGCGAAGTTTATATATCGTTGGCCGTTATCGTACGTGTCGGTGAGCAGGCTACAGAGTCTCATCGCCGGTCTATACATTTCTTCCCTACCGACCTAGGCGTTCATATCCCCGATGATCATATGAATGTCCCGAGCCGAACACCTGTTGTACGTCGTCCCGAATTGTGCGTAGAACGCTTCCTTCTGATCGTGGGATCTACCTTTTATGCAGGCAGTGTCCCTTGATGATGTCGTTATTGAAGAAACAGTCCTTTATTGTCCATAAACACTTCCTCTCGTTGATCGCATTACAACATACCACGCGATCCTGCATTCTGCCTAACACCATAAAGCCTGCTGCCAGTTCGTTGGTACCTCCACTCTGGTAGAACTGGACCTTTCCGCCGCGCAAAGTTTGCATGTTTGCGTGGTTCCAGCTCCAAGTACCGTAATTCCATTCGTCGTCCTTGTTTCGTTGCCTAGGTTAATACTGAATATTCCAATCCGTATTCACTTGAATGTCCGTAATAAGGCGGACTATGAGTCTCGTGATGGGGCTCTTAGCTATAGTTCTAAGACACCACATTTCTTAATTCAGCCGCCCGATCTGCATCAGACGCTGTTGTGAGCCGCTCTTAACCTAAAGTTTAACCGCTCAATCAAATGAGAAACCTTCAAGCTATAAAGAGTCGCCCCTGACATGGGAACAGATGCTCAAGGCAGGCAAGGCTATTCACTCGAGTGTATCCCATTAGGCATACGGACGTTAGGCATAATAGACGTTAGGCATAAATACATTAGGCATAATGGATGATCGGCATAATGGGCGACAGGCATAATGGACGATTAACATAATGGACGACAGGCATAATGGACGGTAAGCACAACGAGTGGTAGGCATAATGGATGATAATCGTAATGGACGATAGGTATAATGTGCCGAAGGCATAACAGAAAATAGGCAATCTTCCGTTAGCTTACAAAAGGTCCAATCGACTCAGTTTAAAAAAGCATTGCATATCACCTTATATCGTATTACGTACGAAAAGCCGAAACACAAATGGCCGAATAACGAATGGCTGAAACTCAATTGGACGAAATAACAAATGGCATAGTAGATCTAATGGAATCACAAAAGACCGAAACGCGAATGACTGATACGCAAATAACTCTATCACAAATGGTCTTGTATGATAGAAAATATGCTTAAATGTTAGGTACATACTGTCTTAATTTATACCGTGGTTTCCCGTTCGTTTGACTGTTTTTAATCCGGACGCTTTTTAATTTGAACCGCGCTGGTTTGCCCTTGCACGTCGGTCGATTCAAATGTCATTCTCAACATGACATGATTTGCAATCAATTTAAAGCTTACGTTTATTAGGCCTTCTACAAAAACGCTTCGATGTCTGTCGGGTGACTGAAGTTTGGCTGTGGGTGATGACAAGATGGAATCCGGTATGTTCTTCAGCTTTTTCGAAGCTAAGGCAATCAGCTGCTTTTCCGTTTAGGCCACGAAATTTCTGGGGTAGATTCATTGTTTGAGGTTTGCACATGTTGAGGTTGGCATAATAGGCCCAGACCAGGGCTGGTCTAACTACTAGAGATGGTCGGGTAGCGGAAATTTGCACGAAACCCGCACCCGTATCCGTACCCGCCGGTACTTATACCGGTACCGTTTGACTGATCACTTCGACATTTCGGCACAAGGCGCAATATAATGGGGCCGCCTTGCTCTCGGTCTTCTTCTTCAGTTTCTGCTTCACTTTATGATTATACAGCAATGCCGGATCGGGTATATCCGGCGAACACGGAATTCCCCACGATGTCAAACTCCCACGCTTCGGGGTGCATCTGACAGTACAAACAAACCATCGAGCGTAGTTGCTTGACAGTTTTCGGCACGGCTGCTGCAAATCAATCGATAAAACTGTAATTTTTTTTTGTACACAAACATAGGTTGTCGCTATAACAAACAGTGGTTGTCACAATTATAACAAACGGGCGCCACTGTGTCAAAAATGCTTGAAACAAGGCTAATGATCTTCTTCTTCAGCAGCATAGAGCCGGGGTGGCTCGTGCTGTTTCAAGCACTCGTCTCCATTCAACTCGGTCTTGGGCCACTCGTCGCCAATTTCCTAGTCGTCTCAGAAGTCGCAAATCGCTTTTGACCTGGTCGAGCCATCGTGCACGTTGGGCCCCCCTGTTCCTGGTGCCGGTGGGGTTGTTGAAGAGGACTATTTTTGTCGCACAGTCGTCCGGCATCCTTACGACGTGTCCGGCCCACCGTAGCCTGCTAACTTTCGCTAGATGTACGATGGGAGTCTTCCCAAGCAGTGCCTGTAGCTCGTGATTCATACGCCTCCGCCACTCTCCGCTTTCAGTTTGTACTCCGCCAAATATCGTCCGCAGCACTTTTCGTTCAAACACGGCAAGGGCGCGTATGTCCTCCGTAAGCAGCGTCACGGCTTCAACTCCATAAAGAACTACCGGTCTAATAATGGTTTTGTACATTGTTAGCTTCGTGCGGCGGCGTATGCTTCCTGATCGTAGCGTTTTACGAAGGGCAAAGTAGGCGCGATTTCCCGCTTGGATGCGCCGCTGGATCTCCTTACTAGTGTTGTTGTCCGCGGTCACCAGCGATCCCAAATACACGAACTCTTCTACCACTTCTAGTTCGTCGCCGTCAACGGTTACCGTCCGTGGGAGACGCGCGCTTGTTTCCTGTGAGCCTCTTCCTTTCATGTATTTGATCTTCGACGCATTTATTTTTAGCCCAATTCTCCTAAACTCCGCTTTCAGTCTGGCGTAGATTGCCTCCGCCGTCGCAAAGTTCCTGGCAATGATATCGAAGTCATCTGCAAAGCCTAGAAGTTGGCTACTCTTGGTAAAAATCGTGCCTCTCGTTTCGATGCCCGCTCGTCGGATCACCCCCTCAAGAGCGATGTTAAACAGCATGCAGGATAGACCGTCACCTTGTCTCAACCCTCGTCGCGTCTCGAAGGGACTCGAGAGTGTCCCAGAGATGCGTACGAAACACATCACTCGATCTAATGTAGCTCTGATCAGTCGCGTCAGTTTGTCCGGAAAACCGTATTCGTTCTTTATCTGCCATAGCTTGTCTCGATCGACTGTATCGTATGCTGCTTTGAAATCAATAAAGATGTGATGCGTGGGCACGTTGTATTCCCGACATTTCTGCAAGATCTGTCGGATAGTAAAAATTTGGTCCGTAGTTGCGCGAGCCCCCATGAAACCCGCCTGAAAATTCCATACGAAACCTTGCGCTATCGGTGACAGCCGGCATAACAGGATCTGGGAGAGTACCTTGTAGGCGGCGTTTACCAGCGTTTACCACGATAGTTGCAGCAGTCTAGCCGATCACCCTTTTTGTAGATGGGACAAACCACTCCTTCCATCCAATCCTCCGGTAGCTTTTCCTCCTCCCAAATCCTAGAAATAACTCAGTGTAGAGCCTTTGCTAGCGTTTCTCCGCCATGTTTATAAAGCTCTGCCGGTAGGCGGTCCTTCCCAGCGGCTTTATTGATCTTCAGCAGCCTGATTTCTCGTTTGACTTCTTGGAGATCAGGTGCTAGGACATCACTATCTTCCATGGGCGCTCCTAGGTTAATTTCCGTTCCGCCTCCTTCTGCGACTTCGCCTTTGAGGTGTTCATCGAAGAACTGCTTCCACTTGTCGACCACCTCGCGCTCGTTTGTAATTAGATTCCCTCCCTCGTCCCTACATATGTCAGGTTTCGGTGTGTAGCCCTTCCGAGTTTGGTTCACCTTCTCATAAAACTTGCGCGTGTCATTAGCTCGGAATAGTTGCTCTAATTCTTCACGATCTCTGTCCTCCTTTTGGCACTTTTTTCTCCTCAGGATAGTGGTCAACTGGTTCCTCGCTCGTCGGTACTTGGCCAGGTTTTCTCTAGTGGCAATACTTAGATAATTTTTCCAAGCATTTTTTTCTCCTCCACCGCTTGTTGGCATTCCCCATCAAACCAACCATTTTGTGTACTCCGAGGGTCAATACCTAGTGCCGCGGTAGCGGCCTCTCCGATGGCCGAGCGTATTCTGCCCCAACCGTCTTCGAGGTTTGAAGCACCTAACTCCTCGGAAGAAGGCAGTGCCTCATTCAGTACTCGCGCGTAGTTCTCGGCAGCTTGTAGGTTATCTAGCTGCCTGATGTTCAGCCGAGGAGGGCGGCTTTGACGTGTCCGGTATACGGTGGACAGCTTTGAGCGCACATGTACTGCTACTAGGTAATGGTCAGAATCGATATCCGCACCCCGACTGGAGCGGACGTTCGTGATGTTAGAGAAGAACCGGCCCTCTATGAGAACGTGGTCAATTTGGTTCATTCTAAGGTTCAGTTCTAAGACACCACATTTCTTAATTCAGCCGCCAGTCTGCATCAGACGCTGTCGTGAGCCGCTCTTAATCTAAAGTTTAACCGCTCAATCAAATGAGAAACCTTCAAGCTATAAAGTGTCGCCCCTGACATGGGAACAGATGCTCAAGGCAGGCAAGGCTATTCACTCGAGTGTATCCCATTAGGCATACGGACGTTAGGCATAATAGACGTTAGGCATAAATACATTAGGCATAATGGATGATCGGCATAATGGGCGACAGGCATAATGGACGATTAACATAATGGACGACAGGCATAATGGACGGTAAGCACAACGAGTGGTAGGCATAATGGATGATAATCGTAATGGACGATAGGTATAATGTGCCGAAGGCATAACAGAAAATAGGCAATCTTCCGTTAGCTTACAAAAGGTCCAATCGACTCAGTTTAAAAAAGCATTGCATATCACCCTATATCGTATTACGTACGAAAAGCCGAAACACAAATGGCCGAATAGCGAATGGCCGAAACTCAATTGGACGAAATAACAAATGCCATAGTAGATCTAATGGAATCATAAAAGACCAGGGATGGAAAAAAAATCGCTTCTAGCGATCAAGATCATAGAGGCGATCAGATTCAGATTCATTAACGTCACTTTGTCACGCTCCGTACAGATTATGACAAATCTCATGTCAGATCATGTTCATTGCAAGATTGCTTTGAGAAATATAACAGATACAGACGATTGGTTGTGTGCATCGTATGAATCACAATACAAACAACATGTGTGACCTTTTTTCTCGCAGCTAGGTAAGATGTAACACTGTGATCGACTGTTGAGACTGTTTAGAGAACAAAATCTTGTGATCAACGCTATAAAGATTCATTGTTTGTCATGATCTGTACGGATCGTGATCTGTGCGTTTGGCGATAATTCACAGATTTTATCAAAATCACTTATCTTCCATCCCTGCAAAAGACCGAAACGCGAATGACTGAAACGCAGATAACTGAATTGCAAATGGCCTAGTGTGATAGAAAACATGCTTAAAAGTTAGGTACATACTGTCTAAAATTATACCGTGGTCTCCCGTTCGATTGACAGTTTGCAATCCGGACACTTTTTAATTTGAACCGCACTGGTTTGCCCGACGTGTGAATTAATTATTCAAATGTCATTCTCAACATGACATAATTTGTAATCAATTTTTCTTAAAGCTTACGTTTATTAAGCCTTTTACAAAAACGCTTGGATGCCTGCCGGGTGACTGAAGTTTGGCTATGGGGGATGACAAGATGGGAACCGGTATGTTCTTCAGCTTTTTCGAAGCTAAGGCAATCTGCTGCTTCTCCGTTTTGGGCGGTACGTAAAGTTCCCAGTCCTCTGCCAGTCGTTGCCGTCAGCATCATGCAGGTCTCGACATCCATTATGAACATGACGTCGCGCATCGCCGGAAACATGTTTTTCACCAGCATCTTCAGCTGCTCCTCCTGGGTGATTGCCTGTTACTCAGATATGGCCGGCCTCGACTGATACTTTCGCATAAAAAAATCCATTTTGGCCAGGTACTTATTCACCGTTTGACCAATCACTTCGGCATTTCGGCACAAGGCGCAAAATAATAGGGCCGCCTTGCTTTCGGTCTTCTACTTCAGTTTCTATTGCACTTTACGGTCGCGCAGCCGATCCGGGTATATCCGGCGGACACGGAATTCCCCACGACGTCTAAAACTTTCGCTACGGGGTGCATCTGACAGTACGAACAAACCATCGAGCGTAGTTGCTTGACAGTTTTCGCCACGGCTGCTGCAAATCAATTAATAAAACTGTAATTTTTTTTCTGTACACAAACATGGTTATTGCAATTCGCACATTATATTTCAATAGTGAAATAGTGAATTACCAAAACTGAATAATTTTCGCGATATTATTATTATTATTATATTATTCGCAGAAAATTTTCTAATTGATTGATTTAGAGAAAAATTGGAGAGAAATAGTGATAGTATTTTTACAGAATATGGCAAACAGATGTAGAACCAAAATAGGATCAAAGAAACTCTACCCAGTTTGTATTTTAATCACATCATTCTGCTAGTTCAAAACCTCGGGTCAAAATTTCTCGATGGCCCCATGAAATTCTCTTTGAAGAGTTGATTATTGAACTAACTTGAATATTGAGAAGAAAAGAATATTCTGAATACCGAAACGAATGCAAAATGATTTGCTCATCCTACTTTACCCAACAGCTCTCGCTGCACATCAACGCACTCTCACTGTGTAGTAGATTGTGTGATTCGTCCCACTCTAAAGCGAAAACCAGTTGTCCAATGCAGATATTTTTGTGTTCCTTCTCCCAATTTCACTCTACACTCTAGATATTTTTTCCTCGGCCCGTCTTGCGCTTTCGGTCTGTGCTTTTGTGTCAAATGATGCTTCAGTCTGTCCATCGATTCTTCGGTCTCGTCCCCCGAGCAGTCGATCAAAACTGAAAATAGTCGACAATAGACAGAAAGCGGCATAGATAATCTCCGTACATACCAAGCGGATAATCCACCCAGACTTGTTTCCCGCTGTCCTTTTCAGTCGAGTTTGTATGTATACTTACTCGGTACAATAAGCGCTTACGGGGACAAGGGAAAGTGACAGCCTGTAGTACCAGGACTCTCCGCTCCGCCAAACCGTGTCTTTCACATCCGTTTTTCTGCAATCGCCCGATCGGGTCACTCGGAAGAAGTATAGATTTTCCAGAAGATATCCTGGTGGAAAAACAACACATTCCTCGTTCGGGGCTTCGGGACAATCCGAATAAAAACAAGTGAAAGAAATTTCGCAACGTAAGAGCACATGTATGCAAATGAAATTTGTCACTCACTTCAAACACTGATGCTGCTGCTGCTGCCTGCCAGCCAGCCTACCGTCGATGGATGGTTGCAAACTATTGGGAAATGTGGGGCAGGGAGCTAAATAAACACAGGAAAAATTTCTTCAATTTAGCCCACTGGAGGGGTAGTATGAAGCTTCATTGTGGCACCCTCTTCGGTGTGGCTTATTTTCCAAGCTTCAAACGTCGTCACGACGTCAGAATTTGCACCTCGAACGTCCTTACTTCCATTGCAAGCGGATTAATCTTGAGATATTGTTGGGCAGGTCTAGCTATGTGTGAATAATATGGATTTTGATTAGAGAATGATTAAAGACCCCTTTTTTATTTCAATTAGAAATTAAATATTTCAGCAAAATTATACTTAAAGACGTCGTTGTTAAGCATCAGTTTTTAAAAATCACATTATCTTCCGTAAAACATTGCAATCCTTTCCTAATAACGCATTTTATTGCGCTTCGCTTATCAACTTCCGAAATCGGAGAAATCGATAGGTAGAGTGTAAACCGTACGCTGTCAGTCCCTTTTTAAACGTTGCTGTTACAGTCGGTGAGCACCAGCCACTAACCGCCGCCGCCGCCTGCACCCAACGCGCTCCTGAAAACGCTTTCCCCGCCCGCTAGGGTCAATTGCATGAGAATGTCGGATAAATTTATCGAAAACAACAAGGTGGCAAAAGTGTGGAAGTGAATATTCAAATCGGTGAAAGAAATATAGTGGGCCAGCGCATACATTCTGCCGTCATCATCATCATCACCATTATCGTTGTGTCGTCGTCAGTGCGCTGCGATGGCATGCGGCGGTGGCGGGGGTGGAAGGGTTGTTGTAGCTGGCGGGAGCGTCGACGTCGTCGTCGTCGTCGTCGCCGTAGTCATCGTCGCGGCAGCAATCATACTCGCTACGTATATGAGTAAAGCAAGCAGGAGCGCAGGTCTCGGGCGGGAGCAGCCGGGTTGGAAGGTGAACAGGAGTCCAAGAGCATATATGAATTGCAACTCAAGCCCCAAAAGTGCTGGCCTGCCAGTACGGGTCGAGTGAGGGTTTGCAAGTGAAAAAATCCGCTCCAACACTCGAGTTGCTTCGGGTACATGTTGTGCAGAGAACAGAATAGTGGAAAATAATAAATTTCAAACAACAGAACACTGTATACTGTATGACATAAATTATGTTATTAAAATATAATTATGATAATACGTGAAATGTATATTCAGATATTTTATGATTCTGTCAAACTTTTGTACAACCGAAACGACGACGAGTTGTTTCTGCTCCTGCTACTGCTGCCACTTTGGTAGCCACTGCTGCTGCCGTGGCTGCTGCATGTTTATGGGGATACGATGAAGCCCGAGCTGCGATGCAATGCTGCTGCTGCTGCTTGTTGGGGTTCATTTTCGCGAGTCAGGTTTAAAAATGTCCCTCATTGAACCCCTGCCCGATGATGACAGCTACAGATATTACTGCTGTCACTTTCCACTTGGTGGAATACACACCCGAATACACAGTGCAATTTGATAACTGCAGCGGCTTCCAAAGCGCTCTGAAACATAAAGCAATGAACTACAATCAAGAGAGTCGGTCGGTTTCGCTAAAATATAATGAAAGCACGATAAACATTAGGGATAGTCTTAGTTCAGGATCGTTTGTGGACTACACTTTCAATGGGATAGCCTGTATGAAGATGTTCGCATATGTTCACTGGACAGAAAAAGATAGGCCATAGGACAATATTGGTACAGAAATATTGAATGAATTTATTTCAAAAAGACATCGCTTATTTATGCTTAAAATATTCAAGAAATTGACTAAATATTCAAGAGGTACACATTCGACGATCAAATTTTTTTATTTTTTCTGAACTATTATTCTGAAGTCTTAGTGATAAAAATATAATACATATAGATGGAAACACATTAAAAACTACTTAAAACTGCATAAAAAATTACGGAACTTCACTTGGTTACGTAATCAGCAGAAAGCCCTATTCCAAGGTATATAAATTCCTCCACTTCTTCATATCGTTCCACAAGGTGCCTCACCTCAGCACCAACATCAACATTTCAACTTCCAGGTCTCCTACCAGCAGCCATGTACTCTGCGGTTGATTTCCATGATATCAACGTCATTCACAAAATCCAGAAGCATATGAGATCACGTGATGATAGTTCCGTTAATTTACACGTTTTCTCTTCATATTGTACCTTTCAAGGCAATGTTGAATAGCAGTTTAAAGAGAGAGTATCCCACTTTGTCCATAGTTACGAATTGCGGCTGAAGTCTTACCCGCTATTCTGACGCTTGATGTCGAGCCATCTAGCGTCTCGCAAGAATTAATTTTATCTGCCATGGTTCATTTCGGTTGACTGAATCGCACGCCGCCTTGAAGTCCACAAATGAATCTGCAAGTTGTACTCCCGGAACTTGTCTAGCAACGTACGCAGGGTATACATCTTGACCCTCACGAGAACCAGCTTGGTACCCACCGCTGAAGGTCTCCGCCAACGGTTTGAGTCTAAAGAACAGGAAATGGCAGAGTACCTTAAAAATATGGCGAATGAGGCTATTCAAGCTGGTTGGTGAACTGCTAAATAATGCATAATACGGACCTCATAGTAGTCCTTAGCCTCTTATCCAGCAATTCCAATCCTTAACTCATACTACCTACGAGCAACCTTAACCGGTAGAAACTAAGGACGTATACTGATAGGGAACTCTACTAGCAAGGTTGTTACAAAGTTGCTGTGGCAACCGAAATATGACCAATATCAGTGCTAATTCGGTTGCATCAACTAAATGGACCTATAGTGTGCTACCTGGGAAGGTGGCATGATGTGGTCTCTGCACGATAAGTAAGGTAACCTACTTAAATCAAACTACTACAGATCGGAATATACGGCACCAACCTAGGCGACGACACAAAGATGACGAATAGGTACACGATATTTGAAACTGCAGATTGGTAACCTTCGCTGGTAGCGAACGGGTGGTGCTCGAACAGCTTGAGCCCCGTTAACTTGGCATTGTAGCTCTGCAGTAAATCTGTAGCAAAGGAGAGAAGGATTGGAAGATCCGCAACGGAAAGGCTCAGTTTTAGAAGAGCGGTGGTACTACCATCGAACTGAGAACGGACTTTGTAGTGGTAGATAGAATGCAGGATCGTAGATTGGAAGGCGATCAACGAACGAATATGCTTAATAACGACAAAGAGCCGTTACTTCAATTACATCATCATCATCAATGTGCACTGCCCGCTCGAAGATTGACCCGACGATAAGAAAGAAGCATTCTACGCGCTATTTAAGGCCGCTCATAGAGACTCGTATCAGGCTTACATCGCAGACCTACAATTTCGTTTGAAAAGTGATCCCAAAGCGTTTTGGAAATTTGTGAACAGCAGGAGAAAGAGTTCCGGCGTTCCGGATTGTGTCTGTTACAAGGGTGTCACATCTACCAATGTTCAATCATCAACAGAGCTTTTCGCGGAGTTTTTTGAAAGTGTTTTTACTGAAGCAACGGGCAGCATCACCGAATTGTCCGTTGATAGCGACGATGTACCATACCAATTGTTCAATTCTTGTGTCGAAAACGGTATTCGCGAGCTCGATGTCAATAAGTCTGCAGGTCCTGATATGCTAACAAATAGAATCTTAAAACAGTTTCGACTAGAATTCGTGGTGCCTCTTACACGCTTGTTCAATGTGTCATTAGCTACCGGCCATTTTCCGGGGATCTGGAAGATCTCGCACATCACTCAGATACATAAAAAAGGGGCAAAAGCTCATGTGAAAAATTACCGAGGAGTTGCTATTCAATCGACAATGCCGAAGCTTTTTGAGTCGTTAGTTTACAGTCGCCTTTACGATAATGTGAGTAGCCGTATCTCTCTTACGCAACACGGATTCCTGAAGAAAAAATCTGTCATTACAAACCTTTGTGAATTCAGTTCTACAGTTACGGATTACATTTCAAAAGGTTTTCAAGTGGATTGTATATATACAGATATGAGCAAAGCATTTGACTCTGTCGACATTAATAGTATCTTGGAGGCGGTTAAAGATTTCGGCATTCGTGGCTCGCTGTACAACTGGGTAAAATCTTACCTCAAATATAGAGTACAATTTGTAAAAATACGTGGCTACAAATCTCGTTTGTTTACTGTGCACTCAGGAGTACCACAAGGCAGTCACTTAGGACCATTGCTATTCGTGCTTCTGATGAACAAATTGCCTGATGCTATCTTCCATGCAACTATACTGATTTACGCAGATGATGTGAAAATCTTTTTTCCCATCAAATCCATTGGTGACAGCATGAAATTGCAGCTTGATTTAGGACATGTGGGAAGGTACTGCGAAATCCGAGGAATGAAAGTAAATACCAACAAGTGTTCAATTATGACCTTCATCAGAAAAACCAACCCTGTTATCTTTGATTACGCATACCGAGGAAATGTGGTGCCGCGAGTTGAATATGTTCGTGACCTGGGGATAACGTTCGATCGTTCGCTTTCCTTTAGTAGGCACATTGACAATGTGATTAAACATAGTCTGAGACTTTATGCACTTGTCAGAAGGTTTGGCCGTGATCTCGACAACCCTTACGCAGTACTTTCGATCTACAAAGGCCTTGTCAGAAGTAAACTCGATTTGCGAGCGTTATTTGGCGTCCTCAGTATATAACGGACATCCAGCGCATCGAAGGCACCCAGAAAAGGTTTGTAAGATTCGCTCTCAGGAATCTTATATGGAACGGAGAACAGCTACCACCGTATCACGATCTGTGTTCTCTGGTGGATATTGATACGGTCCACTCGAGACACAAAATAGCCGACATAGTATTCTTTTTGAACATCCTCTCAGAACGAACAAACAGCCAACCTCTGAGCAGTCGGTTAATATTTAACGATAGTGCAGTCACACTCCGACAACGCAGGACCTTTGAGCCGCTTTTTCGGTCCAGAAATTATTCGCAGCACAAACCTACTTCTCGCTTCATGAATGCCTTCAATGCATTGCAGCTTATTATAACCATTGGCATGAGCTCGGATGTGATTAGGCATAGACTTAGTTTATACTTCAGAGGACAATTACGCTAACTCTAGACTATTTATTTTATGACTTGTAATTTTTGTAACTTTTGTAACCTGTAGAATTAGATTTATTGTCATTATTACTTGTATAGATTTAAGAATGGGTAAAGGGCTTGAAGCCTATATTCGAAATACATTCAATTTCAATTTCAATTTTAATTTCGAGACGTACAACAGCTGCTCATCACGGGACGTCAAGATCGTCATCGCAAATATGAACTTCCAGCCCGGCAGGAAAGAAATGTATAGGCCGGCGATAGGACCTTATAGCCTGCACACCGACATGAACGAAAAAGGCCAACGATATATAAACCTCGCAGCTTCCTTAGGCTCGGTGGTCTGAAGCACTTTTTTCGCACACAAAGATATTCACAAGGCCTCCTGGAGACCTGACCAACGAACAATGATCCAGATTGACCACGTTCTCATAGATGGCCGGTTCTTATCTAACACCACAAATCTACGATCCCTACGGCATGCGGGTGACTCTAACCAGCAACTAGAAGCAGTACATGTGCACTTAAAACGTCAAAATCATCCGCTTCGGCTAAAAATCAGGTAGCTAGATAACCCGCAATCTGCCGAGAACTACGCGCGAATACTGGATGGGGCACTGTCTTCTTCCGAGGAGTTATGTGCTTTAAACCTCGAAGATGGTTAGGATTGGGACAGAATACGCTCTAGACCTAGGAAAAGGACCGCGGAGTTACAAAATGCTTGGCTTGATGGGGAATGCCAATAAGCGGCGAAGAGAAAGAAAATTTACTTGGAAAAATTGTCTGAGCATTGCCACCAGGAAGAACTTGGCCAAATTCCGACAAGGAAGGAACCAGTTGACCACGATCCTGAGAAGTTAAAAGCACCAAAGGGAGGAAGAGGATCGTAAAGAGCTAGAACAGCTGTTTCGAGAATATGACACGCGTAAGTTTTGCGAGAAGATGAACAAAATTCGTAAGAGCTACACACCGAAACTTGACATGTGTAGGGACGAGGAAGGGAATCTAATCACAAACGAACGCGAGGTGATCGACAGATGGAAGTAGTTCTTTGATAAACACCTCAATGGTGAAGTTGCAGCAGGAGGCGGAACGGAAGTTAAACTAGAAGTACCCATGGAAGATAGTAATGTCCCTGCACCTGAGCGCTAAGAAGGGGGGAGGAGAAATTGGGTTGCTGAAGACCAACAAAGCCGCCGGTAAGAACCTACAAGTCACTCTCCCAGATCCTGTTTCGTAGGGTAATACCAGGTGGGATTCATGGGGGCTCGCCCAACTACGGACCAAATTTTTACCATCCGGCGGATCTTTCAGGAGTGTCGGAGTGCTCACGCATCATTATCTCTCCTGCCTTTATTGATTTCAAAGAAGCGTACGATATAGTCGATCGAGACCAGCTATACCAGATAATGCTCGAACACCGTTTTTCGGACAAATTGACGCGACTGATCAGGGCTACATTGGATCGAGTGATGCGTTTCTTGCGCATCTCGGAGACTCCCTCGAGCCCTTTCGAAATGCGGTGAGGGTTGAGACAAGGTGACGGCTTGTTGAGGGAGTGATTCGACGAGCGGGCATCGAAACGAAACGGTTTTCACCTAGGGTAGCTAACTCCTAGGCTTTTCAGATGACTTTGATATCATAACCACGAAATATGCGATGGCGGATTCAACGACGAACTACAAGTGGTCGGTGTTAAATCAGACCGGACCAAGTCGCAAATTTAAAAAAAGGAGTTAATGGCAGCAAACGATCAAGAATTTTCTAAGCTACATTTGACTCTTATCAGACTACATAAATGTTGCAAACAGCTGGAGTTACGAGATGATTTCGAACGATTGATATAAACCATACAGAGCAGCCAACTTTGAACGCGTTTTTCTCGGAATCAGAGTTTTGCCACTTGGTTCGGTCTGACTCAACACCGTCCAAGTGATAGATGAATTCGTGCAATTAGGATCGCTGCTGACCGCGGCAACAACACAAGTAAGGAGATCCAGCGGCGTATTCAAGAGGAAAAATAGGCCTACAACCCTTAGCAAAACGTTAAGATCAAGAAGCATATGCCGCCGTATGAAGCTGACAATGTACAGAACGCTTATTGGGCCGGTAGTTCTTTACGAACATGAAGCCGTGAGGCTGCTCAGGGCGGACATGCCCTTTTTGTGTTCAAGTGGAAGGAACTGCAGACGCTATTTGGCGGAGTAAAACCTGAAAGCGGAGAATGGTGGAGGCGTTTGACTCAGCTACAGGCACTACTTGGAGAGATTCCTATCATACACCTCGCGAAATTCTGTACCCAAGTAGCACAATATAGGTCCATTTAGTTAAAGCAACCGAATTACGACTGAAATTAGTCATATTTCGGTTATCGCAACAACTTTGTAACAACCGTGCTAGTAGGGTAGGCTACGGTGGGCCGGACATGTCGTAAGGATGCCGGATGATAGTGAGACGAAAATAGATCACTTTCTCGACCAGGTCGAATGTGATTTGCGACTCCTGAGACGCCTGAAAAACTGACGACGAGTGGCCCAAGCTCCAATTGAATGAAGACGACTGCTTCAAACAGCACGAACTACCCCGGCTCTAGGTTGCTGACAACGACGACGAGGTTATCCAACCACTTCTCGGACAATTGTTCTTCCTCATATACTTGCTTACTTACTTTAGCAGCCGAAATCCGGGATGGCTTTTGCCATATCAAGAATTCCTCTCCATTGTACTCGGTCCTGGGCTACTCGTGGCCAATTTGCTGTGCGTCTCGACACACGCAAGTTGACTTCAATCTGGTCGAGCCATCTGGCACCTTGGACCCCTTTATTCCTGGTGCCGATGGAGTTCTTGAAGATAATGGATTTCACTGCACAGTCGTCCAACATCCTTGCGCTCCGCCACTCTCCGCTTTCCGTTTGTACTCCGTCAAAAATAGTCCGCAACACCTTTCGTTCAAATACGGCTAGTGCACATATGTCTTCCGTAAGCAAAGTTGCTGTCTCAGGTCCGTTGAGGACTACCGGTCTGATTAGCGTTTTGTACATCATCAGTTTTATGTGGCGACGTATGCTCCTAGATTGAAGCGTCTTGCGGAAGGAGAAGTAGACTCGATTTCCAGCTTGAATGCGTCGTTGGAGCTTCTTACTCGTATTATTGTTGGCGGTGATCAGAGATTCCAATTATACGAACTCATCAACCACTTCCAGCTCATCGCCGTCAATACCCAAGCAACGATGTGAGTTTTATTGTACTCTTACGGCGGTCTTCATGAACAATTTTGGTCTTAAATTCCATTATAAGAGTGTAATAAAACCCAAATTGTTACTTGGGTAGTCACTGTCCGTGGGAGGCAAACGTACTTTCTCTGGAGCCGCTTCCTACCATATATTTGATTTTCGACACTTTGATTTGTAACCCTATCCACCCAGCCTCCGTTTTTAGTCTGGCGTAGATTGCCTCCGCCATTCTAAGTTTACTAGTAATGATGTCGAGGTCGTCTGAAAAGGCTAGGAATTGGTTATTCTAGCTGTAGATAGTTCCGTTTCGCTTCTCGCTCGCTGGATCACACCTCCAATAGCGATATTGAATAATATACAGGACAGTCCATCCACTTGCCGTAACCCTCTGCATGATTCGAAAGGACTCGAGAGGGTCCATGAAACACACACGTAGCACGTCACTCGCTCCAGAGTAGCTTTGATCAACCGCGTCAGTTGGTCCGGAAAACCGTTCTCGTGCATTATCTGTCATAGCTGTTCTCGTTCAACCATATCGTATGCTGCCCTGAAATCCACGAAAATACGATGCGTGGGCACATTGTACTCTCGACATTTCCGGAGGATTTGTCGGAGAGTAAAAATTTGATCCGTAGTAACACGGGCCCCCATAAAGCCCACCTGATACTTCCCTACTCTCCCTATTCTCTTGCTATTGGGGATAGACGACGCAACAAAAACTGGGAGAGCACCTTGTAGGCGGCGTTGACCAACGTGATGTCGCGGTAATTACAGCAATCTAGCCGGTCGCCCTTTTCGTAGATAGGACAGACTACACCTTCCGTCCACTCCTCCGGTAGTTTCTCCTCCTCCCAAATCCTAGAAATTATCCAATGAAGTACATTGCCAGCGGTTCCTGGCCATTTTTATAGAGCGCTACTGGGGTCGGTCCTTTCCGACGATTCTATTATTCTTCAGCTGACGAATTTCTCACTGAATCTCTTCGAGACATTTGTTCTTTCTCATATATCTGGTAATATTCTTGTGGATTGCTTCGTACAACCGCTCACTCCCCGCTTTTAGAAGTTCAGCCGGGATACCGCCCTACCGTTTTTCAACTCATCAGCATCAGTGCCATGCGTACAGTACCTACTGCAGCCATGGGGGGAATGCTTTGCTTACTGCTTTAGCTTCTGCATGTGAAGAAGCAGAGCTCAGCGCACTACGGTTGCAAAGGAGTAAAACTATACTCGAAGGTGACCAAATCGGTCATCTTCGCATTTTCGGGAGTTCAATCTGACACCTTTAGTAACTTCAGTCTCTGACTGCATGGAAGCCAGGCCCAATATGGACGTTCCATATAAGGTGATTGAAACAGCACAGGCTCCGGAGCCTACGAACCCGGTTTCCGGTTGAACAAATAAGTGACCCACCGTTTTTCAAGCAGAAGTGCACGCAATGTATACAATGTCTGTGCAACTATGTGATGATCGGCTCAGCAATTTATTGGTCCTGAACCATTTCTGGGCTCCTTCACATCCGCCGTAAAAAACGAATTACTGACATGGGAAAAGCTAGAAATAATATCCCGTTAGAATCAAACACAGGGTTGTAGACAAGCTGAGCAGTTTATTTATCCAAATCCTGTAGTGGCTAAAAAACTGCTCAATTTAACTCCTAACAGGACATAGTCCCATTCTTTATCATTTAAAGAATATCGGCAAGGTAACATCCGACACCAACGCTGTAACGTGCGGTTGGCCAGACTGGGCGCTAGCTCTGGCCAAGGGCGCTAGCTCTTGAGGGCGCAAAAAAGGGCATGCATTTAAGTAAACCATTAGCAATAACATATACATTAAACGCTGGGCTGAGCAAATTTTCATGCCACGCTACCAGTTGATTTGCATACAATAGCCATGACAAAAAGTTAAACAATTACGCTCGATGCTTCGTTCGTACTGCCAGCTTCACCCCGTAATGAAAAAGTTGGACATGGTAGAGCACTTCGTATTCGCTGAATAAATCCAATCTGGCAAAATATCATTCCCCGCGAGATAGGCGAAAGCGTTGAACGGAAATCTGGTTCTGGCCACCCGATAGTACCGTAACGTGCCATACACACAGCACCTACTGCAGCCATGGAGGGAATGCAATGCTTGCTGCTTTAGCATTTTCATGCGAAGAAGCAAAGGAGCAAAACTATACTCGAAGGTGACATCGGGAGTTCAATCTGACACCTTTAGTAACTTCAGTCTCTGCCTGCATGGAAGCCAGGCCGTAACGACCGTAACGTGCATCAGAAGCTGAAGATCGAGAACAAGGTGGTCTCATAATTCCGCGCCTTGGGCCGGGAGGTCGGAGCAACCGGTTAAACAGTGCAGTACTGGGGCAACATTGCGTACTGGACATTTTTTTACGAAAGCGTCAGTCAATGCTGGTTATGTCTGAGTAGCATGCAATCATCCAGAAAACGGCTTAAGGTGCTGGTGGAAAACATCTTTTCGACGAAGCATAATGTCGCGTTCATAATGGGTGATGGAAAGTACACAATGTCACGCTACGGCTCTGTCCGATACTTGCCGCTTTCGTAACTCTGAACCTGAAAGCGAAAGAGAAGAGGCACAAAGAGAATTCTTTTTTGTTTCTTAGGTCCTCTTGAAAAGCTACGCGAAATTTGTCAATAAGTGTGCGGCAGTGTTGCGAAGTCCACACTCGTGTGGTCCAATTTTCTCCCACCTGCGTACTCATTCTAACGAACACACCGTCATGAGAATTCCTTTAAAGCTCCCCCTTTTATCTCATCATCCAGTGCAATGAGTTTTTGCGCGTATGTGTTTAGCTAACAGCTACAGTTGTCGCTCGTCGTTCGTCGTTGCAATCCGATTTGCTGATGCCGATTACACGCGAGGACTCGCGCTCCCGCCCGTGAGTAAAATCGAGGGCGAAGATGAAGAAGAAGAAGGAAAAGTAATGCAAAATTTGTATCCTAGTGCGCCACCAGCATCACGGTCACTCGTGGGAAATGAGTTTTTTGCCTCGGGAATAAGCCATGCAGGAAGACGATGTGAGGATGAGCGTGCGCGAGTGTGTCGGTAACAAAATATCTCTCATAGCACCGGCGGCTGCTTCTTTTACGCCTGCTGTTGAGTTCTATTTTTCCCATACTCTTTCGCGTGTGAGCTGGCATGGTTGACTTCCGCTCGATTCGCAATATTGGTGTGCGGACGAGGGAATGGAATGGAAATTCATCCTACTCACTCGGAACAGCACATTTCGGTGGCCTCTGGGAGGCTCTAGTGTGGTTTGCGAAAACACATCCTCTTAGGGTACTAGGACGCTCGACAGTCTCTTCCCTTACGAAGATATGTCGTTTCTATTGACTCGGTTACTCGCACTATTTGTATTTCGTACGACGCATGTGGAAAGTTAACTTCATCTCGGTACTCGGAATTCTGACAAAAGGATAGTTATTGTTTTCAGCAAAGTTGGTCAGTAGACCAAGCTCCTTCTCTTCTCTTGCAACGGATAGCAGAGATCTCAATTGGAGAGATTGATTGACTGAAACGTGGATTGTTTCGGGGAGGAGCGGATGTTCATGAGCCATAGGATAATTGGAGCTTTACATATCCTCTTGACACTGTAAAAGCAGCTCAGTCTTGCCCTGATAGTAATTCCATCAGCTGGCAGTAATAAAATATTAACAAATTAAGGATTATTATGATATTAATCGTTTTAAACTATTGAGCACTTTTTGACGATACAATATAACGCTATTGTAGAATTAATCAATATCAACATTAAGCTGGTAATCGTTTTCAAATCCACTTCTATTTTTATTCTAATCAAATGTGTAAGCACCGAAACTTAGTATCTTACTAAAAAAACGAGAATAGTCATCCATTCGACTACAAGATCAATGTCCATTGGTGCGGTATAACCAGCACCGCCACCATGAGTTGTGGTTCATCTGAATATTTCGACATGCTCTATTGTTTGTTGGTTTATCGTTCAAACCGATATATACATAATTCAAATAAGAAAATTTTTGTTTGGACAGAATCAAATATCGCTGTATGCCGGTTGTCGGTTTCGTTTGCGTATCTGTCCGTCCCGTCCGGATGACATCGATTGGTTGTCCAATCGAGCCAACTTCTCTTTCTTCCCCCTTTTATTTTTGCTATCGCTCCGGTTTGATTAGACAGGACGAATGTGTCCTGGCTTCGTCTTGGAATGATACGTATACATTATTGTGGAATGCAATTTCAGTCAGATGCAAGGATGAAAGACAAATTTCAATTTTTTTTCTCTAAATTCTGGGTTTTCTTGTATGAAAATAAAATTTGACTTAGAGCGGAAACAAGAATGTCAAAGTATTTTTACGTTCAAATTTGATAATGCAAAACTATAAGAGTTAAAAATTTAAGTTAGTTGACTTCCGGCTATCGTTCGAACACTGACATGCTCGAAAATCTGTCGAAATCATCGAATAACCACTCCAAAAATCAACAACAGGAAAAGAATACATACACATCAGATAAAAGCACGCAGTACGGAAGACGAAAAACAGAGTAAAACTCCAATGGGAAATTTAATTAAGTCTCATCCAGCATCATTGTTCATCGTGACAATACAGCCGAAGAGCAAAAGACGACGAGCGTCTGTGACAAGTGAGTGGGGTTTTCAGTCCGTTTGTCTGTCTGCCCGACTGGCTGGGCTGGGCTGGGCTGCGCTGGCTGGCTGGCTGACTGGGCGCGCTGAGGGAAAACTCGCTCAAGGTCCTGTGACTGATGTCCTCTGACGGTTCACTCCCTTCCCGATGGAGTGGATGCGAGCGGTCGGAGGAGGCAGCTTATTTGGTTTCCTTCCGCATTCCGTAGCGTTCGACGAAGAAGATCCGATGGGTGACGACAACCAACGGAGACGACAGTCAGATGGGAAAGATGGGAAGGTTTGAGAAGAAGTCTTTAGTAGTTGGACTGACGGTTCAGCTGCTTTTAACGAAAGACTGACGGGTAGATGAGTTTTTTCTTTGCTTTTTATAATGTTCCTCTAAGAGAAAAAAAATGACAAAAGGTACATTTGACGAAATATTTCAAAACTTTGCATTGAAAAGGAATCCAGATTGATCTGAACTGATGTTGCTGAATGTAGAAATCAAGATCACAGGGAAATCAACTGGTTCAGTTTGGATACAAAAGATCGATTTTTCAACATTCTATTTAAAATTAATTTTTTCTGTAGTAGTAATGGTGCCTTTTATTTACTACTGAGATGAATTGCAACTACTACTTACTACTTTATTGCAGAAGACTTACAAAAGATAAGATAAATCAATTGTTAAACTTTAATAAAATCATTTTAGATCTGAAAATCCATATCTAAGAAACAATTGTAAGGCTCTTTTTAAACCAATTTTAATTTTTTAATTATTGATAGTTGAAAACCCTCGCAATCAGATAAGTTTTCAATTTTCCTGCAAAAAATAAGTGTCTGCATTGAGAAAAAAAACAGAACGATTCCTTCGTGGTTTTCACAGTACAGAGAAAAAGCGCACTCTTCCTTCGTCTAATCCTGCCGGACAAAAATCGCTTTGTTTTAAACTGACAGCAATTAAATGATTGACACTTTGACGTCCATAAAAGTTCGACGAGCGTACAGAAACACCACCGGCTGATGGTCCGATAATAGGAAACTTATGTCCATTGTCTTCATACTGCACTCGGAACATAGCTACATAGCAGCGGCCATCGCTGATACCTACTCAGTGAGCGAGCCACTGTACTGGTGAGGAATCAATCTAACCGGCCGGCCGGGGCCGGAGCGAAGGAGCAACAGGAGGAAGAAACTTTTTCAAATTGATGTCACGTCAAAGTGAGATGCCATCAGCTTGGGCGGGCGTGGGCATCCTCAAGCTTCTCTGGATGGTGTCGTTTTTTTTTCCTGTTGTTGTGCCTCCTCGTGTGCCAACCGAGACCATCAGTGACTGCCGGTTCTGCTCTGCTCTGTTCGATTTGTTGCTTCAGTGCCGCCATCTCCGCAACAACGTTCGGCCAACGCCGGTTCCAACGGTTCCAGTTTGTGGCCACCCCAGCTGCTCTGAGGTTCGATCGGAGCGAAAAGGATTCCGGTTCGAGATGGACACCAGTGTGGCATCGAAGTGACAGCAAATCCATCCAGGAGCTGGTTCTGCTGACCAGACGACCGGATCTCTGAAATTGCGATTTATCCGATGTCCAGTCACTTGTTAGGGAAAAGTACCTCTCGCCGTCAGCTAGCCCAGGTCCCCTGCACCGAATTGCCCGCGAGTGTGGAGAAAGAGAGCGACAGCCCGTTGAAGATCCTGCCATTATTTTCGACGTTCCAGACACAATGCTGCCACTGGAGGATGGAACCAAAGAAGACGTCAAAGAATATTAATTTGGCTTTAATTAAAAAGTATTTTTATTCCCAGCTTTCTGTCCTCGGCCACCCCTTTTCCGCCCAGTCCTACGAAAGCACGAAAGGTGCTCATGAAGGATGTGAAGGTTTCGTACATATTTCATCATTGACATCGTGTCAAGTTGAATTTATGGCGGCCATAATGAAGAGAGTAACTTGATTAATCGATGCATTTGTGTAAGAGGATAACGAATGCACGAAGAAAGGACATAATCCTGTTAATTATCTATTGGAATTAGAAAACGATGACCTCAACGATTCCAGCTCCTGTTCAAAGCCCATTTGTTCAAATCAAACTAAAAGCAATCAATAACAATAGAATATTGATCGGTCCCGTTCGAAAGAACGATTTTCCGGGAATTCGTACCAATCGCAATGACAGTCATTGCATTCGATCTAAGTTTGCATCTCTTGCCAGGATCGAGTGTGTCCATCTCGCTAGGCAGGGTTCGGTACTTTTAAACTTTCATTGACTTTGAGTGATTTGATAGGCATATCTTCTTCACTCGTACCCCCGCCCCGCGCTGCTGGGGCCGATTAAGTCCTGTCCCTCTTTGCTGCAATTATGTATGTCCTGACTTCGAGTCCAGGAGCTTGCCCGGTCGTTGTACGTTTCGTCCCGAAGAGCAAGTTGTTCTGCCAAAAGGCTCAAGTCGTTCGAATCACATCACATGGAGAACTGATCCGAACTGGATTCGCTGCACCAGGCTGATCCTGTTCCGAAGTTGAGTGAGTGTGCATGCAAATGACATTTGCCTAATAGAAAGCCGGTGCTCTTATCGGAGGTCTTGCTTATCTCTTTTCCGGTTTCAGCTGCCAAAGTGTTGGGAGGACCATTTCGAGCGGGGGAAAGAAGGAACCGGATGCTCGATGACGGGGCTCAGAGGCTTTAGGCAAGTATGATGCACAGTATTGACGGCGCGCTTGATGCTCTTTTCCATTTGGCCTGAGCTGCATCTCTAACCTTTGCTCCTCCGGTACGTCTACGGAACAGTAGTGACGGTGCTGGAATAAGGCAGAGTTGTGTTATTATTTCCCTCAATCATTGCATACGGCACAGTGTAGAAGCTCGAACTGGAAGGCATAAAATGGCAGATAGAATGCTTTCTCGGTACCGAGCCGTCCGTGCTCCGTAAGACAAACGACTGCCGTAGACCCGTAGGGGCTAGGGTGCTTTATCGGAATTGTTTTTAGAATAAATGTCGGGCCTAATTCGAAACAATTATTGTGATGGATTTCTGATTCATTGCTAATCGTCGTTCGGGTTTTCCAATTCTATTATGATTCTGTCGGTTTCCGTTGAAGAGCATACATTTTGCATTCATACGGTAGGAAAATTGATACAAGACCACAGATCTGGGACGGTTGTGTGTCAGTGTGGTACGGTAATTAAAACCATCATTGCTTCTTGTGGCAGTCGTAACTGAGTATGGATAATAAATAAAATTGCTTTGGTTGAAATGCTTTGGTTTTCTCTTAAAATTAACATATTGTTTACAATAAATACTTGATGCAGTTTCATTTGTCCCCAATGATTGGTTTTGGAGCTGATCTTATGCCACGCTTGTTGATTTGAAAATATGATTCTCATTTGCTTCGTTGGGTTTTTTTGCTTTGCATTCGTTCTTGAACAGCATTACAGCTGGCACACACGACATCCTGAGGCATCTCATCCCAAATCTTCTCCAAACGTTGCCTGAAAGTATCCACAGTCAATCCTTTGGTGCTCACTAGTTTGTCGAGCATATAACCCCATGCAAAGAAGTCGAGGGGATTCAAATCAGACGAAGAGGCAGGCTACTCTTTCGCAGAAAAAAAATCCTGAAATATGATCTCACACCAAGCTTGTGTAGTTTTCGCCTGGTGAGACGATGCAGAATCTTATTGGAAGCAGTATGGTGCATTCTTGAAGTATTTTTTGACGATGAGAACCAAATGGTTCTGAAAAACGTTATCGATGTACTATTAAATGTTAATTTTAACACCAGGTTCAATGAACAGCAACGGAATTTTCAAATTTTTGGAGAAACTTCCCCGTGTCATTACCCTGGAAATATTATGGAACCTTTGAACAGCTATTTTGTCCCGAGGAATAGTACAAATATGTGCTACATATATTCGATCATTACGATCATGATGAATCTATAATTACATGTCACAAAATATCGGTCAATTGTATTTAAAATCTGTAATTTGTAATCGAACTTTTACTTGGAATTAGACATGAAATCGGACCTTAAACAGAATTTGAAATTTTTCTTTGAAATTGGAATTGAAAAAGACTTGGAATCACTGGCGTACCCAGCCATAAATCGTAACTTATCACAGAAAGACCGACCGACTAGATTAAAAACTGAGTACTTCCACGTTACACCAGGAAGATTTTTTAAATTATATTTCATAGAGAAGACGGGACATGTGCCCCAATCCGACCGCCTCAGTGGACCTGAAACTGGATTTGAAATTATATAATCTAATCTAATCTATTCTCATCCTAACGCAGCCAATTCTTGAAAGTATTCTGGAAAAAGTCGATTATTTGAATCAATCATTTTTCTGTCAACGGCCAGGCCAACTGCACAGCATGCACCGCAGAGAGAATTTCAACGAATCAAGTGGAACCAGAAATAATGTCTAATTTCATTAGATTTTTTAAAATCAAGGGCAAGGAAGAAAGCGTGGACCTCCCGTACCAAACGCTTCTCATAGAGAAAATGATTTATTTACAGTCGTTGCGAGTATCTTTGCTAATAAAGGTTAAGTGATATTCTGGACCCTCGGGGATGAACTAATGGTATTTAGACCAGAAGCTAGGCTGCAATTGGCCAAGGATATAGCGTCTTATTTCGATTTCTGAAAATAGATTAGTCTACAGACAATATTAATTTAAATAATATAACATTAAAATAGTGCCTTGTGGTTCAATGGTTGCCTAAAACTACAGTTGTAAGGTTAGGAACTGAAAATCACACGAAATTAGACGTAAAATTCGGTTTGGCAATAGATTACAATTTGCATTCAAATTTTAACTTAGATTCGGACTTGAACATGGACTTGACAATCCGGTCAATTTGAGCTTGAAGCCTTGCCTCAAATTAAATTGGTAATTGGACTTCCAGTCCAGTCCGCTGTCGACAGCCAATGGAAAGCTGAAAGAAAATGCTATATGCTAAGTGAAAAAAAAATTAGCGGCCATCTTGAATTTGGACGCCACATTGGATTTTATCATAATCACTAGCTGACCCAACAATCTTCGTATTGCCACAAATTAAACTGTGTTGTACATAAATCGTGAATCTCGGATAGACCTAGGAAAATAAATAAACCTAGATCGAAGTGATCTCTGCGGGCTGCCCCCTCGCAGTGGCTGGCACTTTCGACGGCGGATCGCCGGCAACACTCACGGCCTGTGCCGTCTCGCACTGGATCGTCTAGTGTTACTATTGATAGTTTTTGGTGGTATTGTTATTGGTATTGTATTGTGGTAATGTTTTATGGAAGAGTCCAAAATTTCTGGACTTCGATTAGTTTTTGAGTTAAGCAAAAATTTCTGTTCCATTTGTATGAGAGTCCTTAATCTCCTACCACAAGGGAGAGGTATCTCAAACCATCATAAAAAATCCCGCTGCCAAAACCCCTCACATGCCAAATTAGGTTTCATTTGCTTGATTAGTTCTAGAGGTATGAGGAACTTTGTATTCCATTTGTGTAGGAGCCTCCCTTCCTAAACTGGGGAGGGGTCCTCATTTACCATAAAAAAAATCTTGCCTTTGAAAACCTTCATATGCCAAATTTGGTTCCATTTACTTGACTAGATCTCAAGTTATGAGGAAATTTGTATTTCATTTGTATGGCAGCCCCCCCTCTTGAAGGGGGAGGCGTTATAATTCCCCTCCTATAGAGAGGAGGGGTCTCGAGTCATCATAGAAAAAAAATTCTTGTTTCCAAAAACACCCACGTGCCGAAGTTGGTTCCATTTGATTGATTAGTTCTCGAGTTATGAGAAAAAATTTTACTTCATTTGTATAGGAGCCCCCCTTCTAAAGTGGGAAGGGGTTTCAATTCACCATAGAAAAAAATCTTGCCTCCAAAAGCCTTCACATGACGAATTTGGTTCCATTTGATTGATTAGTTCTCGAGTTATGGAGAAATTTGTATTTAATTTGTATGGGAGCCCCTCCTCCTGAAATAAGGAGGGGTTATAATTCACCATAGAAAAAATCCTTGCTTCCAAAAACCTTCTTGTGCCAAATTAAGTTCCATTTGATTGATCAGTTCTCGAGTTATGAGGAAATTTGTATTTCATTTGTATAGGAGCCCCCCTCCTAAAGTGAGTAGGACTCCTAATTCACCATAGAAAGAATTCTCGCCTCCAAAAACCTTCGCATGCCGAATTTGGTTCCATTTGTTTGATTAGTTCTGGAGTTATGAGGAAATTTGTATTCCATTTGTATGGGAGCCCCCCTCCTAAAATGGGGAGAGGTAATAATTCATCATATAAAAAAATTTTGCATTCAAAAACCGTCACATGCCGAATTTGGTTCCATTTGCTTGATTAGTTCCCGAGTCATGAGGAAATTTGTATTTTATTTGAATGAGAACCCCCCCCCCCTCCTGAAGGGGGAGGGGTCATAATTCCCCTCCTAAAAAAATTCGTATCTCTAAAAATACCCATATGCCAAATTTTGTTCCATTTACCTGATTAGTTCTCGAGTTATGCAAAAATTTGTGTTTTATTTGTATGGGAGCCTCATCTCTTAAAGGTGAGAGGGGTCTCTAACCATCATAGGAACCTTCCTGGGTTCCAAAAACCCCTACATGCAAATTTTCACGCCGATCGGTTCAGTAGTTTTCGATTCTAGAAGGAATATATCGACAGACCGATAGACAGACAGAAATCCATTTTTATAGGTATAGATTAATTTAATTTTTTTAGAGAAGGTGGGGCTTGCCAGTGCACGGAATTAGACTTGAAAATGGATTTGAATTTTAGCTCCAAATTGAATTCGAATTAAAATTTGACATATATTAAATTTAATTTGCATTTCAGTTTAAACTTGAAATTACAATTAGTCAATACAATTGAAATTAGTCTTGAAATTGGACTTGAAATCAAAGTTTAGATTTGATTTAAAATTGAGTTGCATGTTGGAATCAAATTGGACTTTAAATTGGGCTTTAAATCGGAATTCATATAAACCATTAAATTGGACTTGAATTTGGACAAACTTGAACTTAAAGTTTTACTTTAAACCGGACACAACTTACGTACGTGAACTTGAAAATAGGATTAACATTTTGTTTTATATTCTCACACGTTTTTCCTCTTTTCTGCATAGTTTTTCTCTTTTGTAGCTCCGTTATTCCACTTTTTGTTCCGTTTTTTCTCCTTTTGCGTACCGTTGCACAGTAGTCCAAAAGGGCGAAAACTAGAACTTTTTTCCTAGTGTCTTTTGCTTTCATTGTAAGTATGAAAAAGTAATTTTTAAGAATTTCCACGGAAAATGCTCTATAGCTCTGTACTCGATAGCAATAGAAATGTCATTTCTTTAGCAAAGTTGTTTATCTCTATATTTTCCATAACTTTTCTGAAGAAACGATAGACACTACTAACTAGACACTAGAGTAGATAGACACTACTAACACAAAAAAATGGACGTGTATCGAGCCTTTAGCGAACGCGAAACCCATAAAACGTATGCTTGCCGTACTCTCATTTGGGTGGTTGGGGACCAGCGGAACCTATACAAGTTTATAGTACTCGACTTAAGCTTTAAGATGAAGTGCTGATTTCATAAATCCGCTTGCCGCATTTTACCCCATGGGCTCGTCAAGCTATTGAAATTTAAAGCTTGAATATGCGATAACTCAGCAAGTAAAGGTCCTAGAGACTTGCGGTCTTCTGCAAAAATGTGTATTTTGAGAGCTTTGATAATTGCCTAGAGCATTGTATTCTTGTGAAGTGCAACTAACAAAAGCTAAGTATGAAAAACCAATTTTTAAGGAAGTTTTGAAGAATATCTTTGCCGAAGAAACTATGTCTATATTTCATAACTCAAAAAAAAAGTAATTTTTTTATTTTCATTATAGTACGCAATGACAAACTTTTGACAGTTTTAGATTAAGGGGGATATTCAGACGAACAAAAGTGCTGATACCATGAATGATAAAATGAAAGCAAAAGACACTAGGAAAAAATTCCACTTTTCGCTCTTTTGGACCACTGTGCGTTGTGTTAGTTTTCGGTTGCACTTTTCTTCTTTTTCTATCTGTATCTCCTCTTTTGCTATAGTTTTTTTTCTCACCCGTATTTTTCTGTTTCATTGTTCCGTTTTTCCTCGTTTCATGTTCCATTTTTGCTTATTTTCAGTCCTGTTTTTTCCTTTTTTATGGTATTGATATCTTACCCTATTTCCGTTTTTCTCTTTCTTTTTATTTTTTTTCCTTTCCAGGTATCGTTCTTTTCTAACCCTAATTATGTCTCATTCTCTCTCGTTTTCCTTTTTTCTGACATCTGTTGCCTATTTCTCTGTTTCTTTTTTCTTCTTTTCCTGTCTAGCCCTCTTCAATCTAGCTTTTTCTCTTCTTCTGTGGTTTATGTCCCATTTTTCGTCTTTTTCTTCTGTTTTTCCACGTTTTCAGGCTCGTTTTTCCTCTTTTCGTCTGCCTTGGGCTTTAATATTTTCTGTCCCGTTTCATCTTTTTTGTCGGTCCTAGTTTCCGTATTTATCCTTGCCTTTATAACTCCTTGCCTTTATAACTTTCGTCTGTTCCGTCCTTCCTCTTATTATATCCCACTTTTCCTCCTTTTCTGATCTGCTTCTCTTTTCCGTGTTATCTCCTTTGCCTTCCTTTTGATTGTGCCCACCATTTCTCTTCTATTTCTGTCTGGTTTTTCATCTTTTTCTATTATCGTTTCCCTATTTTCCTGCTGTCGTATTTTATCTTCATCTTTTGCATCTTTCTTATTAAGGTTTTTTCTTGTTTTGTTCCGTTTTCATTTTCTGTCTAGTAAATGTATAAATCCTTTATCATTTTTCCTTGAGTTATGAATTTTTAAATTAGATACATATTCAGGTAAACCGAGTTTTTCGGCAAACCTCAGGACCAAAAAGAAAAGTTATCGTAAAAAATTTTAACATTAAAAGATTAGAAATTCATGAATAAGAAAAATTTTCAATGTGACAGCACATAACTTTCCGACTTTTCGCAAGACTTTTTCACCATCACTTTACTTAAAATTGGAAATGTAGGGGAGTGTCGTCGTGGTTGGGCCACGTTTTGGAATTCGCCCATAACTTTCGTTCCAAACGGAATTTTGGAAATCTAAATACATCGTTGCAAAGGTCTAAGAATAAGGTATATTTCCGGAAAGTTTTGAACTGATTGCTTGAAAAACAAAAAAGTTATAGGCATTTACGAGAAGACAAAAAATGTAGTCATAGTCGGGCCATGTTGTGCAGGTTGGGCCACCGCAGAAAATCTAAGACATACGTATTGAAATTCTATATAGAGACATGAAAAGAATGAATTCCGAGAATAACGACTCATATAGCTACAAATACCCCATTTCTAATTGCATTTTTGCGAAATTTTGGCGATTTTGTAAAATCCATATTGCTACAATCGCCTTTTCCAAAGTGTACAACTTCAATGAAAAAAACAACAAAAATATAGGTTTTTATCGTATTAGTCTTGCTTTATTTCATCACATTTTACGTGACTGACATTCTCTAGCGATTATTGCGCTTCCGCGCTAAAATTATGGTGGCCCCACCATGACTACTCAAGTGGCCCGACCTTTACAAATAGCGCTTTTCTAGTATTTCACCTTAGCCTTCCCAAACACCTTACTGGAGGGGATTTTTCTATAGTCTTCATGTGCAGCACAACACACTTCATACATTTTCAAAATTCATCTCGTTAATTGCATTTCATGAATCATTTCTTGAAGAAAAGTTCATTGCGCCTGGAAAACTTTTTTGTAAGATTTAGTCACTGAATTCAGTACGGGTGTTTTGAATACACGATTGAAACTCACAATATTGTGAAAAGTTAGTTATCACAGTAAGAAGTTTTACTATTGTTGTATCAAAGATATCATGAGTTACTAAAACTGTAAAATCGTGATGGCCCGACCATAACAGTGGCCCGACGATAACGACAATACCCTATCTAAATTCTAAATCTCAGATTACAGCTTGGTTCGACTCATGCACCTACCAGCATTGGACAAAAAGTAGGAGTCAAAATGACTACTTGTCAAGCATAGCTACCAAACCCCCCCCCCCCCTTCCTTTTCGCTCTTCCCCTCCTTCACCAAAAAATTTTCATTTCTTTCCCCTACCGTCCCTTCAACAATTGTAGAACCATCGTTTCAAAAAAAAAAATTAATATATATGTATGACCGCATTTCAAGGTCAAGACTAAAAACTTGAGATTAGTCTATCTAAATTGGTTTAAAATTAAACTTGAACCTAGACATGAAATTGAATTTGAAATCGGACTTGAATTCGTCTATTTGGACTATTGTGTTTGGAACTGGGCTCGAAACTATAGACTAACAATTGGACTTGAAAACGCTGTTGAAATTGTGCATAAAATTCGAATTGAATTTGAACTTTAAACTAAACTTGAAATTCATATTTATAACATGATTTTAATTTGGACTGGAAACTGGAATTATTTTTATGGCAATTAATTTGCTTAACGCAAAAATAGTGGCCAATTAAATTAAAAACTGCCGACAGAGGTTAGACGAATTATTTTGTTTATTTTACATCAAATTGTGTAGAGAAGATGGGGCACGTGCCTCTCCGTGGCCAATGCTTAAAATCTTTTAAAGGCATTGTTGCATTTTGATAAAGATTAGCTTGGATTCAAATGAATGGATTTCGTTAAAAATTTCCGTTGCCTCCAGCTCCAGCTTTTGAAAATAGGGTCCTATTCCATTATTTATTTTTACAACAAAATTTTTGAAGCATAGAAATACATAGGGTCATAATGGCGTTATTCATAACGTATGTTGTAGGCAACCGCACATCACTGTCGTTGCTTTTAACAATCTTCCTTAGCTACTCAGTAAAACCACCATCATCGCCATTAGCTCAAAACACCTTTGTACCGAATAAATTTTGTTACCAAATAACTTGCTGCTCCGGAAACAACCGCAGTGTGCACCAGAATTAATCTCCTTCAAGTAGTACCTACCAAACAGGAACCAGCACACTTCGCCCCCTCCCGGAACGAACATTGCTGTGGCTGTCAACGTACGTTTATCAAAGTCATCACTGGGTAACTATCAGTAGTGGTATATTAAACGAAACTATAAACAGCCATCAAGTGGCTGATGGTGGTATTTATCCAGTGTAGGTATGCAGATGCACCGGTGTTGTACGCTGTAAGAGGACATCACCGCACCACACCGCCACCTGCCCGGCGCGGCCCGAGAGGATGTACAACACACACCTGTCAGCAGTTCTTCATCGCATTTGAGTTTCTCCTTCACGTTGTAATCCATCTCCGTTGCCGTCGTACAGTAACGACGAGCGGACGGACCAAGCGCGACAGCATCGGCAGCGGAATCCGTCTACCCCGGGAAATTCATGATACGACACTGAGCAGTTCACTTGTGCCGTATCTCTATACAGCTTGTGAATTAGACAGTGACATTAAACTGCCAAGAAGTGCGCCTCCGCGGCGGATAGAATCGCAGCAAGATTTCGGCCAGCAAAGTCGGTGTGTGTTGCTGGTGCCGATGGCAGCCAGCAGCGTCGTCCTCATCGTCGTCGTCGGCGGGAGAGATTTTCGCAAGACTTCGCCAAAAGTGCAAAACAAGTGCTGAATGGCATCCAGCCGTGACATCTCGCAAAACACGCGCGGCCCCCGAGTGATGAAGATGAGTTTGGAAATGACACTCTACCCCGGACGTCTCGCTGCGGCCACTCCGCCGCCGTTGCATTCAGTCAGTCAGTCAGTCAGCCAGTCAAGTACCGAATCCAGGCCATGGGAAGACGATCTTGCGGCTCCCGTACCGACACGAGAAATATGCATCACATTTTCGTCAACTTCCAGAACTTGTTATACGGTCGGCATCACAGTCGGAGAGCGGTTTTCACGTGTGGGTTTCTTGATTAATATAGATTTTGTCAAATTTCACATTCACTTTGGACGGATCGCTTGTCGCTCTGGCATTCGCTGTAGGGTGAGCAGTTGACTTGAGTGTCATTCAGTTTGTTCACAAGAACAAACGGTAACCCTAAATAGGCCGTACAATGAATGGTGAAGCTGCGATTGGCGGTGGATGGCGGTGAGGTGCAATTTTCATCCAGTTGATCTGCAGTAGCACTGGCAGTAGTCAGTCACACTAAGAGGGAAAAACAAGCTGCCGCGACAAAACACCATGCTAATATTTATCGACATGCATTAATCTTGAAGAAAATTTATGTGCGTCAGTTTCTGACGAAAGATTTAGGAACGGCAAACACATACAGGCACACACGCACGCACGCACGGATGATGATGACAAAAATTACGACTTCAGAACGACGTTTAATTTGGTGTTCACATCAGTTCATCGCTCTGCTGGCGGGCTGGTTGGTAAAATGTACCCTCGGTAACTCTGTTCTACAGTATAAAGTCCGCGAACTAACAATGTGGTATCTACGTGTAAATGTGTCGACGTAATTCGGTTCGTCAATGGACTGTCCAACTGAGGTGATTCCTGAGTGACTGTTATGATTCTGATTTGACAGGAATTTTCTCAGACTTCGACTACATTGTGATGTTTTGATTATAATATTTCAATAAAATTTTGATTGTTTGCAAATGGTCATGTTGGGCTAGATATTTTTTAAATTCATAAGTTTTGAACGGATTTTTGATGATTACGAAAACATGAAAATTGTTAGTTTTTTGTGTGCAATTTTTGTCATTTTTTCTGGCACACTTCCCTAACACAGAAATTTGTCTAGTTTTAATAGCGGTCCAAACAAAATTTGTTAGGACGATAAGATTTTGTCACTCTTTGTGGTGTACTGGCCTAGGTTTAATGCTCGTAAAGAAACTTCGACCTGTTGAAAGGGAAAGATTCTGTCACTTTTTTTACTAAAAGGAAATATTTGGCCTTGAAACTTTTCGTAATTTTCACTAATTCGTGATTGAAAAAGAAAACGATAATAGAAACCACATAATTGCTACATCTATTATAAGTCGATCGGTATATAAACCATGAAAATTCATTAATTCATTGGCAGAACTATTAGTATTCAAAATCCTGCATATTTTCGTGATGGTAAGTAGAATCTAAACTATGGAATGACACCCTACGGTAAGTCGTATTCCTACGTCAAAAAGATGTCAAAAAAGACTATAAAAGCTATAAAACGCTGCTGAAAAGAAAGGCATAAATTTTCTAAAACAGAGGTCACCAAATACGAATGCAAAGATGGCAAAGACCCTGAAAAGCAACAAAAATACGACGTGAAGACAGTGTAGCAATATTTCGACAACGTTTACAGAGATTGAAATATTGCGTATGTAATTGGCTATTGGCAGCATTTTGTACTTTCTTTCTGAATGTGTAATCTTTCTTATTGAAGATAGACCAACCTCAAATATATAGAGTAGGGCGGGGCACAAGTGCGATGTTTGAAGTTGTCATTAATTTTCGCGAGATATAAAGAAGGACAACAATAAAATATATTTTATAGTGATGCAGCTACTCCATGTCTTTACATTCAACTATAAATCTTCTGGAACAATAGTGTTATTGAAAATCAATTCTTCATTCTTCTGATCAGGTGCCGATTCGCACTTTTACCCCACTAGCGGGGTAAATGTGCGAATACTGCGGGGCAAAAGTGCGAAGCCCGAATCCATGAAATTAGCACAGCAGTAGCTAACAAAACCATATTATCTTCGATCTCGGGTATGTTTCGGTAAGGAATATTCTCAATTTACACTTTTCCTATTTTGCGCTGGTGTATTGCAGCTTCCGACAGATCGAAACTTTCCCAAACGTTTGTTTTTTGTTTCATCAGCGGAAAAACATTGTTTTCCTTCGACCAACATCTGTAGAGCACACAGTTTTCTGCAGATCTTCCATTTCTTGTATCTGTAGTATAGTGCCAAAAGCTGTATATAATTAGCTATACATTTTTGCCTCGTCCATGAATCGCACTTTTACCCCGCTAGGCGCTTGACGGGGTTTGATCAATTTATGGAAAAGCGAAATATATTTTGTAAACTCTTTTCACCGTATTTCAAAACAGATATGCGAGTGATGTAAAACACTGCTACAAATTTTCAACAAGTAATATCCTCCTGTTGATATCGTATTACCCGTATAACAAAAATTTACATCAAAACCACCCTAAAATAACATTTGCACATAACTTCGTAAGCAACCAAAGTTTACGTTAGATTCAAGCTGTCAAAGTAGTCACCCATTAATGCCAATGTAGTCAATTTACTCGGAATCTGCACCGATAAATCATTAAATCGCACTTTTACCCTTTCTTACTCTATAACAAAGGTAAAAATGTGGTTTCAACCACATTTATGGTTGTATTACGCACAAACAGAAATTTCATTTTGTTTCAAACTGATATGTATGATAGAAATGAAAATATTTATTGTTATGTCGAAAACTCAATTTGACAATACTTTGCTTTTAATTCAAAGCTGTTATTTTCTTGATTCAAATAGAATTTCGTTTCGAAACAAAAATATTTTTAAGTAGTTTTGTTTGAAACAAACTGGAATTTTTTCGCTACGTGATAGAAACGAAACCTTTCCCCGAACAACCCCGTTGAGAACCGTGGCTATAACGCTGACATACGAACAGCGTCGCGCCCAGTACCTTGCAAGTCGCAAGGGCTTGCATAGTGTCGTCGTCCCGTTAGTAAAATGAGTTAGATTCTCGTTCCAAGAATCGAACTTTTACCCCGTCAGTAGGGGAAAAGTGTATAATGTGCCCCCCCTAAGAATAAATGGATATATCTCCGTTATACTTCCCCAAATTAACGTTACAACTACGTGTATATGTTGGTACTTAAGCTGACAACCAATTGCAATTGTTTATTTCATTTGGTATTGTGGAATAAACATGCTAGGAATTATTTAATAAAAGCACCTAAATGTTGTGTTTCTCGTCTGCGCGGGGTAAAATGCCCCACCTGCGGTATAATGTGCCCAATGCGGTAATTTGAGTATTTCTACCAGTGACAGACCAACTCTATTTTGTAGAAAGTAAAACTATTTCCTTTGTTTTGCAAAATATCGTTATTTTATGTAAAATAAACCTAGTTTCGGCCTTCTGGTGCACTTTTTCTTTTCTGCATGGGGCACATTATACCGCAGCTGTGGCGTTTTGTACCGGGTAGTTGAATTACCTAGAATTTGGACGTTGGTAATAAATTATTCCCACCACGGTTTCTCTACAATACTAATTGAATTAAATAATGGCAATTGGCTTCAAGTTAGATCTGTTTACCTATGTTTATAGCCACATTTGCAAGGGGGGCAAATTGCACCACCGCAAGTGGGGCATATTGGCCTGCTTTTACTTATTTGAAAAAATATTAAATGCTAAAGCAAATCAAGCGTTTCATACCGTTATTTTTAGCAGGGATGTCATTTTGAAGTTCACTTTACGCAATCGAATCGCAACAACCGGTTATTTACAGATTTTGACAAGAAAATAGCTTATGGAAATGACGCCAAAAGTTACATCGGAAGCTGCTCAAAAACAAATTTATTTTTGTTTTGTTTTTACAGCATGTGACAACTGTCATACTTGCATAGTAGGCTAGTTCCATCAAATACTATGGTTTCTGGGTGGTTTTGCATTTTAATTTCGCTTTTTTAGCGAAAGACGAAGGGGGGGGCACATTGGCCACAGGGGGCACGTTATACACAATTCCCCTAAATCGAACTTTTGCCCCGCTAGGCGCTTGACGGGGTTTGATTAAATTATGGAAAAGCGAAATATATTTTGTAAATTCTTCTCACCGCAATTTCAAAAGAGATCTCTGAGTGACGTAAAACGCTGGTACAATTTGTCAACAAGTAATATCCTCCTGTTGATATCGTATTTGCCGTACAACGAAATATTACATCAAGACCGTTCTAAAATAACATTTACCCATAACTCAGCAACTATGTTTCGTAAACAACAAATGTTTATGATAGATTTAAGCTGTCAAAGTACTCACCCATCCATGCCAATGTAGTCAATTTACTCGGAATCCGCACTGATAAACCATTGAATCGCACTTTTACCCCTCCTTACTCTATATTAATATTTTTTTTGAAAGGTGGTTCAACAATTGATGAAGAGACGGTAGGGGAAAGTAATGAAAATTTTTTTGGTCTGGAGGGGAAAGAGCGGAAATGTGAAGAGGGGGGGGGGGGGGTAGTTTAAAACTTCTCGGTCGGTGGTTTCTACAGTAGACGGAGGAAGAGGCACAATTTGTGTCTAAAAATAACCCAATCCAGCGCTTCTATGGATCTAATAATCCAGTCCAGCGCCTCTATGGTTCAAAGGTACAAGTACCAGCGAACCACATGCCCTGGCGGGTGTTGTGGGTTCGAATCCGGTTGCAATCTCAGATTACAGCTTGGTTCGACTCATGCACCTTCCAGTATTGGACAAAAGGTAGGAGTCAAAATGACTACTTGTCAAGCATAGCTATCAATACCCCCCCCCCCTTCCTTTCCGCTCTTCTCCACCTTCACCAAAAATTTTCATTTCTTTCCCTACCGTCCCTTCATCAATTGTAGAACCATCGTTTCAAAAAATATTAATATATATGTATGACCGCATTTCAAGGTCAAGACTAAAAACTTGAGATTAGTCTAAAATTTTTTGTTTCAAATTCCAATGCAGTTGCCAAAAAACAACAACAGTGTTAACAACATGCTTCTCTTTTCTGTATTACTTGTCTCTGGCTCTGTTGCGATCCAACGTAAACTTTTCTGTAAAGTGGACGAGCTTTAGGTGGAAAGAATGGTAGACTGAGTG
Organism: Sabethes cyaneus; assembly: GCF_943734655.1. Taxonomy (NCBI): domain Eukaryota; kingdom Metazoa; phylum Arthropoda; class Insecta; order Diptera; family Culicidae; genus Sabethes; species Sabethes cyaneus. The sequence goes on along the minus strand of NC_071355.1, from coordinate 213,140,900 downwards.
AAACTGGAAAATTTCGATATGAGGCCAAAAATATATTGGATCGTTCAATGGCAAGTGGAACTCCAACCCACATGCTCTCTCGTTTGATACCCGAGTGTTTTGGAAATTAAACTACCGCCGCACCATTCTATTAAACAGTTTAGTATCTAATTTTGTCCCTTCAGTCTAACCATGCCATACACGCACACATAGAGTAGGGCGAGGCATAAGTGCGATGTTTGAAGTTGTCATCAATTTTCGTGAGATATAAAGAAGGACTTCAACAAAATATATTTTGTAGTGATGCAGTAACTCAATATCTTCACATTCAACTATAAATCATCTGGAATAATAGTGTTATGCAAAATAAATTCTTCATTCTTCTAATCAAGTGCCGATTTGCACTTTTACCCCACTAGCGGGGCAAAAGTACGAACACCGCGGGGCAAAAGTGCGAAGCACGAATTCATGAAATTAGCACAGCAGTAGCTAACAAAACCATAGCAAGGAATGTTCTCAATTTACATTTTTCCTATTTTGCGCTGGTGTATTGCAGTCTCCGTCAGAACGAAACTTTTCCAAACGTTTGTTTTTTGTTTCATCAGCGGAAAAACATTGTTGCCGACCAACATCTGTAGAGCACACAGTTTTCTGCAGATATTCCATTTCTAGTATCTATAATATAGTGCCTAAAGCTGTATATAATATGCTATACATTTTTGCCTTGTTCGTGAATCGCACTTTTACCCCGTCCTGAATCGAACTTTTACCCCGCTAGGCGCTTGGCAGGGTTTGATTAAATTATGGAAATGCGAAATATATTTTGTAAATTCTTTTCACCGTATTCTCAAAACAGATATGTGAGTGATGTAAAACACTGCTACAAATTTTCAAAAAGTAATATCCTCCGATTGATATCGTATTTGCCGTATAACGAAAAATTACATCAAAACCGCCCTAAAATAACATTTGCTCATAACTCTGCAACTATGCTTCTCCTTTTCAGGAGGGGGGCTCCCATACAAATTTAATACAAACTTCCTCATAACTCCAGAACTAAGCAAATGGAACCAAATTTGGCATGTGGGTGTTTGTGGAGGCAATTTTTTTTTCTATGGTGAATCGAGACCCCTTCCCTCTTTAGGAGAGGAATTATGACCGCTTCCCTCTTCAAGAGGGAGTGTGGGCCTCCTATACAAATGAAATACATAATTCCTCATAACTCTAGAACTAATCAAGCAAATGGAACCAAATTTGGCATGTGGGGAATTTAAGAGGCATGAATTTATTTTATGATGTTTTGAGACCCCTCACCCCTGTGGTAGTGGGGCGGACTCTCATACAAATGAAACAGGAATTTTTGCGTAACCTAAAAACTAATCGAATTCGAGAAAGTTTAGACTCTTCCATAAAACATTAGTCAATAACAAGACCGCCAGAAACTACCTATAGTAACACTAGATGATCAGGGCGAGACAGGCGAGAGGGTAGCCCAGGATTTATGTACAGCACAGTTTCATTTTTGGTAATACGAAGTTTGTCGGGTCAGCTAGTTTTAAATATAATAAACGTTCGAATGACTCGAGTATTCGTTGCATTCTAAAGCAGTGATGGTAAAAATTAAAAATCTCAAAACTCATCAAAAATCCAAATCAACTGTGTTTTAAGAGGCGAACCAGCCGCAGGCTGAAAACCTCTCTATATATATAGAATTAAAAAAAAAATCAACTGTGAATCATGTCAACTTGATCCTATGCTCACGCTAACTCACACGCGAGTTTTTCTGTTTTCATAGCAAGAAGCACAAAACTCATACATATTTTTTCCCATTTGAACACATTCTGTTTTGCCTCAACTGCTGCCGGGAACCATGCACGTATACATACAGCATAGGCATTCTCTGAGAGAATGAATATCTAAATAAAACGAGAGTTTAACTAAACACAAATTTAAATTACATATTTATCTAATTCTTATTAGGCTTTTTAATTTCTAGTTTAGAAAATGTCGATTCCTGCGAAGGAAAAATGTAAATTCCGCCAATATGTTTGCCATCTTAATTCATGAATGTGTGCGGCATTTTTCGCTGCTGATATTTTCTCTGGCGGTTAATTCTCTTTTTCTCTCCTCTCTGGTTCGTTGTACGAAATGCCAGCTGTGGAAGAATTAAGCAAAATGCTCACAGCTGAATTTGGTTCACATCGCATAGCAACAGAGTCATCGCGTATAATAGCGAGAGAAAATCATATGTGAGTTTGGCGCATGGGATCAAGTTTGAAATTTCATGTACTTGAAATCTCATTGAGTTTTTTGCTGCTATGAATTTTTCAACACTGCTCTCAAGCAGTTAAGTACGGTTTTTATTGACAGGTAAATCCTAATGTCGTAAGCATAAAACAAGCGGTATGCAGTTGGTAAGACTATAGAGAGCTCTTTTATCAATAATGTAAAAAGCAGCGAGTCTAAATTGTTTCCTTGAGGAACTCCCGATGAATTGCAAAACAATTTCGATTCAGTTTACGTCCACCAAATTAAGTTTTAGTTATCTACGATTATTTACCATATGTTAAGATCAACATTTTAAATGGCTTATTCTTAAATGGTCGATTTTTGTTGTTGTGAATAATTTTCCTCACTAGACAATGAAGTATCTCAGTAAATTCGAGTACCAGTTGCAAAAGTGTTCCCGAAATCGTTAGGAATACAGTAAGGGTATATAATTTTAATTTTGTTATTAACGCCGAAGTACTTTTTCGCAGTACTTTTTCCAGAATCAACCAGGTACTTAAAATAAGACCAATCGTGATTGAGTAGGAATCGCCAGGATTATTATTGACGTAAATATCACGCAAATTATAGCAAAATTTCCAATTAATGATTAGGACTATCGAGCGTTGCGCTTTTATAGTGTTTGTGGATTTTATTTGAGCTGATTGCGTGAATTATTTCATTTCGAATCTAAAGGATTCATAACCGCACGTGATATTTTGAGCGACCATGTCATCCCTCAAAATAAATACCATTCCCATCCTGTGATACTCATGGAGATGCAGAAGCGAACACTAATTCGGACTAACATTTCTTTCCTTAGTCGGTAGTACAGTATTTTGGCTATAATCGGTGACGTTATTGTTCAAACAAAAAGTAATGAATCAGGGAATGTTGCACAATGAAAATATTCTGTTACTTTCAAGTACCAATCAATGTCAAGTCTGAGATGACCAAATATTCCCAGATATACATGTTAAATAAATCGTATTTCATGCGCAAAATTGGCATATCCGTACTATTTTGGAGGCGATATACGTGATTACGAATAATTTTGAGCGTTACGACTATATAAGTATTTATATACGATAATATCCGATTAAGCGCGAGTCGCTCCGTACTACTCTACGATTTTGTGCTGAAAATCATATGTATGTCAGTCATTATCATTATATACGACAGAAAATCAACTTGATCCCACTTTATCCAGCTTTAGTTACGATTTCGAGTTTGTTAGGAGATATTTACGATAGTTTTCGTATATTGATATACGAGTTGGTGCTAGCTGGGTTGATTGTATCACCCTACACTTAGTAATGTCATGTAGGTACAAATTATGCAGTCGCTCAGAATAATTGTAAATTGTAAATACTAAAGTTTTAGCCCCAAAATAATCACATTAACAAAATCAGATAGCTAAGTTAAATTGGCAAATAACCAAATGAGACATTTAGGAAAACTGTTTCGGGTATATTTATAGGCATTTACGTCAGAAGAGGCAAAATGTTGCAAATATTATAAGCTACTTCCCTTGAAAATGATGTCAACCTAAGACCGAAACGTTGGACAACAGTAAACCTTTTTTGGAGACTGTGTTCCCAGAACCAAAAGCTAATTGAGCATGATTTATTATGCCATTACATTTTATGTGCATATTTACGTTGCTTTGAATGCATGTTTATTAAATTCATATTTATCGTCTACTTTTTACAAGCGAAAAAGATCTATTTATTCTAAAAATCTCCAATAACAATAATACGTTTTCGAAATCCGTTATCAGCAAAGCTTTCATTCAAGTGTTCAACAATCAACCCATTTGTAGCCCATCAGCTCCGTCAGTTACCTTCACTTGCCTCCGAATCAAATCGTCCCGCATGGTTCATCAATAAAGTCTCCGAAATTATGATAATGATTCCGAATGCTCCTGCGGTTCGCTTAATCGTATTCGGTGACAACTGAACGAGTGAAGATTTTACGATGACCGCTGCTGCTGCTGCATCGATCGTTGCCGAGTCGAACGATGCACTCCACCTGTGCTGTGGTGGAGTCCCATGGTACCTACCTACCAGCAGTCGAAGTCAGTCGAAGTCCATTGCAAATATCATGCCACGGCATACCGGTTTTTTTGCATCGGAAATCGCCGGATCGCTGACTGAAAGGTTTTATGATCATCCGAAATTTCGCGAAATTAAAGCGTTCCCAAGTCAAAGAACACATAAATTATACTCCACAGGTAGGGCTCTCGTCGCAAGTGTGTAAACGAAAACAACAAAATTCAGTCACAATCAAACTTTTTCTTTTCTTACCATTGACATGCACATTCAGCTGTTTACCATATTTTATCCGGCTTTCGGGCATAATTACGAGACGGTGGTGCTGCTGCTTTAAGAGTAGCTTGTTCAGGGCGGGAGAAAAATGTCCTTTTTTGCTAATTGATTTTTCTTGTACAATTCAATTCGCAAAAGAGTTATGTTTGGGTTTCCAATTTCATTTTTGCTTAGATAATTTCGGAAACTTTTGACAATAATTCTCTTAGCATTGTCATCTGCGCACCTACCCGAAAAGAGTTCATCAAATTCGTGAAAACAAAATAACGGGAAATACCTCACACCTTGCAGCAGACTAGTACGACGGTCCGATGTATTTAGCAATAAATCAAAACGTATCCGAAAATTTATTTTTCCATTCCATGGCTTCCGTGCTTGGCCACACAGCCCCTCTCTCCGTAAATCGTCGAGCCACCACCGGGAAAAGTATGACTGCAGAACGAATTTCAATTCACGTACGAGAAATAAATAGATGAACCCGAGAAGAAAATTCATCTGTCCATCTTGATTGCACCAGTTTCCTCGACTACCCTATCCGTCACCGGGGTAGGACACTGGTAGCAAAACAAAATCATAAGCTTGCGAAACGGTGCACGCGACGGGGCCGGCGTTCGATTGTGAATTTCTCTTGGTGCCATCGAGCAGTTTGAGGAGACACAATGGCATCGGCAGCAGCAAGGACTTTGATCGTCCCAATCGGAAGGAATTTAGAGTTATGTAGCAAATCTGTATGGGTTGAAATCCGTGAGTTCCGACCGAGGAATGGTCACTCTTCCTCTGACAGGTTGCACAGTGCGGTGGCACATCGAGCGGAACCGACTGTGTGACAACGACGTATGGACCCAGACATCGAACTAACAACCTGGACTAACCTGACTGAAGCTGCACCACAGGGGAGGACGAACGCGCCGGGCAGCAAGCGGACGCGGCGAACGGTGAAGCTATATTTTAGATATATTTTCTCCGTTCTTCCAGGCTACAATCGATCGATCGGAAAACTTATTCGGGAACTGGATGGATCGGGTGAGACTCTCCGAGGATTCCTTTGCCGTTTCCGCTACCGGCTTCTCGCGGCGTCTGGCCGGCCGGCGGTGTCACCCAAATGAAGATCAACGGACAGAACGAGCAATTTTTCGGGATGTGCTCGGAAGCGCATCAGCTGCCCTCTGTCAACCGGGCGAACGATAGCGAACGACACATCTCTGGGGATGAGAAATGAAGAAATCGTTATATCACGTATCAAAACTAAAATAGAGACACAATCGCTCAACTGCTGCTTTCATTCTTGTGTCGGCCGATGCCGATGCGGCATCCAGAGGGCCAGGGTGCAAACGGCACGGCACGGGTATGACGGGGGGTCGAACGAGTGGTGAAGAAGAAAGACTAAGTTTTCTCTGAGGAGCTTGGAGATGGATGAATAAAACGGAACGCGACAGCCATCAATCGATTGTCAAACTAGGATATGTCTCCACACAGATGGGCTGATGAAACTGACGAAAATTGGGGTGTTCGGGTTGTACGGGAGGGGGTTGGTAAGGAAAAACTTTTGAGACATTCTCTTCCCATTCGTAAGCCTCTTCATTTCAGCTTCGCTGTGCAGACTGATGAATTGTATTTGTTGAATTCTTCTGGTTTTTTGCTGAAAATATCGTTTATTTGAATAATTCCGACTTGACTATTAGGTTATTCAAGAATATTCAACTCTTAAACTGCATTTACACCTGCACAAGATTTTATTACATAAACCATTTATGGTATTATCTAGAATTTTGAAGTAGTTTATGTTTAATCAAAATTTGCAATAAAATTTTTTTCAGTAAAATGCGACACGCCAGCCCGTACACTTTGGAAATCGTTTGACATCAGATTTTACTACTATTCCCACATTAATTAATTTCTTTCTTATACTTATCCTTCACCTTGCCTTTTACATATTTTCAGTTTTCTATCGTTAAACCATATCCGAATAATAATAAACGCTTTCAGTCATTCTTTTCGTTCATTCTTCGTCAATTAACTGATTTTGCCGCTCCTACTTATTGTAGGTGCAATATAATGCAATATTATGATAAATGCTTTAAACGTTACTGAGAGATAGGTTAAAATTTGTAAGTCCTATTTTAAGTGTCTGGTGTTCTTCAATGTATCTTTCGTTTATTCATCTAACTTTCCGAGTTCTCTGACTAACGGGGCAAGGACAATGGAAATTTCTCTTTTTTCTTTTTATTTACTTGTATATGACTCTATACGCGGTCAAGACGTTGATTTGGAAAGGGAGGAAGTGTCTGATGCGAAGAATGGTCAATTGGATCAATTGGAAAATTTCGATATAGACCAAAAATATATTGAATTGTGCAGTTGCAAGCGGGGATCGCACCCGCGCCTTTTCGGTTGGTACCCGAATGTTTTACTTACTAAACTACTGCCGCTAACTAACTAAACTACAGCACCGCCTAGTCGAGATTCGAACATACGACGACTGGCTTGTTAGACCAGCACTGTACCTCGAAATCAACTAAGTGGTTAGACCCTTTTCACATGCTTCGCGAGAATTAAACTAACATTTTTGGTAGTTGCTGCGCCTTAACTATTTTCAAAGAGCGAAATAAAGTGCTATAACCTTGGGCTATGGCAGGCTGACTTATGGTCCAAATTCCATAAGTTCTTAAGTGCCCCGAGGGTCGGAGTATTATTTATTTTACTATTCTTTACTAGATAAATACTTCCAACGAGCATCAAAACTCAGTAACAACAAACAGAAACGGTTGCTACGGGATGTCTTCTTCCCTGTCGATTCAGAAATGTTTTTATGTATGAATAAATTATACACGCCAGGTTCATTTCACAGAATCATGTTAGCGGAAATATTTCACAGTTGGCCTGGCTGATTTAACATTTGAGTAATTCTCGCTGAAGCGGGGCCACTACTGACACGAGGTCTTCAAATGTTGGAACGTTTGCGCTTAATTGGTTGAAAATGGTTAAAAAATAAAAATTACATTTTTAATACCTTGAAATAGTAGACCCCTCGTTCGCCAAAGGGCCTAATAAAAACCTTGAGATCTATATCATGCGGTATTTCATAAATTTGCCATGAAATAATTAACAAATGGCCCGGTTGTGTAAAGTAGAACAGGGCTTTCAAATGGAGTAAAAAAAATTTTGGCAGCCATCTTGGATTTGGCCGCCATGTTGAATTTGTATGTATGTATGTATGTATGTATGTATGTATGTATGGGGGCCATCATCACCTCAAGGGTTCCCCTTGTACGCAAGTAGAATTACTGCAGAATCGAATTTATCTACCTAGTAACTTTCATGTCAATGCTGTTCATGACGGATCAAAAGGGGTTGGGTGATTCCACGGGAATATAAGACACTCCTTCCAGCATAAACTTCCGGCTTTGAGATACATAACTTCGCCGAGCAAACTTATCTTGCGTGATGATTTGTGTGCTAGAAGGGCGCGTCAAAATTCTCTCTGGCCTTATATGATTTGGGCTGGTTACCACATCCCTCATCCAGTCTTCGATTCATTCAATACCCTGATGCTCCTTCCCCTTCACGATAATGATGGTATATGGCAATGTAATAAAATATGTGTTGCATGAATATACATTATATGAAGATATGGACAAAAATAGAACAATCTCACCAGCAGTCCTTCGGATGGAATAGAGTTGCATCAAGATTTGGCCGTCATGTTGGATTTTATCAAAAAATCACCGTTTTCGGCATGATGCTCCAACCGATTTTAATTTCAAGACCACCATCGGAAAGCTGAGAAAAAATTCTATAAGGAAAATTCATCAAATTACGTTTGTAGTAGCATTAATTAAACGAAACAATTAATTATCCGTGTTAAGGTTTACAACCCTCATATAATGGAATATCTTGCTACAGAAAATTGATTGTTTTATTTAGTTAATGCCATTGCCCACCTAACTTGATAAATATTTCTTATAGCAGTTTTTTCAGCTTTCCGATGGTGGTCTTGAAATTAAAATCGGTTGGGGGAATCATGCCGAAAACGGTGATTTTTTGATAAAATCCAACATGGCGGCCAAATCCAAGGTGGCCGCCAATTCACTTCGTTTATAAGCCCTACCTCTCCTCTTTACAAAACCGTGTCGTTTGAAGTTTGTTTCATAGCAAATTTTGGAAATATCACAATAATTATATGAAAATTGTAAACCTTGCTACAAATATCTGGTTGTTTCATTAGGTTAATGCCTTTGCACACCTAATTTTATGAGTGTTTCTTGTAGCATTTTCTCATGTAGCATTCTTCAGCTTCCCATTGGTGGTCTTAAAATGAAAATCGGTTGGGGGGCTCATGGTGAAATCGGCCATTTTTTGATAAAATCCAATTTGGCGACCAAATCCAAGATGGCCGCCAAAAATTTTTTTTATTTTTTTTGAAAGCCCTGTTCTTCTTTACAGAACTGGGCCATTTGTTAGTTGTTTCATGGCAAATTTATGAAATATCAGATGATATAAATCTCAAGGTTTGCTCAAAATTCAATTTTTTTTTGAAATTATTAGGCCTCTTGGCGAACGAGGGGTCCACTAAAAGGGGTTTTTCGAGGTATTAAAAGTAAAATTTTTATTTTTTAATCATTTTCAATCAATTAAGCGCAAAAGTTTCAATATTTGAAGACCTCGTGTCAGAAGTGGCCCCGTTTCAGCGAGAATTACTCATTTGTGTTTTTTGTTTTCTGATGTTTTGCAATTGTTCATACCGTGAAGAAAATAATTTGAAATATTTCTATGATTAGAAATAAATAAAATTATTTCCAGAAGACCGTTATGGTGATAGTATAAATAAAATAATAAAATTTAAAATCTCTTTGATCAATAAAAAAAATAAAATAATAAGATAAAATTAAAATAGAACGGAAAGGGAGGAAAAGGCGATCGAAATAAAGGATGAAAAGAGTTTGGAAAACTTAGGAAACAGTCGAATTTATTTTCATTTTTCAAAGTATTTCAAAGAACTGGAAATCAAAATAAGTTCAATAAGTTATCAGACAAAGTTGAAAAAGAATCGGAAAAAGGTGAAAAGAAGATCAAAAAGAGTTGAAAATAGAAGAAATCAACTTGAATTGAAAAGAAAATCATGACAAGTCGAAAATGGGACCAAAAAGAGTTGACAAAGAGATCAAAAAGAATTCAAAAAGTAATGAAAATTGTTTAAAAAGCGATTGAAAATAGTTGAAAAAGCTGTTAGATAAAGTTTAAAAAACACGAAAAGAGTTTTAAAGGTAATCGGTAATCGGTTTAAAGGTTGAAGCAGAGATTGCAAATAGGCGGGAGTGGAATAGAGGATCAAAGTGAGTTGGAAAAGAAACTAACGTCTGTCGCAATGACTCAGTATCCGGAAGATAAGTCTAGCAAAAAATCATTGCACCCCATAAACATAGCCTCTACTACATCGGAGAAGAGCATGATGAAAAGGAAAAAAATTGATGAACGCATTAGTGTTGGAGTTGTAATTGCCAACAATATTACTAAACTTATGAGAATGAACGAGCATGTTATCTTGAACACTACCAAAACAATATAAGTACAATGAAGAATCCAAATCAAAACTAGGAAACTAATAGAGTACGATTTCAACACGGAGGGGTATATATACTAAGCATTACACTTCTGATGCCAACCAAATTTTCACCGCTCACGTTTCGGAATGGAAGGCTAACAGAATGAAGCATATGGTGGCACGAGAGAAGCGGAACGCAGAAGCAGACGAGCGGTAGATGGCTCTTTAAGGAGCACGAGTGTTAGGGATCATGTATACGGAAGATGTTAGTCCTAGCCAATACAAACCTTTTGAACATCAACTACTACAGTGTGACAAATATATATTCGAACAAAAATCATTTTCTGCTTGCAATGGCATATACAATTAATACAATCAAACTAATATCATGTGCGTGTGTCATCATAACTTACTAGACGTAGCTTCATTTTCGTATTGTATCTCGTTCGGTGTACACGTACCAATGTTCAAGTTACGGTCGTTGATAATAAATAAATTCCGAAATGGCTATTTTTCGTGACCTCAAACATCTCGGCATAAAAACAGGATTTGCATACTATATAGTAAAAAGATTTGTCGAGGCGCAATCGGTTGAAAACCGTAACAACCCGGAAGAAAACGAAGCATTATAACTGCAGCGGTCATAAAGCTTGCTCGAGAGCGAATTTGTCGCAGTTGCGACCGGTTCGCACGGAAAATGATAGTTGAGCTGAATATCAACAGGAAATCTCTTCGTCGTATTTTGAAAATGGATCTGGATGTGAAAGCATTCAAAACATCTTTTCTCATGAGAAGTTGTTTGTTCTTCAAACCCCGCATCATGCTTAAAATAATCGGTTGTGTTCGGTTTCGATCATCGACGTTCTAAAGCACAAACAGAATGTACCACGAGGAGGCATTTCAAAGAAAGGAAAACTTCCTCTTGTATTGTTTGACAAGGGTGTAATGCAAAATACCATCTACAAATGGTCTTAGAACAAAATTTGATGCCGTACGTTCAGGGAATGTATGGTGAAGAATATTACTGCTTTCAACAGGATGGAGCTCCAGCTCACACTGCAAATCTTGTGCAGACGTGGTGCAAAGCCAATCTGACGGATTTCATATCAAAAAACGAATGGCCTCCAAGTTCTCCTGATTCCTGATGAAGGCGATTCAATAGAATAATGAATGTTTGTTGCGTTCTGCATCTATGGGTAAACAATTTCTAAAACTAAAATCTGAAATAAAGCCTTTATGTACAAAAATATATAACTTTGTTTTTGTTCGAATACATATGTGTCACAGTGTAAGCTCAAACACAGCTAAGGGGGAGTATATGTACAGACCCAGTAACTACGCTGCCCCGGATTAATCTAATAATTAACATAACGGTGTAAGCCCTGACGTGGCGTCCCGAGTGAAAAGAAAAGTTGTGAAACTCACTGGAATAACCTACTTAGCTGCATATAGCAGCTATTTTTCTCTTGTTGTTGGTCGCAAAATATAGTAGTTTGTTTGAGAAAAACTCAATTCTGCTCAATAACTTTGCACACGATTTTTTTTATTGCTTTTAAATGTTTTACTAAGTTATTCAGTATGTAAAAAAAACATTTTTTCTGAAGATGGATGATAACTAACATAGCGGTAACCAATAGTTGAATTAAGTTCCGACAACGTGACGATTTCTATATTAAATGACATATGACGATGGTGTTCCTTTCACCGCTAGGTGGATTAAGTCGGGTTTTTACGCGAATTTGGAAACTGACTGGCGTTTTTTTTTACGCGAATTGCTAAAGTTCTCACGCGCATTCCGGATTTTTCGTAAATTTTAACACGAATATTAAAATTTCATGAAGGGTTCCAAGGTAAGTTTTGGAATTTACGTGTTTTTTAAGCAACAAGGGGTATGAAATGGGGAAGGCAACTAGGAAGAAGCGCCCAACATAGCTCTAGCCATCCCAAGCCCCTACCTAGCGCCTCCACGTGGCCATACCTGGAAATACTTCAATTTGTATAATTGAGTAGCCAAGCTAGGAGGTGCGGGGTCGTGCGGTTTTCAGTTCCTAACCTTACAAATGTAGTTTTAGGCAACCATTAAACCACACGACTTTATTTTCAAGTATTATATGATTTAAACTAATATTTTTGGCAAACTAATCTATTTTCAGAGAGCGAAATAAGGCGCTATATCCTTGGCCAATTGCAGCCTGGATTCTGGTCTAAATACCATTAGTTCATCCCTGAGGGTCCGGAGTATCACTTAACCGTTATTAGCAAAGATACTCCCAACGATTGTAAATAAATCGTTATCTATGTGTACGGGAAGCGTTTGGTACGGGAGGTCCACGCTTTCTTCCTTCCCCTTGATTTCAAGGAGTTAAATGGAATTAGATATTTTTTCTGGTTCCACTTGATTCCTTGGAATTCTCTCTGCGGTACATGCTGCGCAGTTGGCCTGGCCGTTGAAAAGAAAAATGATTGATTCAAGTAATCGTCATTTTCCAGGATGCCTTCAAGAATTGGCTGCGTTAGTGTGAGATTAGATTAGATTAGATTACGTGTTTTTTAAGCAACAAGATTTTCTATGCCTGTTTTAAAATTTATTCGAGTTTGACGTTAGTTTTAGAATTCACTGAAATTTCGTAATTTCGTACCGCTTTTCATACGTATTTCAGATGCGTACTCAAATTTTTGACGTAGGACTACGTCTTACGGCAAGTTTTGAGATAGGGTGTCATTCCAAAAAATCGAAAAATGCGAGCGTCACGAAAAATGAAAGGTTTTGAGCGTTAATAGCTCAGCGGTTTCCCGATCGATTTTCAATATTCTTACACCAATCGATCGGAAAATCTTCTAGGAATCGACCCAAATGAAGAAAAGTATGGATTCTTGATGTTGAACTATTGAAAAATTGAAAATAATGAACCTATGTTTTACCAGAATTCTCGTTTCGTGATTGGTTGGAAGATTCTTTGCGATGATCTAAACCTATACCAATGTGATATCTGTGCTTGGAAAGTAAGCCAAAACAAGTGACAAAGTTTCCTCATTTCAACAAGATTTCTTAACACCGCGGTTTAACCTAGACCATTTTGATGTCCTTGCTTGCGAAGTAGGCCAGAGAGAGTGACAAAGCCCCCTCGTGCCAACAGATTTCTTACGAACGCGATTAAACCTAGTCCAATCTGATGTCTGTGTTAGGGAAGTGTGCCAGAAAAAAATGACACGAGTTTGTCGTCCCAACAGATCGCAAATTCTTTACTGCGTGTGCGTGACGATTAAACCTCGGCGAATTTGATGTCTGTGTTGGAAAGATGTGATACAGCTGTAGTGTTCCGTTATAATACGGCTCTATATGAATACGCATGCTTGCCGTTTCATTAGAAGTGTAGTGAAAAGAAGTGCTGTTGATAAAATAGCATTGAATTGGTAAAATCCCTGCAACGTGGGAAACCATGTTATTATCCATGGTTCTTTAATTTCAGTAAGGTAGCAGGAAAGTAATAGTTTGTGTTCTTGATTTTGTTAAATTGTTTTCAAATGCACAATCTTTTGAGAATTGAACGTATGCAATGTTACTACTTTGATAAATGTTACATACAACGCATGTAGCATGTATATATGTTGCATATAGCATGTATACATGAAGAATCGAATGATTACAAGTATGAATACATGCCACTATCACTACAAAGAGACTTACGTAGTCCTGCGTCACCTATATATGCGGTCGTGTCTTGTACACAACCCCTCTGATTTTTTACATTGGCTTTGGAATTTACGCGGTTTTCAAGCGATATTTTGGAATTATTTGGCATCATTTACTCGAGTTTCGGAAATTTATAGACGTTTTTCACAATTTTTAGAAGTTACCTGCTTTTTAAGCGAATTTTAGAAAATATGCAATGTTTTTACGTCAAGTACAGCATTTTCAAAATTTTTTGTACGAATCTCGGAGTTTACACGATTTTTTACGCGAATTCCATATTGGCATGGCGATTTTTAACGCGCATTTCAAAATTTATGCGTTTTTTGATGGATTTCAAGATTTTCTGGCGATTTTTTAGGTGAATGCTTTATGCGATTTTTACACGAAATTCGGGATTCGGGATACGTTTTTTAAGCATATTACATTTCTTCTTTGTTTAACTAATGGATTTGAAAGTTGTTTATTAGGTACGTTGATGAAATATTTCGCTTATTTCCAACAGCGGGAGGTCATATTTTTAACCGAATATTAATTATAGAATTAAAAAGATTCCTTACTCAAGTGAACACAAACTGGATAGCAAAATACAACATTTACGAACAAAAAAGTAATCCAAATAGGGTTCGTTATTTAGAATTTTGTCACTAGATAACAATTTAACGCATAATAACGTAATCTTTTATAAGAAATACAATAACAAAATGATAAGCCATAGTAACTACACTGAGAAAAGCATGTTTGTAAGAATTGTTTCCGAGTTGACGAAGGAGCATAAATCTAAAAAAGTAATGTCATTTGACCAATTCTAGAACGAACCTCCAAGTTCCATGAACCCCATCAAGTTCAAGCTACCCATTAGGGCAGCAAAAATTTGATTTCCGCTGTCACGTTGAAGAATTATTCCAACCCATCAGCGAGACCACTTCCTGTCGATGCATCCGTCTCTTGCACACTCACCGCGGCGCGCGCGGGTCCGCGCATATCGCGGATGGGACCCGTTCCACCCGCTGCGCCGGTTTCATCTTAATTTCGCTAAAAAGTCGTAATTTACGACAATCGCGCATCGGTGCCGAGTGTAAGTAACTCATTATTTTTTATGCTTTCCATAAAATTTAACGATCGAGATCCACTCTCATCGGGAGACGAGCAACGAGGTTTGTCAGGCTCTCATTTTCCCGGCTCACCCGTCCGTCCACGGTGCCCGGGTGCGGTCGCCGCCGCCATCCGCCGGCTCCGCCGAGAGTTTATATTTTTGTTCCGATGCTGCTTACTTCCCCGTGTCCCACTGTCGGTTGCTGCTGCTGCTGCTGCTTTTGCTGTTTCATTCACTTGTCTTCAGCTGTGAAGATAAAGATGATTTGTGCCCCATTTTGCTCCTATCGCGGCCCAATGTGGCTGTTGATGAACGCTGGAGGGTTGAATGAGGGCTACACACTAGCGTCGTAAGGTTGAATTTTATAATCCGGAAAAGATTGTGCCACAGCCATGAATTCCTAACCACGCTACTGACGGTGGTAGTGTCGTCAATATTTTTTTCTCTCCCATCAAGTAATTGTCAAACCACCCCCTGCCAGCTGGTAGTTGAAAAAGAATGATTGAAGCCTTCCTCTGCCGATGATAATTTGCAGACTTGGCTTTCGCATTGGAGAAGCGCCTCATCGACCGCAGCCAGCCAGCCTGCCAGCAGACGAAAACGGGCCACAAGTGCTGCTAGTTGCCGCGGTGCGCTGCGGCTTCTACAGTTCGCGCGCTTTCCGAATGCGGAACCCCTCGTCGTCCGTGCGGGTATGCCTGCAGACGAACGTAAAGCGAACGTTGACAGACGCTATATTAGTTAGTCGACGGTGCTGTCCGCGTCCAAAACATGATGAAGATGATTATGATGCTTGGATGGATACCGTCTGATGAGAAACGGACAGCAAGAGATGATAATTGGTCCAATGAAGCAAATTTGCCAATGGACGGGGAGGATGTACGGCGTGAGGCCCCCATATTGCTCGGCCCATATCAAAGCAAACCAACATCTTAGTGTCATCGTCATAATCGGAGACGTCGAAATAATGTCGTCTTGAGCAGATCGGTTTGATGGATGTGACGCCAGCAGTGTGTTGTCGTGAAATGGAATATTTTATTAGTGGTGAAAACATGTGACATTCAATGTGCTTAAGTTCAAAAACAACTTAAAATAGTTTGTTTTATTATATAATAAACTCAAATAGAAATTGTCCAATCTGCCAACTGGAAAAATCTCAACAATTTCATCTTATTCAGAGACAAAACAACGAACCGCTTCCGATAGGCAGGGATATCATCCTTTCGCGTTGTCGACATTGCCGTTGTCGGCTGTCGTCATCACAATGAGCGCCCCGATAACGCCAATATTAGGATTCGGAGACAAACGAACCGCAAAACGTCCGGGAGCGGAAATCGATGTCGGAACGAGCAGATCGGCTGCAGCATGCAGCGAAAGACGTCCATGCCCGACGAGGAGGAACAAAAGGAAAAATCAATTCCGCTCCTGCTCAGTCAGACAACCCGATTATGATATGTGGAGCACGTACTCATTTTCATATACGTATTCCGGAAACTTCAATTATTATATAAATGGCTTCACGACGAGCAAGCCCACTTTCTACGGTGGGAGACGAAGATAATGAGGCGTGAATTAAGATAAGCAGTGGTGAGTCATTGGAGTTGTTTTAGGAGTAACATGGGGATGTTTCCAAAATTGTCGCACAGTTTTGGGCTGGAACCTCTGAGAATTTTAGGGAATTTTCTACACAAACTTCGTTTATGGAGTTATAAACGAAAAATATATTTAGCGTTGGTTATGTAATTTAATAAACGACTGCCGTGGCTTCGCGATTGCAATCGAAATTAATTCAAGTTTTTTCTACAAATTCAAGTGAACGATTCAAGTTAAAAATAACTCGCGCGATAAGTGGACAGGACTTATGTCTGTTACAAAAACCTGTTTTTGGGGAGTAAGAAAATGTCTGGTGCGAAGAATGATTAACTGGTTAACAACTACAAAATTTCGATATATATATTCCCAAAATATATTGGATAGTTCGATGACAGGTGAAGCTCGAACCCACGCTCTTTCGGTTGGTACTCGAATGTTTTACTAACTAAACTACTGCTGCACGCTTATATCAGGTAGTTTAATATCGAATTTTGTTTTATTCTCGCAGCTTTATCATGTCATTTGAACATTCGGGCACCAACCGAAAGAGCGGGGGTGCGAGCTCCATCTGACATTGAACGACCCAACATATTTTTAGCGCATATATCGAAATTTTGTAGTTCATCCAGTTTATCATTTTTCGCACCAGATACATCCCAATTCCCCAAAAAAAAAGGTGCGATGCGATGTCAAAAGGATGGCACATTCCAATGCATTGGTGGTTCGCGGTATCACGATACTCGTGATGTTGATCGGATTCTAGTTCTTCACAGACACCCGCCGCCTCTACTGATTCGTTGGATAAGAATAGAATACAAGATTCAAGCCGACTTCATCGTCCTCAAGCCGTTGCACTATGGGCAGACATGAGAGAAAAAACGGATGCAATTAAGATACGACCTGCAGGCTGATAAAATATACGTGATCCTAAGTAAAATTTTCCGGAGAATCGCGTGGTGCCGACCCCTTTCCTTTTTATCATCGGGAAGTGTCCCATTTTGTTCATTTTTCCTTATTTTTATTATCTTTCACCCGTATTGCACTGTTCCAAGCAAGGCTTTGAGAAAACAAAAGTTAAAAACCAATAATTTTGTGTAAAAAAGTCCGCAAAATCGAATAGGGCTTATCTCATTTAGTTTAGAGCACATTATTTTTTTTGTTGAGCTCCCGTTATCAAACCGACCATACCAAACGGGAATTCAATCAAAAAAAATTAATGTGCTCTAAAATAAATGAGATAAACCCTATTCGATTCTGCGGACATTTTTACACAAAATTAGTAGATTTTTGCGGTTTGTTTTCTCAAAACCTTGCATGGAACAGTCAAATGAGGGTGAAAAATATTAAAAATAGGGGAAAATGTGCAAAATGGGGAACTTCCCGATGACAAACAGGCAAGGGGTGGGCACCACGCGGTTCTCCGGAATATTTCACATAAGATCACCTATATTTTTAAGCCTGCAGGCCGTATTTTTATTGCGTCCGTTTTTTCTCTCGTTTTTGTCCATAGTGCGTTGTATTCGTCGGTAAAAAATTGTCGTACTGTATACTTCATCCTTCCCATTAAACCAAGGAATTTTCGATTGGTTGGCATGCACCGAAGCTTTAGTTGCACTACTGTAGTTATAACAAATCTTTCGCGTAAAGAAAATTTCTGGACATTTGGAAGCATTCGTTCGTGTTCCCGGTATTCAAGAGAGAAGATCGCTGAAGTGTTAAAAACTACCGTGGTATTACCAATCCAATTATTTCAAATTATTTGAAATAATCGTGAGCGATGCTTTAATTCATAGTAATAAACATTACATTTCCTCTAACCAGCATGGATTCGTTCGTGGCCGCTCCGTGACGTACTTACTTCACTTTACTTCTAATTCCATTGCTGAAATAGAACGCAAAGTGCAAGTAGACTTCATATATACTGGGGTGACATTGCGCATCTCGTTTCGAGTGATTTTCGTTCGTTTCGACCACGTTAAACAAATGGGCGTCTCGAACGAAAATCACTCGAAACGAGATGCGCAATGTCACCCCTGATTTGAAAGCTTCTATCGCATAAATCATCGCATATTGTTAGACATAATATCACGACTGGGTGTTCCGCAATAGTTTGTCACATGCTTGCGCTCGTATATGTGCGACAAAGTCTGACTGAAGTTTTTGGAACGTCTTATTCTTATTCTAATTCTTATTAATACCAACACAGCCACAATAAAGGATTCCTGGAAATAATTTTAAAATAATTTTTTACTGAAGTTTTTGAAACGTCTTACGAGTGAAACCTGACTCGAAGGTATCGTTTCCGTTCGGGAATCAATGCGGTGTACCGCAAGGCAATAACTTAAAACCACTTTTACGTTACCTCTGCTCTTGAAAGAAGTTGCAGACTGGTAAATGTTGACGATTTTAAAATCTACTTGACGATTCGTTGCATCGAGGATTGTCATTGCCTTCCACTTCTCTTGGATACGTTTGTAAATTGGTGAAAAGTGAATGACTCGACCATAGATCATCACAGTAGATCATCAAATACTGTTGTACAAGCTCTTTAAACTGGGTTGAGCTCATATCTTACAGACCGTACTTTACGTGTCAAGCCAAATTCGACAGTTTTACGTAAATTTTGTAATATTTCTGTGTCCCACAAGGTAGTAACTTGGGATCTTTGCTTTTCGCCTTGTACTTTAACGATATTGCTATTCTGCTGGCTTCCGGATGCGTACTGGTATATGCCGATGATCTAAAGATCTATCTAGTTGTGAAATCTGTTGACGATTGCCGCCGATTGCAAACACTGCTGGACATCTTCGCTGAATGGTGTAACAGAAACAAGCTAACAATAAGCATTGCCAAATGTGTTAATATAGCAACAACATTCATCGTTGCAATGGGCCTATTTCATTTGACTATCAGATAAACGGAGTTGTTCTAGAACGCGTCGATTAGATTAATGATCTTGGAGTTCTGTTGGATAACAAACTCACGTTCAACCAACAATATACAGCTGTCATCTCGAGAGCTTCGCAGCAACCGGGATTCATCACAAAAATCGCTCGAGACTTTAAAGAACCGCATTGCTTGAAAGCATTGTACTGCGCATTAGTACGACCAATACTTGAAAACGTCTTTATCATCTGAAATCCCCATAACTTGTGCTGGACAGCTAGAATAGAACGTGGGCACCGAAGATTTGTCCCTATCGCTCTAAGACATTTACTGTGGCGCCTACCTAATAATCTTCCCCGCTACGAAGATCGTTGTCAGCTTTTAGACTTGGATACGCTAGAGAGTCATCGGAAGAATCAACAAGCGATTTTCGTAGCCAAGTTTCTCAATAACGAGCTTGACACCCCGGTTTTACTGTCTCGAATTGATTTTAGAGTTTCACGTAGACAGCTTCGCTCATCGAATCTGCTGACAACTAGATTCCATCGGACCATGTACGGATTTTATGAACCATTGACGTCATGCATTCGCACCTTCACGCTAGTCGAAGACTTATTTGATTTCGAAAATGTTACCTCACGCGCTTTCAGTAGAAGAATAACAAGGTCCAGGATGCTGCATTAGACTTAGTTTTAGATTTAATTTCTCATGTAGATAATGTCAATTGTCAGATAATTCGACTAATATACAATACAATACAATACAATCAGCGTCTCTAAAGGCACGGTTATGACGTTCCACCGAATCAAATTGCCTATAGTTTTCGACCACAAAATTGACGACCAGGTACTGATCTCAAAAGGGACCCGGTGGTTGGGATTTATTGTAAAAATTGAACGAGATTTTAAGAACCCGAACTGCCTTAAAGCTCTGTATTGCGTCTTAGTTCATCCCCTTCTCGAAAATACGTGCCTAATTTGGACTCTGCATCAACTCTATCGGAACCACCGAATTGAACGAGTGTAGTTTTGAGGCGTGGAGCTTTGACGCAATCCAAAAAATCTATCTCCGTATCCCGATCACTGTCGCTTGCTTGATCTAGATATATTAGAACGTCAACGCAAAATTTAACAAGCTTTATTTGTGGTAAAACTGTTACACGGTACGATTGACTCGCCGCAATTACTTTTGTTGATGAATTCGCACAGTACAAAGGATCATCCTCAGTGCTGACCAACAGCTTTTACTGCACTGAAGTGGGACGCAATGAAGCGATTGCATCTTCGTGCCTCTGATGACAGCGAAACCCCACCCTCGTTCGAGATAATTTCACTGACATAAATTGACCAGTGAACTAGGAAACTGTTAAGCAACGGCTATCAATACGCCACTAAAACTACTTTTGTGGCTATTCCTTGAGCTACACTGACATAGATGCACGTTACAGGTGGATCCAAACAGTGAAGGATTACATCTTAGTTGCAGTTATTTTACGCCGTAAGCCTCGCACATTCTTATAGTACGCGCAAATGTCATTGGCGTGTATTTAATAGAATCCTAAATAGAACTCCTTTCATGTGGGGTAAATAAGCTGGAAGCGACAAATACATCAGTGGAGAGAATGTTCGGATCATAATGGTACCTGCATCACTGGGTTTGAAGATCCTGTTACCATACCAGTACAGAGGGCTGGGGTGACAGGTGCCCGTTGCGCTGACAGGAATTAATCGACTGCGGCGCTTGCCTAAGCGCCCTGAGCGCTTCCATAATGTTAACTTTAATGCCTCCCGCAATGCTTTAATAAGGAAGTAGGTATTTCTAAGAAATCTACCAATGGCTTATCTAGAACTTTGTGCTTGTGCCTTGGTTTGGCCATGAGGCTTTGCTTGCCTGCTCGTCTATTTCATTGTAACCAGAAATGCATCATTATCCGTGGTCTGATTCCGAATTTTATTTATACTGGCTTCGCGTATCACCCGATTCATGGCAAAATGTCGTTTTAAACATGGAATTGGAAGTAGAGTATTACAATCATGGCTGCTAATAGAATTATTGTATCCGCTTCTGAAATTCAGCCAAATCTCATTCCTTCTAAGATGTCCGTTAAAGAACTCGTGAAGGGCGAAATCTCGCAACCTTTAAGAGCGACGTCGAAAAAAGTACAATCGCGTCTACCTGCTCCAAACAAGAAATTATGTGGTACCGCATTTTGGTGGCCTGTGGGAGGCAGCGGCTCAGGCTGCCAACCGGAATTAATTTCGCAGTACACGCATTACGTTCCGCCGAAACTACACCTATCATCAACGCATGGTTCATTTTTTTTAATAGCTTACTTCACTATATTGGCTATTTGACTGTATGGAGAAAGCAGTTTAGTTTTCTTTTCCCGTGTAAGCTTTACGGGAGCAGTGAAGCAAACTATTTTATTCATACGACCTGTTAGCCTTCGCCGAAAGGTTTCGACCGAACGCCAAAACCCAGCCATTTAGATTCCCGTGAACGACAGTCGTGCACTGTCAAAGAGCTTTCCCGTTTTTTCCTGATTTACTTGTCTCTGACTCTGTTGCGGTCCAACATGGCTTTTTTGAAAAGATCGTTTTCCAACCCCTAAATAGTGAAAATTAACGAAAATTTTTTAGCAAAAATTTTCCCATGATGTATCCATGTGCTAGCCCTGCTTCTCAGGCACGGACTACCATTACAAACACCAAACAAAATAAACCAAGCAAAATAAACTTGCAGTGTTTGCGTAGTCTTGCCGTGTTGACATGTAAAGACTATTGAAATGACATAAAAAGAAAAGCCGAGCCGTTAGCGTCATCCATTCGCTACTCAACTTCCGAGCTGGCCACTGCAACTTTCCACTTCGACTTAAACTTGGGAAGCTTTACTGTCGATCATGTTTTTCGCCTGCAACAAAGCACAGTAAAGCCTAGGTGCTACATTCCGATTTGAAAACTTGACCTTCTGTTCTTATAGGACAGATTTCGCAGCCAGGTGTAAGAGTACAGGACAATTGCAGAACTGGTACTACAGTCCTATTAGTTCTTACAACCTCTCCCAGTCAAGATTCGAACGTGCGACGTCTGGTTTGTTAGACCAGTTTCGTACCTCGTTTATTGAGAGGCTTAGGTTTTTTGCTTGCTTCATAACGCTGCAAACAAGCGACATATGCAGTCATGGATTGACTAATGTGAATCAATTTTCATGACTTGTAGAAATGTGTAGAAATCAATCAATTGTTAGTGATTGTCGAGAGATATTCGCTCCTGAACGATCGAGTCAGTTAGTGAAAAATATAGTTTGAAACTGCTTTCGCTGCTCACGTCCGCTTCTGGTGTCCACATAGCAACGAATTAGTTAGCTGTTTAGTCTGAGAACTGTTTTAAGTCGTTCATTCTCCATCGAAGGCGTTGATTATGCTGATCCGCTGCATCACTCGCAATAATTAAGAGTGAAGTCTAACAAAACACAATCGCGTGTGCCTGGTCCAAACAAAAAATTGAACCTGAAGTGCCGCACTTCGGTGGCTTGTGGGAGCCTGCGGCGAAGGCTGCCAAGCGATGTTTATTCCGACTGTTGAGCAGTACACGCCTTACTTCAATATCTACAAACCGAGCTTTGTTCAGAAGATCGAGACGGCAATGCATACATCTTCAACATAGAGTTGCACTGACAATTTACTAATCTAATGATTGAATTATACGTTCTTAAACAGTCTTACTTATTTTAAAATCAAAGGCTTCACAAACTTCATTGAAAACACGGTAGGACATGGGAAGGCTGCCATAGTAGGATACGATTTCGGAACTGCCTTCGGGGAATATGGATGTTTACCTGGATTAAGAGAGAGCTGCAATCGTCAACTCTGCTCAGTAATCCGAAGATAAAGAGACTTTCTAGTAATTTTCTTATGACAACTAACGAATGCAGATCAATAAACTTACAACGCTTCTCTTAGGCTGGCAGAAAACGCTAAGCATATCTCAAAAAAATCTTTCTAATGGCCTCTATCCTATTGATATGCACAGCTTGATATGATGCCCACACAACAACAGCGTACTCCAGAATGCTGCGGACAAGTGCACATTATGACGCTTTAAGCGCGTATATATACTGGAATGCGTTGGTGTTTCTTTTCGCGATCAAAGTACTGCGAATGCCTCAGCAGTGATCATTGAGATGTGTTTGTTGAATTTGGCTTTGGAATCAATAAGGCACTGCCCGATGGAGTATTCATTTCGCATGTGCTCACGTAGACGGTTAAAGGATATGATGCAACATTTCGTGACATTGCATATCATTTAGAGTACACCATCGTGAAAGAGAATCAATATCGCTTTTGAGAGTACAGCAGTCAAATGTGGTTTTAATTTTGTGGAATATCTTTAAGTTGTCGGTGTACGTCGGCTTAGATGAGTCTCAAAGGCTGCCCAGTTCATTAACAAAAACTCCAAATATCAAAGGCCCTTGATGGATACCTTGGGGCCCGCCAGATGGTATCTTGAAACAAGGCGAATTAATGTCTTGCTACATTAACACCGGTACACTCCGTTATTCAATCGCCTTAACCATCTTTAAAGACTGCAACAATGCGTCATGAAATTTTACTACTGAAGGATATTAAACCAACCAAGATTGCCACTCCGACAGAAGGGTAATCCTGGCCAGTAAGGATTTGACGCACAACGTCGAACAGATGTCATCCGACACAAGCGAAACTTTTGCTTGCGTTATTGCAATTTAGGACGAAAAATTCTTACAAAAAAAATGCAAACAAAATGCGACTATTGCCCCGCATCATCTGACTAAATCCTATATTCAGTAAAAAGAATTATCACGAGACCAGTTAGTAAGATTTTATCTGGTATAAAAAAGTGCTATTCAGTTAACAATTTTAAAATAGAGAACAAAACATCAGTTAACATATCGGCGCCTACTTTTCAAAAGGGCCAATCTGCAAAATGTAAGCAAACCGAGTGAGGGTTATTTTCTGCTTATTTCTCAGAGAACCAACAAAAAACGCAAATTTTGCATCCCAGTACGACCAACGCAAATCCGCCCCGGTTCGAAATCGAAATCAAATAACTTTTCACAGTCCAATTTCTCACCACGCTTGCGAAACTTCACAAAAGATTTCATCGCCAGCCCCGAAAATAAGGTTGTGAAATATATTGTTTCATGGACTGTCTTCCCATCGCACACTTTATTTGCGCTGACATACCTTCGGTGAACTTTTCACTCCTTCCGTCCTTTTTCTTCTTCGCGCGCGCGGCTCGGTTGGCTGGACAGATCCGTCGACTTGCGGATCGAGGCGTGCCAACACAAACGGAAACAATCACATAGGGGAATTATGTATAACGTGCCCCCCGTGGCCAATGTGCCCCCCCTTCGTTTTTCGCTAAACAAGCGAAATTAAAATGCAAAACCACCCAGAAACCATAGTATTTGATGGAACTAACCTACTATGCAAGTATGACAGTTGTCACATGCTGTAAAAACAAAACAAAAATAAATTTGTTTTTGAGCAGCTTCCGATGTAACTTTTGGCGTCATTTCCATAAGCTATTTTCTTGTCAAAATCTGTAAATAACCGGTTGTTGCGATTCGATTGCGTAAAGTGAACTTCAAAATGACATCCCTGCTAAAAATAACGGTATGAAACGCTTGATTTGCTTTAGCATTTAATATTTTTTCAAATAAGTAAAAGCAGGCCAATATGCCCCACTTGCGGTGGTGCAATTTGCCCCCCCTTGCAAATGTGGCTATAAACATAGGTAAACAGATCTAAGTTGAAGCCAATTGCCATTATTTAATTCAATTAGTATTGTAGAGCAACCGTGGTGGGAATAATTTATTACCAACGTCCAAATTCTAGGTAATTCAACTACCCGGTACAAAACGCCACGGCTGCTGTATAATGTGCCCCATGCAGAAAAGAAAAAGTGCACCAGAAGGCCGAAACTAGGTTTATTTTACATAAAATAACGATATTTTGCAAAACAAAGGAAATAGTTTTACTTTCTACAAAATAGAGTAGGTCTGTCACTGGTAGAAATACTCAAATTACCGCATTGGGCATATTATACCGCAGGTGGGACATTTTACCCCGCGCAGACGAGAAACACAACGTTTAGGTGCTTTTATTAAATAATTCCTAGCATGTTTATTCCACAATACTAAATGAAATAAACAATTGCAATTGGTTGTCAGCTTAAGTACCAACATATACACGTAGTTGTAACGTTAATTTGGGGAAGTATAACGGAGATATATCCATTTATTCTTAGGGGGGCACATTATACACTTTTCCCCTACCAAACAACAAATACACACCACCATCCACCGACCAGCAGCGACCCACGGGCCCACGGGGGTGGCACGAGGCCGGTCGGTGGTGGTGGGCAAGAAAATCAAAATGATAGATTTATTGATGATCTTCCTTTCGTTATTTGAAGAATTTATGTTGTTATATGTACCCATATCTTCGGGCAGACGGAAAAGAAATGCGAATCGAACCGTGGGATGCTGCGAAGATGAAACGGACGAAGGGCATAAAATCCACTGAGTGATTCATACAGACAGTGGAAATGTCTTTTCTTTCGCAGTACTCCCTACTCTCTTCCCTACTCGGCATACGGGGGGGTTGTCGGCCGAGATCTCGTAGGCCCTGCGTTCGGTAATGCCAGGACCCAGCACTTTGGATGCCAAGTTAGGCAGCCTGCCGACGAGAGATCGGGGCAAAAAAAAGAACGCGTGGAAGTGTCTTAAGCTGTCTATACAAGCTTTCGATGCTTGACGTTTGTTGCCACCCTTTCTTGCGTGCATGAGTGCGTGCGTGCGTGCGTGCCTGTATGTGCGAGGTTCTAGCTGGATGGCGAACCTAGTGGATGTTGCTGGCTTTTTGCTTGGGAGGATAATATTTTTACTGTGTTTTATTCGTTTCTCTTCAAAGTGATATGATTTTGCCCAAAACGAAGGGGAGCTCCACCATGGTTGGAACATGTTTAAAAACAAATCTTCACAGAATGTACATAAATCTATAATCGGCTGAGAGGGTTTAGTCGTTGGTTTATGAATTCATGCGAAGTGGCTTTCCATATGTAGTAGCCTTGAATAGGATTTACAACAACGTCGAGGTATGTATTTTCGTTTATAAACTAAATTGCCTTGCGTAACTTACCAAGGTGACGAAACTATTTTATGCTAAGTTCAAGGTAACTTCAACACATTTAATTCAGAAGCAAAATAAAACATTGTGCAATCCCGAGCATTGTTAGCAAGGAAACTCCACACCGATATCAGTCGTAAATCATCACCTCAATCGTTTTTCGTGATTAAATCTGACCATTGGCCGCATACTTCTGTACGACACCATCAGAAACCCCCTTCGAATTTATCTTGTGGCATTCAAACTGCAGGCAGTCAACGCAGGATGCAGCACTTTGTACCGGCGTGGCCGGGCAGACCAGTCGAACCCGATCGTAAAGCTGTGCTGCTGCTCGCCCACGCCATCGCTGCATTTATTAAGTTTTCATTAGCCTTCTTCACGCGCGGTTGGCATCCGAACGCTGGCTGGCTGGCTGGCTGACTGGCGGAAACCTCTTCGTGACCGATTCCTCATATCCCGTGTTGACCGGTTCTGGACCGACGACGACTGACGGTGATTTGTGCCGAGAAGTGCGCTGCTGCTGCTGCTGCATCACTTCTGCTGAATGAGCAGCAGCAGCAAATCTCCGGCGAAGGAGTTGTTCGGCTGGACAGTCTGATGGACACGAAATAAATACAATCTTGAATTTATCTTCATGCAAATCAGTTTTTGGAACGTTCTTCATCCGTGAAATGAACGGTGGGATTCATTCTCGAACGTCCGGCACTGACAAAATTGGAATGGTTTTAAAACATTGTCCGATAAATTATGTTCTTAAGTAGAACACTGTATCACTTTTTCCTGAGGATCAGTACGTTTTAGTGAAACTTGCACTAATTTTATTTACTCGAGCAATTTGCAATGAACGTTATGGAAATTTATGAACTTTAACACGCATAAAGTATTGATATTATTTTTACCCTGAAACTGAGGAAAATTTCGAATAAACTGTATTTAACTAGTACGCAAATAAACAACAATGCTACTGTTTACACTTAACTTAAACTGGCAAGATGACGCTTGTTTGTCCCTCTTTGGTCATGAATCTTTCAGCATCCACCGAAATCGCCCATAATGGGAAAACGATCGAATAACACGACACTATGGACTTGCCGGTTGGAGTTGGTGTTTATTTTTGTTGGGTGATGAACGATTCTGTTGCAGCCAGCATCGTTTGGTTTGCTCGTTACTGCATTTTAGCATTTTTTAAGCCCTGTGAAACTGGTTAATTTATTGCTTCTGATTGCCACCGGGACATAAAATTTAACAAGAAACCTAATCAAAGCGGCTGTAGCGAATCAAAATGTCAGTTTTGATTACGGTGAACACAGAGACGATGTTTACGTATAATATATAATGAGACAGTTTAGTTTAATATATAATATATACAATCGATCTATTCTGATGGATAATCCAAAACGTAAATATGGCGAAAGAGGGAGTTTATTTTTCAAAAACTACATACTAAGCTGCAAAGAGTTTTTTTTATATCTCACCCTCCATATTCACCAGATAGCATCCGTCCACAATGTTGTTGAATCGATTAAGGCACCTAGTCTGACTAAGTAGCTTCTAATTCTTACGAACATACCTGAGTAAAACTGCTACCGCAGGAGTGGAAGAAGCCCAATGTACAAAAAGGGCGAAGAAGCTGACTAGACAGTTTGAGGCCACGATAGATGGTTTACAGTGCTGTGTGAGGATATCGGGCGCGTTATCAAGCCTGTTTGAAACACGCAGAGGACTTCGACAGGGCGTATTTCCTGTCTCTTGTTCAACAACGAACTAGAAGACGTTACAAAAGTGTAAGTTTAACATGAGGGGCACGATCTTCACGACGCGACGTATCACGACGTAGACGTTGTCGGATGAACATTCCAGACGGTAGCTGAGCAATATACCAAACTGAAATGTGAAGCAGTAAAGGTTGAATTAGTGGTGAATACGTCTAAAACCAAGTACCTGTGAGCAGGAGGAACCGAATGCGATCGAGCTCGGCAATAGTGTGGTCATCTTCCGCTCTTTCCCCTTCACGCCTGATCCCAACCTGTTGGAGCCTATCGACCAGCATAAATGAAAACAATTGTGAAAATGGTCATAACCATATCGCTGTTATAATCTTTATAATCACCATAAGATTAAAGGCTACAGTACATTTGAAAATCAGAATTGTTCAACGGCGTTACCATTTATATTATGGTTCAACCATTATCATTATTAATATTTTTTGAAACGATGGTTCTACAATTGATGAAGGGACGGTAGGGGAAAGAAATGAAAATTTTTTGGTGAAGGAGGGGAAGAGCGGGAAGGAAGGGGGGGGGGGTAGCTATGCTTGACAAGTAGTCATTTTGACTCCTACCTTTTGTCCAATGCTGGAAGGTGCATGAGTCGAACCAAGCTGTAATCTGAGATTATAACCGGATTCTTTCCCCTACCGTCCCTTCATCAATTGTAGAACCATCGTTTCAAAAAATATTAATTTATATGTATGACCTCATTTCAAGGTCAAGACTAAAAACTTGAGATTAGTCCATTATCATTGTGTTCATTATATCGTACACTTCAAAAATGTGCATGGAAAATCACGCGTTTCCGTTTGGTGAACATTCTTAACGATCTATTCTTTTTATGGTTACTTGACGAATAACCATAACTAATATACTTGATATTATACCAGGGAACAGTTTGAATATGGTACCCAACCATTTCACAAATGGTTCTAGATTGGAAGATAGATGATAATATAATTATGGTTAGAATACGGTTCCAATTAATGCGGGTACTTTCTTCTACGGTTTCCTCCGATAATTTAAAAAGCGTGTGCAGCGTGCTCGATGGTCCAAGTGGAGCATGACCAGGAAAGTGAGGGACAGTCGAGAAATTGAAGACGAACGCCCATGGACCGAGTTTGTTAGTGGGACATTATTATGCAGCCCAAGTAACAATTTGGGTTTTGTGACACTCTTATGATGGCATTTAAGACCAAAATTGGTCATGAAAACCGCCATAAGAGTGCAATAAAACTCACATTGTTGCTTGGGAGATCAAATCATGAGAATCATGAGTCATGAGAAGAAAAGTTAAAGTTTTACTGTCAAATCGTCCGGATCGATTTGGTTTATATGGAACATAATAAAATATCCGATAGAATTAATAATAAATTTTCAGCAGTTTCCGTAGTTGTGCAGCATATGTGCATTAAATGTTATCGTGCATATTGGTATGACAGGTAGGTAAAAGCAAAGCACTATCGCAATTTTACAGTTTTTGATAGTGTATGTTGTTATAACAAAATAAGGCCATTACAAATATTTTATAAAGTTTTTGTCCTTCCGGTGTTAGAGCACTGAAAGGGGGGGTGGGGGTGGGGGTGGCGAAAAAAAAACCAAGGATGGTTCGATCACTTTGACTCAATTTTGATTCATTTAACAGTACCATCGCAACCGAGCGAAATTTCTCAATGCGATATATGAAACATTTGTAGAACTAGCTATTATCTAAATTTTTGCTGAATGAAGTTTTGCTGTATCTTTTGTATTTACGGTGCTACAATGCTAGTACCTCTTTATTAACTAAATGAACGTTCATTTAGTCACTAAAGAGTTACTAGCATTGTAGCACCGTACATTCAAAAGATACAGCAAAATTTTATTCAGCAAAATTGTAGATATTAACTTGTTCTATGAATGTCTCATACACATCTTTGTCAAATTTTGCTCGGCTGAGACGCTACTCTCTAATGAATCAAAATTGAGTCAAAGTGATCGAACCATCCTTGAAAAAAACAAAGAGATTTTTTTAATCGAGCAAAAAAAAATTGATTTTAGGCATTTTTATTTAAAGTTTAAACGTAAAAACGTAATCTATTCTTGCTTTTAATATATACGTTATTATTTTCCATGCAAAATTCTACGAAAAAAGAGAAAACCGAAAGAAAAATTTTTCGAAAGAAAAATATCATACCAAGAAGTTCAGGAGCATCGATCTCCCATTTCAAAAGTTGGGCTACGAAGACGGCTCTGGAAACGTTTCTCCTTTTGCATAAAGTTTCGACATTTAGTAGTTTGCAACGGTCTTCATAGGGTGGGAGATTTTGATGGCCCAACCACGGGAGATGTCTTAATGCATATCTGATAAATCTCCGTTCCACTGCTTCGATCCTTGTGGACCAAATATTAGTAAAAGGACTCCATACAATAGAAGCCGTCTCCAGAACGGAGCGTACTACCGAATAGTAAAGAGCACGCAAACAATATGGGTCACGGAAATCTTTATCCATGCGTATAATAAAACCCAGATTACGATTCGCTTTCGAAATTATGTTTGAGTAATGATTGTTGAAGGTCATTCTTGTATCCAGCTCGATTCCTAGGTCCTTAGCAACTCTGACCCGTTCTAGACAAGACTCTAAGATTTTATAATTATACACAATGGGTGATTTGCTACGAGTAAAAGTGATGACTGAGCATATGGAAGTACTGATGGTCAGGTTGTTCAAGCGACACCATTTTGTAAATTGGTCAATAAAGCCTTACAAGAGCCTACAGTCCACAACAGATCGTACAGAGAGAAAAATCTTTAGATCATCAGCATATAATAGCTTGCAGCCCGGTGGGATCACAGAACAAACGTCGTTAAAGAATATAATGAACAATAATGGTCCTAGGTTGCTTCTTTGTGAGACTCCAGACTGATTTGAAAAGCAGTACGACTCAGTGGAGCCTAGTTTAACAGAGAGTTGTCGATTTGTCAGGTAAGTCTGAAGCCAGCTGACGAAGCCATTAGAAGCCCCTAAACGGTTCAGTTTCCGAAACAATATTTGGTGGTCAATACGGTCAAAAGCAGCCTTAAGATCTGTATATATTGTGTCTACTTGAGCTGCGTCTTCTAAGTGGCGAAGGCAAAACGACGCCAGAAACTTGTTTTGTACAAGTGACATATTGCAGATCTTCTATAATGGCTTGCATAATGCTTCAGCACATTTTTTGAGTACAGCTGATGGAATTCTGTCAGGACCTACACTAAAGCATGTTTTTAATGCATGCTTTAATATTGAAATATGGCAATTTGATCTTGCCTAAAAAAATTTTCGGTATTGAACTTCAATGTTCATCTAAATAGCAGCAATAAATCTGTTTGGTCTGGGTGTTACCATATTAATAACCATACCATACCAGTACCACAGTTCTATAAAACTAACAGATTTATTGCGGTTAGACAAGTAACCGCAACAAGATCAATTTTGTATTTTGCCCCACTTATAGGAAGTTCATAATGTGGCGCAACCAACTAGTTCAATCGTGATAATATATGCAACCACAATAAGATTGCTTTACTAACGGTTTTATTATGGTTTAATAGCTAGCCATAAGTGTGTTTTAATTCGTATCATCTTAGTAATGCGTCATACCACCAAAACCTTCATAAAATTCAAGTAAAACCAAGTGGCTTCAGAATTGTTACTTGAGGTTGATCATCTTTAGTGAAAATCGTGCCTCTCGTTTCGAAGCCCGCTCGTCTGATCACACCAGAAGGGCTATTCAACGCATGCAGGATAAGCCGAAACCTTCTCTCAACTCTTGTGTAGTCTCGAAGAAACACATTACTCGTACCAAAGGTCTGATAAGTCGCGTCAGTTTGTCCGAAAAACCGCGTTCGTGCGTTATCTGCCATAACTGATCTCGATCGACTGTATCGTATGCTATTTTGAAGACAATAAAGATGTGATGCGAGAGCACTTTGTACTCCCAACAAGTTTTTACAAGATCTGTCAGAAGCTAGGAATTTGGCCCATAGTGGTTCGAACTCCCACGAAGTTCGCTTGATAATTCCCTCTGAAACCTTGTGCTTTCAATGACAGCCAGCGTTACAGGATATGGAAGAGTACCTTGTAGGTAGCGTTTACCGGCGTTATGCCGCGGTAAGTTCAACAGTCTAGCCGATTACCATTTTTGTAGTTAGGACAAACCTCTCCTTTCATTCATCACTCTGATATATTCTTCTCCCTTATCTCCGAAATAACTCCTTTTCCAACCTTTTCCGTAGAGCCGTTTTCATCGCTTCTCGACCATGTTTATAAAGCTCGCAAGTAGGCTGTCCTTACCGGCGGCTTTGTTGGCCTTCAGCAACCCGATTTCGCGTTTGACTTCTTCGAGATCAGATGCTAGGACATTACTGTCTTCTATAGCACTCCTAGTTAAACTTTCATTCCGCCTCGTTCTGCAACAGCAGCTTTGAGATTATAACAGTTGGATTCGGATCGGGTTATAATTGGCTAGCTTGATTCAATCCGCGCATCCGCCACTTTGAGTAAAGAGGAACGTTCTATGAGCTTAGTAGGCGCTTCCGCTTTTTCTCCATCATGCCTTATTGCACTCAGTTGGGATACTATAGATACCTTTGATTTCATTACTTTCTTCAACCATTCCCTCCGTCTATTAAAAATACTGCCGTTACAAAAAATCCCCATCAAACCAATCATTTTCTGTACTTCGGGGCTCCTTACCAAGTTCAGCGGTAGTGGACTTTCCGATGGCCGAGCTTATTCTGCTCCATCTGTCTTCGAGAGTTGAAGCGCCTAACTTTTCGGAAAAGGTCAGTAGTTTATTCAGTATTCACGTCAGAGTAAATATCCGTACCCATAGGGAACGTATGTTCGTTAACCGGAGAAGAACCGGTGATCAATGAATACGGGGTTAATATGTGTGATTGTACGTTGGACAGCTGGCTTTTTGGATATCTTTGCGTGGTAAAAAGGTGCTTCGGATCACTAGGACTCGAAAAGCTGCGAAGTGCAGGCTGTGGGGTAAGGTCCAATCAAAGGCCTTAACCTTTCTTCCGTATCGACCTGAGCGTGCATATTTCCGATGACGACATTTATGTGCCGTGGCGAACAGCGGTGGTACGTTACCTTCCGCCGAGCGTAGAACGCTTCGTTCTCACCGATCGTCGAGTCTACCTTAGTGCTGGCAGTGCACGTTGATGATGCTGTAATTGAGGAATTGGTCCTTTGTCATCAATCGACACATCTTCGCTATGTCGGCCTTTCAATCTATCACGCGATCCAGCATTCCTGCAATTCGTTGGTAGTGCCTCCATTCAAGAAAAACTGGGCATTTTCGCCGCGGTTCTTCTTCTTCTCACCTTTGCGATAGATATCCGGCAGTGCTACGATGCCGAGTTTACGGGGTTCAAGCTGTCCGAGTAGCATCCGGTAGGAAAACGCCACCGAGCTTCACGATGCGGCTGCAATTTTAGCTTTAGTGCTGAAACATCACCCCAAGCATCACCCTCTTCGCACTTGTGGTTGCAGAAACTTATTTATGACTGAAATCAGTCATAAATCGGTTCCCACAACTGGTTTATGTCAACTGTGCTAGTAGGGAAGTTTCTTAATTCACCCGCCTGTACGGGATCAGAGGCTATCGTAAGCCGCTGCTAACCTGTAGTACAACCGCTCACTCGATTGAGGTGTTGAGGATGCCTCAAGCCATCAAGATCTGCTTCTGACAAGGGAATAGACGGTCAAGGCTGATCCGTTGGCTGTAGTTCCCACTGAATACGAAATCCAGTGCTTGTTGTGCTTTTTGACATCTACTTAGAAATTATATACTTACTCAGGTGGCTTGCCGTCCCAAGACAAAGCCTGTTGAAAAAAGTTTCTCCAATTTACTCGGTTGTGGTCTACCGCACTACAATTCCTCGGACACCGAGTGCTCTCCGCCAGATCTCGCTCCACATGGTCTAACCGTCTTGATCGCTGTGCTTCTGGTCGTCTTGTTCCTACCGGATTTGAGGCAAACACCATCTTTACCATCTTGCAACATGCCCTGGTCATCGTATCCGTCCAACTTTACGTTTTTGGATACTGAGTTCGCTATAGAGCTGTGCGAGTTCATGAATTATCCAGAAGCTTTTTTCCACAGATCTCTTCCATTGATCGAAGAGAAGCATTTTCCAGGCCATAGTCTAGCCGAATTATTAGCATCTTAGACTCGAGCAGCACGTTCCTCACAATAATGTGGAAGATTTGTACCCGAATTATTGGCATCTTTACATTCAAATGAAACGGTCCTTTTCATGGCCATCACATTCACACAAAGAATTAATGTTGAAGTTTTCTTTAACATTTAAGGTTTTAGATCAGAAACATGTCTAACCTAATCCTACGGCAACCGTGCGGTTGTTTCTGGACACAATCCTTCTAACTATTTTATTTTTCTCATACAAAAAAAATCTTATCACTCATTATTATTTTAAATCAGTCGCCTTGCATATACTCTTACTTTCCATAATTTTGAAGTAAAAAATCCGTTTATCACAGTTCAAGAGACGAAATTTTTTCGACGAGCGTTTTTCGAACATTAACATTGTTGAGATTATCTGATTGCTCGATCGACCTACAGCGAATCCAGATCCGATTATACCTTCTCGATGGGATTTCGCCTAGTTTAAAGTTTAAAATTCTGTTACAAAACCAAATGATTTTTGATCAGGAAACAATCTTCCATAAAGTTCAATAAAACATTATATTATGTATAGATTCAAAAAAAAAAAATTGTTGGACGAAAGTTGAATATAAAAAATTTGAATATTTTCCCAAAAGCCATGGCGCCTTTCCCAAACAGGTGCAGCTTGCCCGCGAGAGCGGCATGATTTTCCACGGTCGACCACCAAAAGGTACTCAAGCGGAAATGTTTCGATTCGAGACATGCCACAACACGTTGTCAGCTGAGACGCATGGTTCACTGGGCTGATTTAGCAGCTTTTCATCGGTGAAATTAATTAAATTAAAATAACTTTATCAACATTTTTCGCTCGTATCACGTCAGATTCAGCGCGCGGAATGCTTGATTCGTATGAATGTACAGGGTATCATCAAAAACACCTCTCGCGCGCTCGTTGACACTCTCTGTCCAGTCTAACTACTAAGCAATGGGACACGGCCATAGGCGAACGAGTTTCTCGAAGAAGAGGACTTGTCACAAGTGTACAGGAATTCATGAAACAGATCCGCGCGCAAATAAAATTCAAATAAAAAAAACCATATGAACGACGCTACATACAAACGCACACGTGAGGTGAAAAACATGAACCGGACAAGAAAATTTTTCCGCCCTGTGATGTGACAGCAAAGAGTGAGAGATTAACTGCTTTCTGTTACTTTCGGGATTCGGTTTGCGTCTCGGTGAAGTGAAGAACCTAACTGCGGCGGCGACGACGG
Organism: Sabethes cyaneus; assembly: GCF_943734655.1. NCBI lineage: Eukaryota > Metazoa > Arthropoda > Insecta > Diptera > Culicidae > Sabethes > Sabethes cyaneus. The sequence goes on along the minus strand of NC_071355.1, from coordinate 213,105,142 downwards.
GAGTGACGGGCGACGGCGGTGGACAGCGGACCATCAACCAGCCACTAAATATAAGCGCTAACTCAATTTGCGGAGCACCGGGTGACGTGTTTTCCGTCACACAGCGGAGATGTGACACGACATGGCGACGGTTGGTGGTCCCGGTTGTGGCGACTCGTATCCAGCGATGATCTGGTTTTTCGCTGTGATTTATTAATAATTGTGAAAAAAATCGGATTGTTTAATAAAGAATTGTCTTTACGTTTGACTTCATCATATGAATCTGTGGTTGGAAGGTAGTTTTAATGGAGTCATTTGGTCGTTCGGTAGACAAATTTGGTTGAACACGCTAGAAGCTTATTAATTTTATATTGCCATTTGCTTGAGTCCGCTCAAAATTCAAAAACTCCATCCAGACACCGCCCATTGAAAAGCAATTGGTACGCATTTCACTCTGCGCCCACCGTACCTTGGAATAGGGGACGACGAAACACGACACGGGTTTTTCGAAAGCCTAAGTATAAGACTAGACAATTCTACGCCAACTTTCCAAACCGGCTGACCAGCTAAATGAATCCCTTGGGGACTTTTTCAAATAATGCCAGGTACGGAGCCGAATGCGAGAATGCAAAATCTTCGATACACACAGATCCGGCCACAACCAGCAGTGAAACTGGACGCCAATGACGACGGCCGGCTTCGTAATAAAACACAACAATCAGGTGTCAAATCATTATGTCCGACATTGGCTACCGGAAGACGGTTTACCTTCTGCAGACACCAACAATGGCTAGTCCGGATGGACGATTTTAAATGAGTAATTGAAATTGGTCTCCTGCCGTTTCCTTTCCTACGTCTGGTTGGTGGCGCAACATCCAACCTTCGGTTTCGTGATTCCTTTGCAGTTCTGAGTGAAGAGGTCACTGTACGGTCCAGCTTAAAAAACGCAATTAAATCATTTCTCATCCGGGGCCTCCGGGGAATGAGCGCAAATCAATCACAACCACATGTCGACCAGGAGAAACTTGCCCGCCAAGGGATTGAAAAAGCGAGACGGAGTTCCAGTAGAAAGGAACTCGGACATACGTTATGTGGTCAACCGATCGGCGACGACGTCGCCAACGAAGGCCAGTGTTCGAAACGTTCCACCGTCGTCGTCGTCGTCGTCGTCGCTGTCGTCGGACATGCTTGCTGGTGCAGCTGATGGAAAGCATAAACATCTTTACTAGCACAAAATGTAATAAACTCGTGTGACAGACAGCCCCCAGACGAATTCGGGCTCTGGCCAACCAACGGTGGACGGTTGGATTGCAACTAGGTTTCATCGTATCCTGCGACCAACCGGTCGGTTCGGTTCGTATTGCTTACGATTGCCGACTTCCCGCACAAAATGTGTCAATGGAATATCTTCCGTGCCGGTCACATTCGATATCTGTGTAGGGCAGGCGCGTTGGTGTAGATAAGCGGCGGAAACACCAGTGCTGGCTGCTTTATTTGTAAAACTATGATGGTAAATGCTGTAGAAATAAATTGAGAATATGATAAAACGAATGCAACTCAATATAATACATATATACACCAATGATCGCAGGAATCAGGTCAGTCTGGACATAAGATGGCAACGGAAACCGGAAATTTCGTAGTCAATCAAGAAGAATATTTTAAAAGATGATCTTCGATTGATTTCATGCAAAAAACAACGGTTGCATGTTTAGACTGAAAAACAGAAGGCTGCAAGAGTTGAAAGATGTTGGCAACTGCTCAAGCGGAATGGTGATTATGAAATTCTGTTTTCGGCTCATAAAATATTCCTGCTACAAGATCACCACAACCAACAAAATGATCGGATATATGCAGCACATCTTTCTGATATTCCTCGGGACAAACTGACTGTTGAAGTTTCCAGAATGTTTCCAAGGTGATGGTATGGGAATGTTTCTCCAAAAATTTAAAGGTTCCATAGCTGGGTCATGTACCTGGTGTTAAAATCAACACTAAATATTACATCGTTAATGTTTTGAAGAATCATTTGCTTTCCATCGTCAAAAACTCTACAAGAAAGCAGTATACTGCTTCCAACAAGATGCTGCGCCGTCTCACCAGACGAAAGCTACACAGGCTTGGTGTGAAGACCAAAGGATTGACTGTTGATACTTTCAAGCCACGTTTTGTGCAGATTTGGGATCTAATGGCTCAGGATATCGTGCATGCCTGCTGTAACGCTTTTCAACAATGATTGTAACTGCTAATTAAAACAAAGAGAGTTAGATTTAATTTGAACTAATTTAAGACAAATGTTACGGATGTACTTTTTTTTTGTATGCCAGAAGGGCATTGGGTTAAAAGGCCTTTACACGTGGATGTACTTTACACGAAATACACACAAAATTCAAATTTATGCATGCGTCTTATTTTTGTGACCATTTTCTTTATAGACAGTTATTACTACTCAACCTGTAAGTATGGAAAGTTGCTTATTTAGATGGACTCTGTACGTACACCAAGTTTCATTTTTGCTATTTATTTATTTATTAAGTCGACATCAACAGACTATAGTCCCAATGATGGATAAGTAGCTTAATCTAATAACAATCACAGTCAAGAAATTACAATTACAAACACTAAAAATTTTCTTAGTCATCATTTGTTGAAAAAAACATAGAAAAGTTACGACGGACCGTTTCACGTGACAAATTAAAATCAAAAGCGAATGCAACCCGATTGAAAACTCGCTGTATACCAGTCAATGAGCTGTTTCGTCCGTAGTTGGTGCGTTGAAAAGGTACCCTCAGCATTGAGTTGTTCCACAGTGCCCTGGGACGCACGTTTAGATCAATCGCCCCAAGAATAGCAAGACAATCAATTCTTCCCTGTAACGTGTCGGCAGCAAACAGAACTCTTGCGATGTTCCTTCGTGTCTGTAGTGTCTCAAAGTGTATTAATGCTTGTCTGGTTTTAATTGATGCTTTTCGGTGAAAACGTTGAAAAAATATGTTTCAAGCTAACGTTTCTGCCTACTCATTTCGGCCATCATCAGAAATTTTCAAAACATTTAATACACAAAAATTTTTTATTTAAAATTAATCGTCGTTATTTGTCACCGTTGTCCGTCGTCTGCTTGTGGCTGTGTGTAACGATGAAGTGTATTAATCGGCATCGACTTTCATAACTCGGCAACAGGAACGGATTTCGCCATGGTAGACGACGGAGAGCAAAGCGTAAGAAGCGGCGTTGATTCTGATTCTATCTCTTTGCTTTGATTCAATCCTTTGCATCCCGTTTTGGTAATATGGATGCCAGACAACGGAACCGTACTCAAGAGTCGAACGGACGAGTCCACAGTATAATGCCTTGAGGCAATAGACGTCAGTGAAGCTCTTAGCGATGCGGAAGACGAATCCTAATGTTCTGGATGCCTTGTCCACAATGTAAGAAATATGCCGTATATAAACGATAACTGGCTATCTAAAATAACGCCGAGACCCTTTACCTGGTCGATACGTTGCATTTCTGTACCGCGTAGCTTGTAGCTAAAAATGACGGGTTCTCTGATCCGGGCAAAAGAAATAATGGAACACTTCTCAGGATTGACGAGCATGCAGTTCAGATTGCACCAATTCGTAAAAGTCTCAAGCTCTTGTTGAAGACAAATTGCATCGTCCTTGGAACGTATCTTCAAGTATATCTTCAAATCGTCGGCGAAGGATAAACCAGGACCTCTGAGTACATAGTTGACATCATTGAAGTACAATAGGAAGATTAACGGTCCCAAATGACTACCTTGTGGGATTCCAGATGAGGCCGGAAACGCATTTGATTGAAAACCTGCAACTGTCGCAATCAGTTGGCGACCTACGAGGTACGAACTGAACCAACGCAACATACTGCCGCTGATACCGAGTCTTTCCAATTTAGCAATCGCAATAGCATGATTGATTTTGTCAAACGCTGCAGACAAATCAGTACAAATGACATCCGTTTGAGCACGATCCGCTAGACTTTCGGCAACATATGTTGTGAGACAAAGGAGGTTTGTAGTGGTTGATCTGCCTGTGATGAATCCATGTTGGTCGTCACTCAAGTAATGTTTAGAGTGCGACAGCAGCGGAGTCATGATTACAAGCTCAAATAACTTGGAAATGGCACACAATGACGAAATTCCTCGGTAGTTGTTGACATCTTTCCGATCCCCTTTTTTATGCACAGGGAACATTTGGGCGGTTTTTCATGCAAGCGGAAATACTCCGGGATTAACAGGTCTTCCATGTGCTCTTTAAAAACATAGACGAAATACCATCTGGGCCGGATTTAGTCGATGATTTTAACGTTGATGCGGCTCGAGAGATCATTTCTTCGCCGATGTTGAGCGTACACAGAGTATTCACAGTCACTAGCGGAACATTGCAAGCAGCTTGGGAGATTTGGTCGTCCGGGATGATTTCGTCGGATGAGGTTCTGGTGAATTTATCGGCAAAGAGCTGGCAGACATACTGGGGCTCCGAAGCAACCTGTCTATTGAGGATCATAGTTGATGGAAGGCCTGATTCCTTGCGCTGATCGCTAACATACTTCCAGAACGTTTCTGGTTTCATCTTCAGATTGCGCTGGATTCTCTGCAGGTGTCGTTTAAAGCATGTCCGACTGGTTCTTCTGTATACAGTGTTTAATTTTATGTATTGATCACGCAGTGAGCGGGTACGAAACTTGGAATATATCCTAAGTGCAGCCCTTTTTTCAGTCTTTAACATGCGAAGCTCGCGGGTCAACCAGGGCTTGCTGTTTGACGAATGTACTACCTTGGGTACGTGACAATCGATTGCGTGCACAATTATGTGCGAAAGAGTCAAGGCGGCGTTGTCGGCATCGTTTCCGTCGAGAACATCAAACCAGTTGATAGTGGCGAAGAATTCGGCAATGCTTCGGTGATCAGCATTTTGAAAGTCATACGAAACAGAGGGGATAGTTTTTGTTAGATTCGAGTGGTGATTGCTGAGGGTAAGCACTAGTGGAGGGTGATGCCTCACTTGCTTAACTAGTGGCGACGGAGCGAGCGAAACGACTGGAGCAACATCCTGTGCGCTGGTGAAGCAGAGATCCAGGTAGCGAATGTTCTCGTTGGTCACGTGGTTGATCTGTCGCAAAATGGCAGAACTGTAGCAGTCTAGAAGCCGTAATGCTGCACTGTGCACAGTGGAGTGATCGGGATCCGGATGAAGAAAACCATTACTGGATGGTTGCCATAAAAGTCCTGCTAGGTTAAAATCACCGATAATAATGAGTTCGTCGGTTGCTGTTGCCAAGTCGATCACTGACATAACCAAGCGGGAGTGAACGTCGATCAGACCTTCGTCTCGTACTCGATCGGGGGGATGTAAATTCCACACAGGAACAACCTGCAGTTAGTGAACTCGATACACACCCACACTTGCTCAATACTGCTCCATTGATCATTTTCGATCAGTTTTGCTTTCAGTCTCTGATTAACCGCGACAAGCACGCCACCGCCCATTAACTTCCGACTATTTCTGGGCCCACGGTCGCATCGAAAAACTTCATATTCGGGACCAAACACCTGACACAAGAGAGTTCGAGAGTCGAGCCAGGTTTCGGTTAGTACAATGATATCGTAGCAGCCGTCAGATGCAGCCAAGAGGTACTCGTTCACGTCGCAGTTCATCCCTCCAGCGTTTTGGTAGTAGATGAGCACATCGCCATTGGCATCACCGCGCGCAAGGTCCGGCCTTGATTGCATATTGGGCGAACTAAAAATCGGAGGTTCAGGTACCGGAAGTTCATTACTTGAGTTGCAAGGGTACTCGCCTGAGGCTACGGATTGGAAGACTCCCACACCACAACCAACCGCAGGACCGGAACGACTGTGATGAGCGCAGGCTGCGATTAGCTCGACTGGGTTGGGATTGGGAGGCCCGGAAGCTTCCATGGTGCTGTCCACAGTGCGGCCCGGTTGTAGAGTAGGACGAAGAGAAGACTCGTTGCGATCAGAATCCACTAATTGTTTATTGTACGGACTTGTAGACGGAACGAGGCTAAAAATGTTGAACTCATCGACGAGAGAAAATTTTGTATTACACGCATACTTGCCTGGAAGTGCGTGCTGGGAGACTCATTCCAAACCACCGTGATCAAGACCAGGACGACTGAGATGGCAGGAATCAGATAAACAAGCGTTGTTTGTAAAGTTAACTGAGGAACAAGACGAGGTTGTTACGGGGTCAGAAGGAGCTCCTATTATGCCTCGTTGCGTGCGTCTTGGCAAACCAGTAGATCCTCTACTTCCATGCTCGGTAAACTCTTAGCTGATGGAGTTGTCGTTCCAGTGAATTCCGCTAGAGATAGACTGACCACCCTCGGTAAGTTTTTTGCACGATTGTCTTCGAATTGCCGAAACCGGAAATGTTCGGGTCATGAGTCGCAAGATAGCGCTTTTTCTTAAAATCGCCCGCTGAATCCAATTTTAAAAGAGACGTAATTAAGCGTATTTAAATCCTTTCCTCTAGGGACCAGCTTGAACACTTTGAGTTTTACGTTTACTTGCAGCTCCAGGCACACAGGGACAAGTGAAGCTATCTGCCTTTCTGCCTTAGTGTCCTAAGCCGGAGGTTCACCAATGAGCAGCTGACTGCTGCTCTGATCCAGGAGCCATGGATTAACGATACCACAATCCTCGGTCTATCCGGCGCTAAAGGTAAGTTGATCTATTGCAATACACAGTCCAAGCCGACGACTGCCATTCTGTTAAATAAGAAAATAGCATTTTCTCCAATTACAGAATTCATCCAACGCGATGTCGTTGCTATAACGGTGGTAGTCCCGACGACTAGAGGGAAGCAGGAGATAGTCGTTGCGTCCGCCTACTTTCCAGGGGACAAGGACGAAATACCACCGCCCGAGGTTGCTGAACTTGTGCGGTACTGCAGGGCAGTCAACAAGCCGTTCGTGATAGGCTGCGACGCAAATGCGCACCACACGATATGGGGCAGCTCGGACACAAATAACAGGGGTGAGTACCTACTTGAATATCTTACTTCTAACGATGTCAATGTAATTAATGTAGGGAATGACCCCACCTTTATAAACGCTATCAGACAAGAGGTCCTAGACCTTACACTATGTAGCGCCTCTATAGCTGAGAAAGTCACAAATTGGCATGTCTCTGATGAACCAAGTTTATCAGACCACAGACATATCATTTTCGACATCGAGGCTAATCCTCTAAAGAGAGAACAATTCAGGAATCCGAGGAAAACTAATTGGAGTTCCTTTAGGGATCATCTGATTGCCTCACGTAATTCCTGTCACAATAATATACGAACTCCAGTTGAGCAGGATATCGCCGCGAGTGACCTGCAATGTAGGATCACAGACGCGTATAACACAAACTGTCCCGTAAACACGCGAACAGTTTGCCGTGATGTGCCCTGGTGGAATGAGACGCTTAGCAATCTCCGTCGGAAGGCAAGGCGTCTGTTCAACAGGACCAAAATCACGTCTAACTGGGAAGACTACAGAGCTTCCCTCACCAAATACAACGCTGAGCTACGCAAAGCCAAAAGGAAATCACGAGTTAAATTTTGCGAAAGCATTCAAACTCTGCCAGGGGCTACGCGTCTGCAGAAAGCGATGTCTAAAGACCACTGCAATGGTCTAGGACAATGGAAAAAAGAGGATGGGAGTCTTACTGTTACCACCAGGGAAACTCTGGAAGTTCTAATGAACACGCACCTCCCTGGTTCGACAGTGACCACTGGACAAAACATAGGCGGGCAACAGTGGAATGGGTCATTACACAATGTGCCAAATGATTCGGTTCTACTTGCACGCCGATTGTTTACGGAGGCTTCGATCAATTGGGCACTCAGCTCTTTTGAACCAATGAAATCTCCAGGTCCGGATGGTATGCTACCCATTTTCTTACAAAAAACGGACGGTGTTATAATGTCCGAGCTCATCAACCTCTTTCGAGCCAGTTTCACTTTGGGATATATCCCGGAGAATTGGCGGAAAGTAAGGGTGGTGGTCATACATAAGGCTGACAAAAAAGACAAAACCATGCCTAAGGCTTTCAGATCGATAAGTCTGACTTCTACGCTTCTTAAGCTGATGGAGAAAATCACGGATAACTATATCCGCAATGAGTTTTTAAAAAACTCTCCGTTACATGTAAATCAACATGCATACCAACACGGTAAATCTACGGAAACCGCACTGCACAGCTTAGTGACGTTAATTGAGAAATCGCTCAAATATCAAGAGACGGCACTGTGTGCTTTTCTTGATATTGAAGGCGCATTCGATAACACGTCCTTCGCGTCAATTAATACGGCTCTTTGTCAAAAGAGAATCGACCACATTACAATGAGCTGGATTCAAGCAATGCTCTCGAGCAGACAAATCACAGCATCATTGGGAGATACGTCGGTCACGATTTCGGTGATCAAAGGATGTCCACAGGGAGGAGTTCTCTCCCCCCTCGTGCTGTACAACAGTTGTATAAGGTACTTTCAAACAAGGTTTGTTGGGTGAGTTGGTACGAAATCGGTCATAAGCGATACGGATTAAGGAATTTTCTGTGGACCTGCAGATCAAACGCTGGTGTTTACGGATTTTTAGAAACTGTATGGAAAAAATTGGATTTTTTTTTCAATTACTAAGACCATGATTACGTTACATGCAGTGAATTGTTTCCCGAAAAGCTTAACTTTATTCTTTAAGAGTCGATATGAAAATTTCTTATAAAGAAGTTTCTTATGAGAGAAAGAAACGAACACAACAGTTAAGAGAGGTTATTCTTATGAATAGTGGATTACAAAGAGAAGTTTTACGCTGCCATGCAGTTAATACAGATTGCCCGTGACGCTATTCGTCTGTTCGAAAAGAACGACAAGAAAACAGCAAATAGACGACAAAAAGACGACGAAGAGGCGTCGAAAAGACAGTTAAAAACGATGAAAACCTGACGTAATAGGTAAGCCAAGTAGGCGAAAAAACAATGGAAAAGCCGATGGACGACAGACAAAAATACGAAGAAAGACCGGAAAATGCCAAATAAGTTACAAAAAACTAAAAAGACCTTTAAAAACGACGAAAAGACCATACAAATATGCCTACACAAAAATGAAGATCAAGTAAAACACTTAATAGTAAAACACTTCTTTGAAAAGTTAGGAAGCGTCTGATGCGAATAATGAATAATTGGATGAACCAAAATACATTGGCTTGTGGAATGTCAGGTGGGAATCCAACCCACCCTCTTCCGGTTGCCAGTCGAATGTTTCAATTGCTCTACTATTGCTGCATTCTTATATTTGGTAGCCTAATATCCAATGTTGTTTTCTTATCCCAATTCTATCATTCCTCATGCGCACTACACACTCGCCTGGACGACGATAGTCTTTGTTGTATGATTGCTCTTTGTTACTGCCGCTGAGAAGATAGACTGTTATCTATTCGGTCAGTGCGGTAGAAACAGGCAGTCTTGTTGCCGACGTCACACCGGCAAGTTTATGGATTACCACCACCGGGTGTTTTTTACCCTTTTTCTACTTGTAATTGTGTACTGACGTGATACTGATACATGATACGTGCTACCCTTGATGGTTCAAAATCAAGCGTCAGGATAGCGGGGGAGACTTCTGACTCGTTTGTGACGTTAGATGGCTTGAAGCAAGATGACGGACTATCGAACTTGCTGTTCAACATTGCATTGGAAGGTGCTATTCGAAGGGCCGGCGTGCAGAGAAGCGGTACCATCATCACGAAATCTCATATGCTCCTAGGGTTCGCGGACGACATCGATATCATCGGTGTTAACCGTAGAGCTGTGGAAGAATCGTACACGCATCTTAAAGAGGAAGCTGCGAGGATAGGGCTTATCATAAATTCTACCAAACCAAAGTACATGGTGGCTGGTAGAGAGCGTGGTAGCCCTTCGGGTGTTGGAACTGCGGTGGTGATAGATGGAGATACTTTTGAAGTGGTCGACGAATTTGTTTACCTTGGTACGTTAGTGACATGTGACAACGATGTGAGCCGTGAAGTAAAAAGGCGGATAACGGCTGCAAACAGGGCCTTCTACGGATTACGTAGCCAGCTGGGTCCCGTAGCCTACAACTCCGTTCAAAACTCGCGCTCTATAAGACGCTAATTCTCCCGGTGGTACTCTACGGCCACGAAGCGTGAACGTTGAAAGAGAGCGACCGACGAGCTCTTGGCGTTTTCGAGCGTAAGATCCTGCGATCAATTCTTGGCGGCATATTAGACGAAGGGGTGTGGCGCAGGCGCATGAATCATGAAATATACCAAATGTACAAAGATGCGGATATTGTGAAGCGACTAAAATACGGCAGGCTACAGCAGGCTGGCCACGTAGCAAGGATGCCGGATGAGAAACCAGCGAAAACAATATTTAGCAGAGAACCCGACAGAGGCCGACGACTTCGAGGCAGACCCCGTACCCGTTGAATGAGCGCTGTTGACGAGGACGCTAGTACAGAGGGTGTTAGGGGCGACTGGAGAGTGGCAGCCCAATACCGAGAAATGTGGAGACGGCTCCTTAATTCGGCTTGGATTCGATAAGCGGATTGTCGCCGAAACAGTAAAGTAAGTAAGTACTTGTGTACTGACTCTATACACTTGCTTACGTTTCATAAAAGAGTTTTATGTCATGGTCGCGTAAACAGTAAAGGCGAAAATTGACAAAAAGCCAACAAAAGAAATGGCGAAACGACAACAAAAGATGATGAAAAGAAAAAAATGAACGTCAAAACAGCAACGAAAATTACCAGAAAAACAACCAAAAGCAGCCAAAAAAGGGACAAAATGCATAAAAATATGACAGAGCAATGACAAAAAGACGTTAAATAAAAAAAACAACAAAAAAGGCCGTGAAAACCCTTCAAAAAGATAATAGTAACATGACGAAAAGACAGCAAATAGAAAAGAAGTGCACTCTTCCACTGCGCTATTGTTAAAGGTTGGCAACACTGCCATCCAGCACACTACGGAATACACTTCCAATCACGGCAATGCGTCATAAAGTCGCAACTGCATCTGTCAAGAAAATTGTCTTCGATGGAGCGAAAGCCACACAGCAGCAGCGCTCCCGTCGACGGTCGTCGGTCGTTGGTCGACGATGGTCAAAAGGATATCCTGGGCGGACGGAGAATGATTTGGTGGTTGCTGGTGCACAGCCGACGTCTGCCGGGCGTTGCTTAGCGATGGAGACATAAGTCACACAAGAAACTCTAAACTGTGCCACAGTATGGGGCCAGCAGAGCCGTTCAGTACGTGCAGGAAGCCATCGATTGTGAAATCCCTCAGCGTTCAATCAAACATTTGCAGTTTTCATAGCCGGTCCGATAGGAAGACAGGAAATCATCTATGAATGTGTATGCGCTGGATTTGTGCAGATATACAATCTTAGATTGTCACTAGCCAGTAGGATGGCAACAGGACCCCCTTTGGGGACATTAGGAAGAAACGAACGAGTGTCACCGGCGACAACGACTACGACGACGACGACGACGACGACGACGTCGTCATCGTCGTCGTCTTGGCAGATTTTCTTGAAACGTGTCCACTCTGGGGGCAGCTCCGTCTCTCAAATGGTGACACTGCAGCCATCTATATAAAGTTGCATATATCGATTCGTGCTAAAGACCCTTGTTGAGAATGCAGAAAAGCGTAACATGCAAATGACAGTGATTGATATCCTTACCAACGACGACGACGATGACGGCGACAGCGACGGCGACGACGATGGTCCATCATCAGCCAATATGTATCCCATTTTATGGATTTCTGTCATGATGATGTCTAATGCTGATGATGGAGCTGGACTAAATTTAGAGCAGATTTTATTGTTAGCTAAAAGTGAACTAGTTGAATATCAAACAAGGAGTACAAATTGAATATGTTGTGCCGTGTTTTGAACAAAATCACGTGGGAATATAAATAATCTTTTACACATTAGCATTTGTTGGGTCGAATTAAAAAATTCCACCACAAACAGCAGATTGGATGCCATTACAACACATTCGAAAGCAATTAAAATTACCAACCAGCCCAATTTATCCGGAATCGGGCTGAAGAAACCAGCGCCCATTTAATGATCCTACAAATCATACCACGTTAACTTCACCTTTCGCGCCGATATAAAGAGGAAATAAATTGAGAGAAAACCATAAACCATCGCATTCGGCGCGCGGAAAAGTCAAGCTGTTGCGTGCCATCTTGGTGCGAGAGGAAGAAAAAAAATACCATTCGGCAGGACCCCAGTCAGTGCTTGGAACTAGCTTGTTTATTTCTTCATTACCACGTCGATCGCGCAAAACGGCCAAACCAGTCGGTAATTTTCCCACCACCTTTTTCCTTGCAATCCTGTGGCACGCAGGCGAAGGCCGAGACGACGGACGGGGGCGAATAATGTGTGACGCGCTGGTGTCACACAGTTTGAAACAACAGACCGGTGCGCGGTCGCGGGCGCGCTCTCTCGAAAGCCGCCGATTACCGTCGTCCGACCGACGACCGACCTGGCGTCGAGGTTATGTGTGCCTTTTTCGCAGATTTATAACTCGATTTATATTTATGCTTCTTTCAAGTGGTACCCCCGCACGTTTATGCCGTTACCGCGGAGCAATAAGACAAGCAACAATAATAATAACAACAACAACAACAACAACGTCGACGAATGACTGCTGAACGAGGTTTCGGTTAACAATCTCTGCAGGTGAGTCAGGTGGAGTCACATGCTCACTCAGCACCCTCAGTTAGCATGCCAGAGCACCAAAGTTCGATGTGTTCTTGATTTCGAAATACCTTCCTGCCAGCCCAACGCCACCCACCTTCCAACCAGTGCTCTTTGCCATATCATGACACAATAATAGTAATAATACTTAAGGTTTATTTAGCAGCATACCTGGCGCCCCGCGGGTGGTTAGCAGGTTGGAAAATTTATAATTTTCTACCGAGATTTATGGCGTTCGAGCTATAGTTTCGCGCGTGATATATGTGCGTTTGCACGGCACGAAAGATGGGCTAACAGCTGGTAGCTTGATAGATTCTTCGGTTTCCATCCGACCGAGAGGCAGGGAACAAATTCCTCCGACTATTGAGCGCAGCATATTGTGGACAGCAGAGCGAGCGTTGCTCTAGCGATTCCCGTTAAAAAACCGCAGGACATCAAAATGGGAATCCTGATTCGCTGCACGCAAGCGATAGCTTTGGGTTTAATGACGTGAAAATCGTTCGGTTAAACACAAGCAATAAACGCTTTTGAAAGGTCAGTTATAGAGGATTATGATGATCCGGTTTTCACTTTTGGTACATTAATAAGGGTCTAAGTCAACAGAAAAACAACTTTAGTTCATTGAACAACAAACGGCGAATAAAAAATAAAACCATTCGACAAAAATATCTATCCTGTTCCACTATTTTCTATTGGAAACAGTGAACTCACTGTAACTACATCGACTTTGTCATTCCATAGCCAATATCAGTCATCTGTCACTCCAAGAATATCAATTAGGAGTTTACCATCCGGCCATTAGAATCTCCGTGGCAGGACAGACAAAACGCCTTCAGCGTCGTCACCGACTTCTACTACATCACCGGACAGCACCGTATGGACTGTCACTGATATCAGCTTCAGTCCAGCTGTCCAGTTTTTCGATGGCTGCCTGCCATTTCCTTCGGTCCGCGCGTGACAGAAGACTTTGTCAACTGCTGGACAACGAAGCACAGCTCAGCCAGGAAGCACAACCAGAGTAGAACTGTCAGCACAGAAATGACCCGTCCCGTCCCGGGGACATTAAGTGACGGAACGAACTGTGAGTCGAATAGGGCCGAAAACAAGAAGAAATAGATCGGAAAGTGGTGCTCTAACAATCCGAGAAGCATTTCGTTGGTGGTCGCTTGACATGAAATTTTTTTTGATAAAGTTTTAACGAATTAGACATTTTCAATGTTCGAATAAACTCAATTTATTATACGACCATGTGCAATATTGATGACAGTTAGCTCCTAGCCATATGTCCTGATGACATTTCATCCATCACATCTCGTTATTTTCTTCCTGAACGTCACTAATTGAAGGACGGAAGCAACCAAACCTAACCGACAATGTTCCTACCCAAAACGGGAAACGTTCAAGAAATTGTATGACGTAGATTCCGCCGGGAAGATAACGAAATTCAACTGACGACGACCGTTCAACCCCGAACGGTTTTCGGAATTCGGTTTTTCCACTTTTCACAAACACCACGTGCCCGTGAACCCTTGACCTGCAGCGGCATGGGAATTAAGTCACCGTCGCCGCCGCTGCCGCCGCCGCCGCCACGCGTATTCACTTTTCACTCTCACTCACTTGCGCTAGCTAAATACGCTGTCCGGCTCTAAACTGGCGGCCCTCGCTGACGAGGTGGTTCCGGGGGAAATTATTTATGCTGCAACTTTTATCTTCGCCCTCCCCTGCCCTGGCCGCTTCGCGCAGTGATGGCTCACCGTTGTTCTGAAGAGTGCTTCGCTAGTATGTATGTGAACCGGACTGACTGGACCGGCCACTTTGTGGGTGGGTTTCGTCGTCGGTGCATAAAAGAAAGTCAAAGCAATCTGTCACAGTTGCCAACCAGCAGTAACAGCAGCAGCGGCGGCGGCGGTACACATCCGAAACCAACCCCGGGAACGCGAACTGACGTCGGACGTAACGGGACACTAGACTGCAACTTACTTAGTCGGACGGAAGGTGATTTGCTGCTGTCTCATGAGGATAATGTACTTCATCAACATTAACATAAAGTGACAGCTTTTGTTTCACAATCCGTGCGGACCCGTCCGGGGACCGGGATTGTTTGTGGCTGAGGATTTATTTCTCTGTGTGGTTTTAAGTTGTTGCAAATGAGAACGGGGAAAGGAGAGGTTTTGGAAGTATTTTTCATGGATTTTTACTTTTATTGTTTTTTTGCGCATTTTCATAAACTTCGACGATCTCTGACCTAAATTCAACACAATCCCAGTGAAAAGACTGATCAATACAATAATACAAAAAGTTGAAACAATGTCTTATCTGCAGCCTCCAACATTGTTCAGCTTGACGTTGTATAGCATCAATCCGTGTTCGTTCAGATACACGTGGCACAGCTTCCAACGATCGAGGACTTTCATCGGATCTGTGACTGACAGGTTTATGGAGTCCTGACAATAATGCAACCGATGATCTGTCCGCTGACACACCTTGCTCGATTTCAGGTTCTTTTTACCTTTGTTATACTATGTAACAAAGGTTTAGGAATTGGTCGAAAAACACGAAATCACATGTACCAATCGATAAGGTACGACGAATTAAGCAATGTGTGTGTGTGTGTATGTTTATGTGCGTGTGCGCGCGCGCTTGTGTGTGTGTGTCTGTGTGTGTGTGTATTTTTTTTACGTGAAGAAACGCTCTATGCCGGGCACACTAATGATGATGTGGCACAGTGTGAGACTCTAAACCACTAAGAACCTCAAGGGCGTCTGTCATTAACCCCCTCGGAACTACCATTAAGTATTACTTCGGGGGGAGGCTGTGTCTGTACACTGCTCCGTGCACCTGTCGAGACGTGAATCGATCCGGAGATGGCGACCGTCATAACGTCCTCTCCTTCACAGCCACCCTCTCAGGGTTCTGCCATCCGTAATGCTACTCATGCTCCTTCACCGTACACTTTCCTTACACCTGTCGAGACGTGCACCGATGTAGGGACGGCGACCGTTTTGACTTCCGTCCCTTCACTGCCACCCTCACAGGATTGTTTCCTATGGCGGGCGTTTGTAGTTGCTCGAATAATCCCCGGCGATGGATTTATTCAACTCCGTCAGAGATTTCCTCGGCGATGGAATATCTCCCGACTCCGATACGCGAGTCGACTTCTTCAGCTGCTTGCACTGTGTCCATCTCGCCAATTCCGGATCGCTGTTCGTTTTTCCATTTACGTTGCAGCTCCGACAGAATTTGCGTCACTGCTCCGCTAACGGCATTCCAAGTGGCCTCTTCTCGACACATTTCGGTGACAATATTCTCGGCGTAAAGAGTGGGCATCTCTCTTCGTGCTGCCTCGAATCTAGGACAGTCGAACACTACATGTTCCACGTTTCTACACTCCGGACAGAGGGGTGACCTTTCATGTCCGAACCGATATAGATACTGTCTAAAGCAGCCGTGACCAGACAGGCACTGCGTCAGGTAAAAGTTAACTTCTCCATGCTTTCTGTTTACCCACGTCGAGAGATTCGATATTAGTCCGTGGGTCCATCCAACTGTGACTGCCACTTGACCATTGACTACACTCGCACCAGTTTCCTTATGCCTCTGGTTTCCTTCCGCATGTAGCACTCACTGTCCTCCTCCAGGATTACGTCAATGGGAATCATCCCGGCGATAACGCGTACTGCCTCCAACGAGCTAGTCCAGTATGTACTTGCGACCTGCATTACCATGAGTCTGAACGTACCGTTTAACTTCGCTCGATTCCGTTTAATATTTCATACTGCAATCCAAGCTGGACCAGCGTACCTAAGTATCGACGAGGATACACTGACCAGCAAGCGTCTTCTACTGCTCCTTGGTCCTGAGTTATTCGGCATTATCCTAGCAAGTGTATTAGTGGCCTTTGCCGCCTTCTCGCAAGCGTAATCAACGTGGTTATTGAAGTTTAGTCGGTCGTCACGTATCACTCCCAGGTATTTCAGCCTCCTTCGCGAGACTATGAGATGATTTCCGGCGGTGATTTGTGCCTGCTGCACTGCTTTACGATTACTAACCACTAGTACTTCCGTCTTGTGGTGAGCCAACTGGAGTTTCACTCCCTGCATCCAGTGTACTATCATGTCTATGGTTTCAGTCACCAGCATTTCCACTTCTTCCAACGATTCACCTGTGACCGTTAGTACTACGTCGTCTGCAAAGCCGACAATCTCGACACTTTTAGGTAGCTTTAATGTCAACACGTTGTTGTACGTTCCATTCCAAAGCGTTGGACCGAGGAAGGAACCTTGACTTGAGGGACGCCCGCCGTGATCCTGATGCACTTTCGTCCCACTGACGTGTCGTATACTAGCGCTCGATTCTGAAAGTAGCTCCTCAGAATTCTGCACAAGTAGTCGGGGACCCTCATTATGTGCAGCGCTACGGCGACTGGCAGCTGGCACTGTGAAAAGCGTTCTTAACGTCTATGGTTATCACGGCGCAGTATCGATCACCCCGCCGCTTCTGCATTAACGATTTCTCGGCCCTCTCGATTACTGTCCGGATTGCATCCACTGTGGACGTTCCTTTCCTAAAGCCAAATTACTTGTTGGACAATCCGTGCTCGCTCTCCGTGTATCTCGTCAATCTGTTGAGAATTACCCTTTCCAGGAGTTTTCCTAGGGCATCCAGCAAACATATAGGCCTATACGAAGCAGGATCACCTGGTAGTTTACCTGATTTAGGTAGCAGCACCATCTTTTGCGCCTTCCATCTGTCTGGGAAGTGGCTTTCGTTCAGGCATTTCTGCATAACCGACCTAAACATGTCCGAAAACGCCAGTATAGCTGTTTTCAAAGCAATGTTCGGGATTCCATCCATTCCGGGTGCTTTTCTCGCCTTCAATCCCTTTACAACTATCACAAGTTCCTCGTTGGTGATTATTCTTTCTGTGGCGTTACTATATTCTTGCTCACGAAAGGGTATCGGAGGCCAGGTCGTTGGGGCATGCTGCGGAAAGAGTCCCTCGCTAATCACTTCCAGTTTGTTTGGACATGTTACAGCGGGCAACGAGGGGTCTTTCAACCTGCTCATGGTGATGCGGTATGCGTTGTCATCGGCGTATTGGCACAGCTCCTTGAAACAGTTAGATTTGCACCGCTTGATCTCCTGTTTTAGTGTAGCCCTAGCCACTCTGTAGACTTCTCTACGTTCCACTCTTTCCGTCTCAGAGCTTGCTCGATATGCGCGTCTTCTGGTGCTGAAACATCTAGCTCTGAGCGCGTTTAGTGCCTGATTCCACCAGTACAGTGGTCGCCGTTTGTTCCTTGGTTCCAATTTTCTTGGCTTTGTGTCACTTGCTCTCACTAGCCTTTCCGTCAGCTCATCCGCGTCCTGGACTGAAGGCGCGCGTGTGTGTGTGTGTGTGTGTGTGTGTGTGTGTGTGTGTGTGTGTGTGTGTGTGTGTGTGTGTGTGTGTGTGTGTGTGTGTGTGTGTGTGTGTGTGTGTGTGTGTGTGTGTGTGTGTGTGTGTGTGTGTACCGTTCTTGGAATTTTTTATATAATTCGGCAACAATGCAATGTTTCGAAGAAAATCATCTCTTTCTCAGTTCCAATCCTCAGCAGGTTCAGTTATTTTTAGACACAAATTATGCCTCTCATATTATAACCGAACACTACAGGTGTAGCACGTTTTTCCAACACAGATATCAAATTTGCCTAGGTTTGCGTAAAAATTTTGCGATCTGTTAGGACAACAAACTGGCACACTTCCCTAACACAAACATCAAATTGGACTAGGCTTAATCGCGTTCGTAAGAAATCTGTTGGCACGAGGGGGCTTTAACACTCTTTCTGGCGTACTTCCCAAGCAAGGACATCAAAATGGTCTAGGTTTAATCGTGGTGTTAAGAAATCTTGTTGAAATGAGGAAACTGTCACTTGTTTTGGCTTGCTTCCCAAGCACAGATATCAAATTTGTATAGGTTTAGATCATCGTAAAGAATCTTTCAACTAATCACGAAGCGAGGATTTACAGTTTTACAATGCTTCATTATTTTCAATTTTTCTATAGTACGTACTTTGAAATCAATAGGTTTCATTATTGGTGTGGATACGTAAAAGATTTTCCGATCGATTGGTGCAAAAATATTGAAAATCGATCGGAAACCCACTAAGCTATTAGCGCTCAAAATCTTTCATTTTCGTGACGCTCGCATTTTTCGATTTTTTGGAATTACTCCCTATACCAGCTACCTTCATGAAAGACGTAGTCCTACGTCAAAATAATCGAGACAAGCCAATTTGCTATTTGAGCTGCAAATGCCCATATCAAATGACAATAGAGATGGTATAACGAAGGTCCCTTTCACCACTAGGTGGCTTAAATCGGGTTTTCTCTCCGACACTGGCTTGACTTTAGGCTTCGCTGTGGTTATATACAACTCCCTTTACTTTAAACTTGGTTTAGGCCTTTCCCGGTCAGTTATCGGTGTTGACTTATCCGGCAGACTCGTACTCCATGTTGACATTTACTTCACAGGCATCCGACACTGTGTATTTTGTATCAGTGAACGTAAAAAAGCAAAGCCATGTTTTTGGGGGTATAAACATCCTTCAGAACTTGACCCTTCTTTATCGACAGACTTCGCAGTCGGTTATTAGTTAGTCCAGCATCGTACTCCGGAGCTAACTGGGCGATTTCTAAATGTAAACCTTAATTTATTAATTCACTAGTATTTTTCGACTGAGATGCAATTATCGAATGATTGACGTTATATATGTCTTTTTACGCCAACGTTTCGACCCGGATTTGGATCTTCATCAGGGCTTCTACGAACGGGTACTTTTATTAACAGTTAATAAAAGTACCCGTTCGTAGAAGCCCTGATGAAGATCCAAATCCGGGTCGAAACGTTGGCGTAAAAAGACAAATATAACTTTTTTGGCCTTTTCAGTCTTTTACGGAAATTAGAACTGGCTTTTTCAATTCACTCCGACGTTTCGACTATTTATTTTAGTCTTTTTCAAGGATAGCTATAATATTTTGTCATGTTTGTTTTAGCTATAAATGTCTTTTGTTTCGATTGTACCTACAGTTGTCTCAGTTCGCCGTTAAAAATCTTTAATTTTAAGAATGTAAATGTCTTCTTTAGTTTTTCTGTGCATATCTGTCGTCTGCAAAAGATTAATATTTGTAGTCTGTCTCAGTTTAGTACAGTTTGTTGGTGATGGTGAAAAAACCTTTCCAAAAACTTCGCTACTATCATAGTTGAACCTACTTTTCAAACTTCGCACACTAACTATCTTCACCGTTGCTATCTAATTGGGAAGGGGTGGTAGGGAAATTGTGCTTCTGAGTGGGTTTTATGGAGGCTAGTATCCCTGCATATGTATGGTTTAATCCATCTACGTCGCTCCGTCTGTTGATTGTATTGGGTGTATTGTATATATGGCACATTTCTAATATTGGGAGAGCTTTTTTCTTGTAACTGCGATCGACTATGTTGGTGTTGGGTAGATCAAATCTGTGGTTGTTATCTATGCAGTGTTCTACGAGAGCGGTTTTTTTCTCTGAGAGCTCTTATCTGGTTATCAGCTGTTGTGAGTCCGTTTTTTATAAACTTGTCCAGCTGATTGATAGTGGTTTGGTGGCCAGAGAGTCTTGTTTTGAGATGGTTGGTTGTCATCCCAATGTATATTGACTCACGTTCTCTACATTTGGTACTGTAAATGACGTTGTGTTGCATTAGTGTTGGGAGAATGTCTTTAATTGGTGGGAGGAGAGCACTTAGATTATTGGTGTTTGAGTATGCAATTTTGATATCACCAAGTTCTCTTTTGAGAATTTTGGCAATTCGAGGTGATAAGTCTGCTATGTGTGGGATTGATCTGTAAAGTTGTGTGGGTTGCGTTACTAGAAATGGTTGCTGGTTAGATGGTATTTGGCTTTCTCGATCTTCTGGTGATGATGCTGTCTGGGTAGGCGATGGTCTATGCATGGCTGGCTGTTGGTTGGATGTCGTTGTATTGCTGGATTTACATGGTGTGTTCGGTGGTGGTGGCGGTGGTGGCGGTGGTGGGCTTGGTGGTGGGCTTGGTGGTGGTGGTTTCTTGGTTCCAACATCGGTTGATCAGCTTGATTGGGTAGTCATTGCGTTTCAGGTGTGATTGTATGATTGAGTATTTTTCAGCGTTGGTATAGTTTGTAGAGAGTCTGTCGACACGGGTGATGAAATTAATAGCGGTGTTCATTTTTTGACTGAGTGGGTGGAACGAGTGGTAGTTGATTAGTCTTCCGGAGGATATGCTTTTGGTGTACCATTGGGTCTGTATGGTTTGGTCATTTTTCCGTATGAGTAGCATGTGTAGGTATGGCAACTGGCAGTCTTTCTCTGCTTCAGCTGTGAATTGAAGCATTGGGTGGTAACTATTAAATAAGTTTAGAACCTCTGACATCTTGCCGTGTGGAACTGTAAGAAGTAGATCGTCGACGTATTTTTTAACAACGGGTATCGATATGTGTATTGTGCTGATTACTGTATCGATTAGTGTGTCAATAACAATTTCGGCTAGTATAGGGGAGAGCGGATTTCCCATAGCCGTTCCTTTTATTTGATGGTAGTATTTGTTGTCAAATTGAAAGTAGCTGCAATCCATGCAGAAATTGACCATCTCTAGGAAAATGTCTAAGCAGATATTGGTATTTGATCTGATGTGTTGCCAATGATCTATAATCCCTTTCGTTACTAGTTCCTGTGGGATGTTTGTAAATAGAGAGATCACGTCCAGAGAGATCATCTCGTAGTTTTGTGGTAGTGTAATTGAGTTGATAAACCGGCAGAAAGCAAACGAATCTGTTACACTGTAGTTGCTGTAGTTTGATGGATGCTTGTAGTATTTTGCATATATATTTCGAGAGTGCGTACGATGGAGCGGTCATGTTGGGTATAACGGGGCGGAGTGGTAGGTTCGGTTTGTGTGCTTTGGGCTGGCCGTATATTCTGGGGCAGGTGGCAGTGTTTGTTTTTAGAGAGTAGTATTCGTTTTTATCGACCAGTTTTAAGTCATATAGGCGTTGTACTATTCTGTTGTTCATGGTTTGGTATCTAGATGTCGGGTCTCTGGTGATTTGCTTGTAGGTGTTGGTATCCAGCAGTAGCTCGTTCATTTTAGTCTTGTAATCGTCGATGTCCATTATTACCGTTCGATTCCCTTTATCACCAGGCATAACGCGTATAGTTGGATTTTCTTTAATAAAGTTTCGGGTGGTTTTTACTGCGGTTTACATTGACGTGGAATAAATTTATCATATAAAGAATATATTTCGGCAAGAATGGAACATTCTGGATCTGGCATTCGCTGTAGAATATCGTATTATCTCGATTTAAGTTGGACCCCTGCATCGGTAATTCGGCTTAGGTAACATTACTGGGAAGATATCCGTACGTACTACTCTGGATTCTGCTACATCATGTGACAAGTCCAAGTTCACGTGCAAGACCAAGTCTATGTTTATCTTCAAGTCCAAGTCCAAGTCCAAGTCCAAGTCCAAGTCCAAGTCCAAGTCCAAGTCCTAGTCCAAGTCCAAGTCCAAGTCCAAGTCCAAGTCCACATCCAAGTCCAAGTTCAAGTCCAAGTGCAAGTCCAAGTTCAAGTCCAAGTCCTAGTCCACGTTCAAGTCCAAGTCCAAGTCCAAGTTCTAGTCCACGCTCAAGCCTTAGTCCAAGTTCACGTTCAAGTCCAAGTCCAAGTCCAAGTCCAAGTCCATGTCCAAGTCCAAGTCCAAGTCCAAGTCCAAGTCCAAGTCCAAGTCCAAGTCCAAGTCCAAGTCCAAGTCCAAGTCCAAGTCCAAGTCCAAGTCCAAGTCCAAGTCCAAGTCCAAGTCCAAGTCCAAGTCCAAGTCCAAGTCCAAGTCCAAGTCCAAGTCCAAGTCCAAGTCCAAGTCCAAGTCCAAGTCCAAGTCCAAGTCCAAGTCCAAGTCCAAGTCCAAGTCCAAGTCCAAGTCCAAGTCCAAGTCCAAGTCCAAGTCCAAGTCCAAGTCCAAGTCCAAGTCCAAGTCCAAGTCCAAGTCCAAGTCCAAGTCCAAGTCCAAGTTCAAGTCCAAGTCCAAGTTCAAATCCAAGTCCAAGTCCAAATCCAAGTCCAAGTCTAAGTCCAAATCCAAGTCCAAGTCCAAGTCCTAGTCCACGTTCAAGTCCACGTCTAAGACCAAGTCTAAGTCCAAGTCCACGTTCAAGTTCAAGTTCAAGTCCAACTCCACTCCAACTCCATCTCTAAGTACAAGTACAAGTCCAAGTCCACGTTCACATCCAAATCCAAGTCCTAGTCGAAGTCTATGTACAAACACAGGTCCTAGTCCAAGTCCATATCAAAGTTCAAATCGTAGTCCAAGTTCAAGTTTAAGTCCTTGTCCTCATCCAAGTCCAAGTCCAATTTCAAATCCAAGTCCAAGTTCAAGTATAGGTTTTAGTCCATGTTCAATTCCAAGTCCACGTCCAAGACTAAGTCCACGTTTACGTCCAAGATCAAGTCCAAGTCCACGTTCAAGGCCAAGTCCAAGCTAAAACTTATCTTAAACAGTAAATTAGAAAACATTACACATCAAAAATAATTTACACTTTTCAGCAATACTAACAGACATTTAACAAACAATCAAACAACAAACTTAATACTGACAAACCTTCAAATGGAATAGAATTTACCCCTTATAACTCATTTTAAGTTGGCACCATTTAGCGATGGATTGATCACAAAAAAATTGTGATCGATTGATGGAAATAACTTGATAATAGAGCAAGCAATGGAATACTTGCATCCTTATTATCTTGTAAGATCCTATGTCAAAACTCTATTATTTGTAAATTATAGATTTATTTCGTTTCGGTTTAGAAACATAAATTTGCATAGAACTCTGATACTTAATTTTCTTTTTTTTTTTCTTGTAAGGTCGGCATTTCGACCTACCCCTTTAAGATCCCTAAATGTGCTTACCATTGAATTATTATTCTTACCCGGCCTGTGTTGCACATTTACGCGCTAGACGCGACAACCGCTGCTACCGACCTCCCTGGAGATTAGCGGTCTTATACGTAGGTACATACATAGTTCGCGTAGCAGCAGCCACCGAGCAGCTTGAGGCAGCGCTTTATTGTTACATTAGGAATATTACTATTTTATACGCATTAATCGCTGCCGGACCCTTGCGGGCTAAGTAAGCAGCTTGGTGCGGGTGCCGGCCGTTCCGGTGCCGCAGAGGTGTTCATAAATAGCACGTTGCACCCCGTCGTTGCGTCGTCGTAGTCCGCCAGAACCGGCATCGGAACACGACTGCAGCAGCAGCAGCAGCGACGGCGGCAGTTCGGTCTCGCTGCATTGATGGATTCATGCGAGCGGTGCATGCATGCATGCATGTGCATGTGTGTGGGGGGATGTGTGTGGGCAATTTTCTGGAGTGATTTCGATGTATCGATGTAGTCTTCCAGATAATTTATTGATTATTGGAGACTCGACGGTGCTACATGGCTGGTTCTGCCGATACGTTGGTGATGTGTGTAATCGAGCAAGTGAATTTGAACTTGCGCGAGCAATCGAGTCTGATTGAAATGAGTCCTCCGGATTGGTGTGTCTGTGTCTGTGCTTGTGGCTGTATGTGATTCAGCTCTAAGCGACCAGCTGTCAACGCGGCACGCGTGTTCCTGTTCGACCGTTGCGCCTCCGAGGACTGTGCCTGGTGATTTATCTAATTGAATAATGAAGGAATGCGCTTGACTTCACTGCCGGACGAGAAGTGTGATTTACATTACCGGGATTGTTCCTGGGCGGATTTATGACCTGTGTGGGCTGCTTCTGCAACGCGTTTGATTGAATTTCCATCAAATTTTTCGACCGTTCGGCACTGACGTTGCGGTGATTTAGGATTGTGCCGCAGTTAGTGTTGCATGGAATCCCAATCGCCATAAATTATCGTTAATTCCCCGCTGAAATACCGCCGAAACTGCACCTGATGCAGTCACAACGTGGCACTGGTTGGCTAACTGAGAAATCGGCGTGATTCAATCTTCCAGCGAAGATCAATTAACTGCACCGGCTGTCGGTTATATTCGACATCACGCGGCCGCCGCTGCCGCTGTACCGTTACGACATCGGCTCTGATTTGCTTCTGGAAAACCTTGCCGCACCTGGCCGTAAATCAATCACGCGTGATAAATATGCTCAATTGCAAATAGACCTGTTCTTGTGAGGCTTGTTTGCCTCACCACCCCCCGGTTTCGTTTCCGTTTAACGACGCAGCTTCCCTCACTCTCTCGGGCTGGTGGTGGGGCGCTAGTACTGTGTCCGTTCGTCCGTGTCAATGACGCTAGTTGACATCATCCGAATTTAAATACGCTACTCAATCAACTCCGAGTTAGCGTCGCCCCCGTCTTTGGTGCGGTCGCCTTTTCCTTCGGTCCTCCTGAAAGGAACACGGCAACACTTTCGCCAGCGAGCGCCGCATCTTGAAGGGCGACTTTCAGAGGATGAGTAGATTAGACACGACGCACGATCGATGGAGACAAATGTCAAATGTTTCTACTATCTATCCGTTCTTTTGCTCTAAATTTTAAATTTGTAGGTTGTTTCATTGATACTGAACCAATTTTATGAGAGTATGACCTGGAAGAACCGAGAAAATATTATGCGACAAATTCTTCCAGAAGCTCGCGGAGCAAGCTCGATGCTAACAGACCCCAATGCTGTAAAATGTTTGGTTGGTATGACACTATAAGAAAAAAAAACATTAGTTGATTCCTATACACAAACTTTAAGTAATAATATGTATGTCTATTCCTAAGAACGCAGAACGCAGAAATAGAAAACTGATTCTAAGTTATCGTTCTAACATTAGCAAATCTTCATATTTATCAACAGCGTGGGCACACTTGTTCCAAAGTTTCTAACATGATTCAATCCTCAAATGACAGCTGGATAAAACAGCCTATCGTTTAGTTTAAGTATACGCCCGATGCTTAATTCCCCTTCCCTCGCCCGCCCATGGTGAAAACCAACCATCCTTCTCAGCAGCCTACGAGCGAAAGCCGTCGTCCATAAATCTGCTCAATGGTTCCGCAAGTATGTATGTAGGCTATGCTGTGCCATTTTATAATCCAATTTTTATGATAATTATACCATCGCAACTCTCCGGCGACTTTGGCTTGAAACTGACTTCGATTTGCCACTCACCGCCACTCAGAAGAGCGATGTCTTTTAAACGGTGGTCGTCGTTCGCTTCATGGCGGCGGTATCAGCCGGCGCGGCGGTGGAGGTAGTATGATAACCTCCTCCTCCTCCTCCTCGTTGGTTGTTCCTCGATCCGTCTGAGTTGGCGGCCCCGGTAGACTGGACGAAAAAAACACTCCGCGGAGAAGCCACCGTGTCGTCGTCGGTCGTCGGCAGTCGGCAGCTCGCGCGCGGTCAATTGATCTGCTACAGGCAGCCTGCGCCAGCCGCCGAAGCAGTCCAGTAGCCATAACTCTTTGGATTATTTGCATAATTAGTGGAGTGATATCACGTTGACTTGCATTAATTTGGAAAACGACAACCGGAGATCTGACACGGACCTGAAATGAAACTGATCGACAAGATTTGTTTGTTTTCGGCTGCTGCGGGGATGCTATTTTTTTATTTTGAAAAAATATTCATCGCCACGACTCGAAAAATCGGCCGGTATCGGTTCCACCCGGAGAGCAATGCTAATGTCGTGATTTATTGAGCTTCGTCGAGCGAAAAATTATGAGACGGATACCCTTTATACTTTGAATGATATTCATCTCATTAGAGCAACGAATTTGGAAATCCGTTGAATAACCTGTGGTAAAACTTTTTTTCGTCTACTCTTGCTTTAGCACGTCGTCGTTTTTGGAACGAACCGCTGTGTGTCATTTGAATTTTCCGGATTGTCCCCGACTAATGGGTTTGAATATGAATTGGTTCGGAATTTTGTTTCAATCGTGATGACGACGTAAATCAAACGACATGTGGCGACACTCGTGTTTGTTGAGATTTACCACATGGAAAAGAGATACGACGAACGAACGTGATTTGAGATGCGCGCAAAGGTTTTTGTGACTTTACGCTATCTGAAAATGTGATCGGTTTTGAAAATAGAAATTTAATAAGGCCAGTTGTTGATTCTGCAGTAAATGTGTGCAACCTTTCAAGACAGAAAGCATTTTTCCCGCATTCGTTACACCGCTGCTGGCTGATCGGTTTAGTGTAATTGACTCAAACGATACTTTATCCTCGTGGGTCATTCGTCTCCTCCGAGGGTTACCTACCAACGTTCGGTGCAATTCATCCCACCCAACAAAACGGCAAAACGGCGAGCGCGAATTGAGCTTCATTACTCCGACCGCCTGAGCTACATACATATTGGTACCCCGCCCACTCGGCAGCCGTCGCAAACTGATCAACTTATTAATCATCATATTTCATCCGACATGAGCACATTATTTCGAATCGGCTTCTTTCGCGGCCTTCCTTCGCCGAATAAGTCGCACAGAGTCGGAGTCGCCGCGACCGACGTTCGGACATAAGGTGCGCGCAGGCTGATCCTATTATCACTTCTGTTGCTGTTTCTGTTCGCGCCCACAACTTTTGAGCCGTACTTTTCTCTCCCGGATCGGATGCTAAATGGGCGCACGCCATCACCACACCGCGGTAAATACTTTCGGTATGATCTTGGGGGGTTACCTGGGGTAAAATGAACCCTTTATGTTCTTAATGAACATGACTGCACAGAAAGAAATCCGTTTCCGATACCATGAATAAAATCACGAAATCATGAAGTTTGAATTGCTGTCAAATCATGCCTAAACTACCGTATCGGGCAACTCAAAATCATGAATAATAGTTCATAATCTTGCATTGTGTTTTACTGCAAGAAGTTCATGATATCATGATTATTTTTCATAGTATATTTTCATAAAACATAAGCTAGAAACATGAAACCATGAGTCATTTTGCTCATTTTGGAGATAAGATTTCTACCCGTGTGTAATGTAATTAAAATCCTAAGCCATAATGTGAGTTTTATTGTACTCTTAAGGCGGTTTTCATGACTAATTTTGGTCTTAAATGCCATCATAAGAGTGTATTAAAATCGAAATTGTTACTTGGGATCTCACTTTTATCCATTATTGCACTGATGCTGCAGATATCACCCAATTTTAAAAAAAAACTAAAGCTCTTAAGAAGATTTCTTGCTGAAAAATTGAAAAAAAAAACTACAAGGTATACAGCCCTACGGGTTGTACGAAAGGATGATGTAGGACTATATCAGGTCAATAGATCAAAGACTAATAAACATTGCATTTCTGGCATATGTATGTTTATAAGAATCTGTAAGTGCCATTGTTGAAGTGAATGTTTAAAAGAGAAGAGCGAACTTTTAACTATTAAAGAACACTGATTTATGGAACGAGGGGCGATATCGAAGAAACGAAGACCATTTCGGGTTTTCGGTAAGGCTGCTAAAACGTCACGCTACAGTTGTGGAACCAGGTCTAGAATCTGGGTCCAAAATGAGATTCAAAATCTGATAATAAAACATGGTCCGCAATCTAGTCCAAATTTGTTCCAAAAACAGGAACAAAATTTGATAAAATATAATCCAGATCCAAAATAGGCCGAGAATCTGGTTGAAAATATGAATAAAAATGTGGTCAAACTCGGCTCCAGGTGGAAAATCTGATTAAAAATGTTGTCAAAAATCTGGTTTATAATCTGCCCCAGTTTGAGAATCTGGTCCAAAATTTGATCCAAAATGAGGTCCAAAATATCATCCCAAACCTGGTCTAAATTTGATTAAAATGTGGTCCAAAATCTGGTCTAGGATCTGAGGCAGCTCCTAGATCTGGTTCAGCGCCAGGATCTGATCCAAAATTTGATCAAAAATGAGGTTCAAAATTTGGTTAATAATATGATCCAAAATCTTATCCAAAAGCTGGTCCAAATCTATTAAAAAATTTTGATCCAAAATCTAATGTAGGTCTGGAATCTGGGTCCAAATTTCTTCCAAATTCTAATAAAACATGTGGTTCAAAATTTGGTCCATAATCTAGTCCAAATATGTTCCAAAATATGAAACAAAAGTTGATTAAAAATGTTGTCCACGATGTAGTCCAGGTCCAGAATCTGGTTCAAAACCTGATCCAAAATCTGGTTGGTGGTTTGACAACTGATCAAAAATTTGTGCCCCAAAACCTGCTTCAGGTCCAAAATGTGTCCCAAATCTAAACAAAAATGTGGTCCAAAATCTGGTTTATAAGCTTATAAAATTCCAAAATCTGGTCCAAAATTTGTTCCATAATCTGGTCCGCAATCTTATAAAAAATAAGGACCAAAATGTGGTCCAGGTTTATAATTTGATCCAGAATGTTCTCCAATATCTGATTCATAATCTGGCCCAAAATCTGATCCGAAATGTGATCTAAAATCTGGTCCAGACTCTAGTCCAAATATGTTCCAAAATTTAGAAGAAATTACAATAAAAAATGTGATTCAAAATTTAGTGCAAGCTCAGAATTTTGTTAGTGGCTTAAAATCTTATCAAAAATAATAAAATTGGAAGGAACGAGGGTGTGCTGAATCGGGTCTTCGCCAAGGGTACCAAAATGTCACGCTCTAATGGCACATACGCAAAAATGTCTGTTTTACTTGCATGAGAGTCCTTATCCTCCTACCACAGGGGTGAGGGGTCTCAAACCATTATAAAACAAATTCATACATCCATAAAACCCCACATGCCAACTTTGCTTGATTAGTTCTCGAGATATGAGGAAATTTGTATTTCATTTGTATGGGATCTGCCCTCCTTAAAGAAGGCAAAGGTCCTAATTTACCATAGAAAAATAACCTGCCATCTAAAACCCCCACATGCCAAATTTGGTTTCATTTACTTGATTAGTTCTCGGGTTTTGAGGAAATTTATGTTTCATTTGTATAGGAGCCCCCCTCTTACGCCCTCCATAAAATTGCTCTCTTACCCCCTACATAAAATTGCTGGTAATTTTATCTATAAAACGACATATAAATTGTTCAGTTTCGTCCAGTAGTTTAGTAAGTTTTAGCATTTGAATTCTTTCATTCAAACGTTACACTTCTATTTTCGTTTTCACAACGAAAATAGAAGTGTAGCGCAGTCCCAGTATACTAAACACAGACGTAGTCCTACGTCAAAAGTCAATTTTTTTCATTGTCTAGAATGATAATAACGATCCGACCAGGGAAAGTGAAGATTTGTTATGATTCATATATGTCATTATCATTCATGCATTAGATACTCCGCAAGGAAGCAACATGGATCTTCTACTATTCATATAATTATGATTTGCGGTTGAATAACAGTAACTGGAATAGTTGATGTTTTATTTCATTTGCACACCTGTTGGACAGATTTCTATCTCTCTTCCTGCGTAACTGTTAATATTCTGCAGGGCAGTCTTCGGATAAATTTATCAAGACTGAAGTTTGATGTTTTCCCGACGTTTCGACACTTAGTTGGTGTCTTTTTGGAGTACAGTTCAAAGCAAGAAAAACTAATTGAATTTTTAAATATTCTAACTCATGTACCAACTACTACCCTCAATGACAGTAATATGCACAATCCAAAGAACAAAACAAAAGACTAAATGATATTACCCCTTGAAAAAGACACCAACAAAGAGTCGAAACGTCGGGAAAACATCGAACTTCAGTCTTGATAAATTTCTCCGAAGACTACCCTGCCGAATATTAACAGTTACAATTGAATCCAGTCTATAAAAAACACAATCTCTTCCTGCGTTTATAGTTTTCTAACCATGTGTCCAATGTTAGACACTGTAAATGGTCTTCAGGATATTCATTATGATACGCATTATTATGTAGGTTAAAAGTGGTGTACAAACGATCTGTGGTCACTCGAATTAATTGTTCTGACGTACGATTATGTCTATTTATTAATTTATTTAGTTATTTATAATTCATCGAACTCTGGGCCTTACTTAAAACTACGAAAATTGTCAAAGATTATATATTCAAACGATTTTTAAAGACAACAATACTGTTTCACTTCTTTTGATCTACACGTCGACCGTTTTGACTCAAGCGTCGACCGCATCAGCGGGCATGGATCATTGAATTCCTTAGAAATTCGGAAAATAAATCTGAGATTACGATTGGCCTTCATTATGATGTAACAGGAATGCTCCCTAAAGAACAATTATGTATCAAGCAAAATTCCAAGGTCCTCGAATGATAGAACTCTCTCGATTACTTCATCCTTAATCTTGTACTGCCAATGTATTGGATGCTTTTTACGAGTGAAGGCAATTACGGCATATTTTTCCACACTGATTATCAAGCGATTTGCACAACACCATCTGCAAACAAGTCGACCATCTATTGTAGCTGCTTACAATCATCAATGGACCGCACCGACGGAAGACAATTTTCAGGTCATCTACGTAGAGTAGTCTGGACTTGTCGGGTATTATGTAGCAAACATCGTTGATGAATGTGAAGAAAACCGGTGGTCCGAGGTTACTTCCTTGTGGCACATCAGAAAGGTTACCAAAAGCATTCGATTCGTGGGATCCAAGTTGATTTGTGCACACAAGCGATCTACTTTGACGGTCATAATTTTATGAATGTCTCTGTAAAACGCTGATATCGGTATAGATAGTGTCTACTGGGACACCTTTGCTCATGCTCGGGTGGGTATCCCCGAAAGTGTCATCGTAAGACCGGCTGAACTGCCACTTGTTAGACTGTCAGCGTCCATCGGAGTTTTATCTACGGTGAGCTGCGATCCGTCATCATTGTACCGGGCGAGAATCCCCAGTATTGTCATCGATTAGACTGGTAACCCAGGTTGGTCATCGTTTCGGGCAGTACCACCCGGAAAAACACGTCAGCAAAAACCGGGTGGAGGTGCTGGTGGCCGGCGAGCCATTCGATATCGTAGCGCTACACGTTTTCGTCGAAGGGAACGTCCGTTTCTGAGGAGAGATTTCGGGGAGAACTGGTTGAGTCTGGCCCCCGTTCATAGTTCTTTGATTCGATGAGTTCCCTCTTCGTCTGCGAGCACGGTGGACAGAGTGTAACGTTCACTCTGGAACTGGAAAAACTCTGGTCACCATTGTGAACGATTAGTACTCTCCCTACTTCGCACGCCCCTTCCTGTCATTTGTTCCTCCCATCAGTACCTGACGACCGCAATTATTTGTCATCACATTACAAGATATATATATTAAAATTAATTCTTGCTTTCTACTGAGGCTTGTCTGTCTTGTTTTGCATATGCATCTAATCTCTAATCTATAAGTTGTCGATTGCATCCAGGTAAGTTATCGGTTTTGAGTTGTCCCCAAATAGCAGTATGTAGGCCACCCCAGAATCTTAAGCGTGACCGAGCTAGCCGCAAGTAACATTTGGCGTTACTTCTAGTGCGGTGTAAACTGGAGTAGGTTTGTAGAAGTAGATCCCCCAGGAAAGAATCCGTGACGCAGATATAAACAAATATTCCGGCGAGAAACCGGTCAGCTGAAAAAACAATAGAGCCGCCGGAATGGACCGACTCCCGGCAGAACTTTACAAAAATAGCCAAGGACTAAGCTAGCAAGAGATACTGGATATATCGCTGGATAATTTCAAGGTTTTCAGAGGAGACAAAGCTACCGAAGTAGGGGATGGAAGCTTCCAGGTGTAGATGTAGTTTATCCCATCTACAAAAAGCGTTATTGGCTCAATTGCTGTAATTACGTATAATTACGCTGGTCAACGACAGATACAACGTGGTCTCCTAGATTTTGTTACGCCGTCTATTCCCAATAGCAAGAGAATTCATAGGGTGATATCAGGCGGGGTTTATGGGGGCCCGTACTACTACACATCAAATTTTTACTCTCCGTCAAATCCTACGGTACAACGTACCCAACATTTCGTGGATTTTTAAGCAGTCTCTTCGATTCGCGCAGAGTGTTGCGGCAAGAGGATGGATTATCATGTATATAATTCAACAACGCTATTAAAGCTGTGATCCAGTGGATAAAGAAACGAAAGGAACGATCTTCAGCAAGAGGAGGAGCCAGCTTCCAGTCTAAAGTCTAAAACTGAAGCCTAGGAGGATTGGGTTACAAATCAATGCGTCGAAAACCAAATGTATGGTAGGAAGAGGCTCCCATGCACTGTGACTGTTGATGGCGATTAACTGGAAGTGGTTGATGAATTCGTATATTTGGAATCTCGGGTCACTGCCGACAATAATACGAGTAAGGAAATTGAACGACGCATTCAAGCTGGAAGTCAAGCCTACTTTTCCATCCGCAAGACGCTTCCATTAAGGAACATACGCCGCCGCACAAAACTGACGATGTGCAAAACGCTAATCAGACCGGTAGTCCTCTTCGGACCTAAAACAGTAACTTTACTTACGGAAGACATACGTGCACTTGTCGTATTTGAACGAAAGGTGTTGCGTAATATTTCTGGCGGAGTACAAACCGATAGCAGAGAGTGGCGTAGGCATATGAACTACAAGTTGCATGCACTAGTTGGAGAGATTCTCATTGTATGCCTGGCGAAAGTTGGGAGACTACGGTGGGCCTGCCACTTCACAAGAATGCCGGCTGCCGACTGTGCAGGGAAATCCGTTTTCTTTAAGTACCCAATCGGTACTAGAAATAGAGGGGCTGAATGTACTAGATGGCTCAACCAGGTTGAAGTCGACTTGCGTGTGTCGAAACGCTCAACGAATTGGCGACGAGTAGTCCTGGACCGACTACAGCGCAGTGGAATTCTCGATACGGCAAGAGCCCCCCAGCTCTCGTGTGGTAGAAGAAGAAGAAGAAGAGCGCTGAAAAGATATGAAGAGTGCGAGACAGATATGGAAAGTATGAGAGAGATAGGGTAAATTAACTATTAGTGGACCAGTTAGTACTTGAGTAGTTTTGTTCCACGAATTATTTTAAACTGGTAACGCTAAACACGCAACCGATAACACTTACAATACGAGTAACTTTCGATTAACCCTAAAAAATATCAATTTATGTTGCAATTCTCTATATTTTACACATTTTTTAAAACAGATTGAAATGTCCGTTTTCCTTTAATGGACCATGTGTTTTACAATTGGATAGCGACCGGGTCCATTATAGGAATTTTAGTGTATTTTGCATGAAGAGGGTCCACTAATGGCGACATTTCGCATAAAATGGACCCTAATTTGTTGAAAATGTCGATTTTGTAGCATTAATCATTAAATTCAACTAAAATTTTATAAACTGAGCTGTGCAGTATGTTTAGTACTTTCTGTTTCATGTCATATATCCTCGGAAATAAGAAGCGCAAGCTAATAAACGCTGAAACTGTACCCGAGGTCCATCATAGGTAAATGGTCCACTATAGGTTAACTTACCCTATATGGTGAGTGTGACGGATAAAGATATGGAGAGTGTGACCGATAGGGATAAGGATAAAGATAGATGAGAGAGAGAATGGGGGTGGGGAGGAGAAAGGAAGGGTAAACCTAACTATATTCCATGTCACAGCATGGTTTTCATCCTGTTCCAACTTATTGGCATTTAGCGCGCTTTGTCTGTGTACGACGGGACAGGTCAACCAAATCGTTGCCATTTATATTGATTTGAAAGCAGCAGTTATTAGCATTTGATCGGGTCGGTCATCAAATCCTTTTAGCAGAACTTGACAAATCCAGCATGCTTTCCCGGCTAAACTTTTATTTTCATAAAAGCCAAATTGCCATTAAACTCGGGCTCAATCATGGTGGTTTCAAAACCATTCCGAAGCACCACAAGGAAGCATTTAGGGACTTTGGTTGTGCTATGCGGATGCTGTAAAAATTTATCTGTCAGTTTAGTCCGCTATGGATTATTCAATACTTCAAAGATTGATTGATTTGCTTGCGACGTGGTACACCTCTAGCAAGATGTCGATCAGTATTCTCAAATGCACTATTATTAGTTTTTGTCGTAAAAAGTAGCTAGTGGTTTTTAATTATCGCATCAACGGTACATTACTTCAGCGCAGTGATACACTCCCCCCACAATTATGGATCACCCACAATTATGGATCACTTTTGCGTTTCAAGTTAAATTACTCAGTTAAACAAACTATTTGACGATTTGTCGCATTTTTGAAACAAACTATACCATGTTAACTAGCTTTTAACACATAAAGCGTCCTTTTTATCTTGAGATTAATGCTTTTTTAATGAGCGTACAATGTTGTCATCGAGAATCTGTCAAAATCTTTGTCGTTTTTCTCAGTCAGCGTAAGCAGTACGTTCCTCGTTCATAAGGTTTCTATGTGATATAATCACCAAATTTCGTGCAGAAAATGGCTCGTACTCGTAGATCAAGGTAAGTTCTTTACGATTCAACTAAATGTTGGTGGTTACCAATGATTTTCCTGTAGAAATAAGCAATTTTCAAAGTGATCCATAATATGGACCGAAACAAGGTATTTTTTCACAATTATGGATCACTTTGGTTGCAATGTGAATTTTACAAATTCGAACAACTTTTGATCTGTTACAAACATTATTTAAGCAGAAACGTGAATCGAAACCCCAAACGGAAGCTATACAGTGCTGAGGCTTTGGAAAACGCAGTTTCCGAAGCACGCAGGACAGGTAAGCTGCGCAAGGCGGCAAAACTCTATGATATTCCGTATGCAACGGTTTATCGCTACCTTAAGCATCCTCCAAGGAATGACAGACCTGGACCCTCGACCTTACTGCGACCAGAAGAAGAAGCTCGTTTCGAACAGTGGGCGCTTTACATGGCCCGAGCCGGATTTCCGATAAGCGAGGCTGATTTGACATACACTGTGAAAGACTACGCCGCAAAAAATCGTGAGACGCGTGATTTACCTGCTTCTTTTCCAAGTCAGTCTTACGATTCGAATATTATTTGTATCAAAACAACTTTATTTATGTTCTGATTCTTTTAGGTAAGAATTGGGTTCGCCGTTTTTTGCAAAGACATCCATCAATCAAAAAAAAGTTTACCACAAATCTGTCAAGATCGGGAGCTAATGTAACCGAGAATATCTTGCGAATGTGGTTTTCGGAAATTGAAGACATTTTCGAGGAAGAGGGTATAGACATGTCAATCTTTAATTCCCCAAGTCGAATATTTAACTTCGACGAGTCCGGATTTAGGCTGGTACCAAAATCATTCAAGGCCCTTTGCGATAATAACACTGAAAACACCTACATCGTTAATAACAATTCCGATAAAGAGAGCTATACTAGTCTTTTCGGAGCCAACGCAGCTGGTGAGCTGACTCCGCCTATGATTCTTTTTCCGGGACAAAGAATCAGTCGGGAAATCGCGGAAAGCATTCCCAAAGGCTGGTCAGTAGGTGTTTCCGAAGAAGGATGGCAGACATCTAAAACCTTCTACGAATACATGGTTAATGATTATTATAATTGGTTGCTAAAGTCTAAAATTGAGCTTCCAGTAGTTGTTTTTCTGGATGGCCATAAGAGCCACATCAGTATAGAGTTGATGGAGTTCTGCAAACAACATCAGATAATACTGGCTTCTCTCTACCCCAATTCCACAAGAATTCTCCAACCATTGGATCGATCGTTCTTTGGCCCTTTCAAGAATATTTGGAACAAGGTTCTAAAGAAATTTCAACTGGGTAGTGATTCTGCAAGAGTAACAAAAACGAACTTTGCCAAACTTTTGAAAACGGCTTTGGACAATTTTACAAATTCCAAAGAATGCCTAAAAAATGGCTTTAAGCTCTGTGGACTCTGCCCTTGGAATGTTAACGCGATAAATTTTAATACCTTGCCTACAAATGCCCCGAAAACACTTGAAGATTCTATTGAGGATATACAAGTGGCTGAAAAAACTTCCGATGCATTAACGCAGACAAATGAGAATGGTTTTGAACTCCAACTGCAATATGTTGAACTCGGATTGCAATCCGACCAATTGTCGAGGTTTTTGGATAACTGGAAGAGAGATTATTGGTACGGCCCACTTGATGAACTCGCGTTGTTCAATTTCTGGAAGCTTATCAAAGACAAAGCAGAAGGATTATTTTTTACTGAACCACTTCAGCAATCTGAAAGTGTTACTTTGGAATTTGTTGTAAACGACAACGGCGAATGTTCCTGTCTATCGAACACAGACCATGCAGAAAAAGCTGGTAAGCATAATCATATAATTATTTATTCCTTTACTTTTTTATCATTATGACTTAGGTGATGCGAGCAATTCAATACACGACAGTGGTGATTGTCTTGTTGAACCTGAAGCTTCTAGCGCCCACTCAGGTAAATGTTGAAAAATAGATAACTATTCACAATATTTTTATAAAGTATAGATTCTCTAAATCCTGCCTCAAAAGACAATTTG
The DNA here is from genome assembly GCF_943734655.1 of Sabethes cyaneus. Taxonomy (NCBI): domain Eukaryota; kingdom Metazoa; phylum Arthropoda; class Insecta; order Diptera; family Culicidae; genus Sabethes; species Sabethes cyaneus. Next base: position 213,068,008 of record NC_071355.1, on the reverse strand, counting down.
ATGGAAAATGTTACAGTGGAGACTACAGGTGCATCCGATACAAATCCTAAAGATCCCTTTGAGGAAGTCCTAGTTTGGCCGAGAATTCGCACTGATGTTCCAAATCAACGCAAACGTCGTGGACAAGAACATGTGCCCTCTGTTTCAACCAGTGACAGGTGGCTGCAGTGGTTTGAAAAAAAGGACATGGAAAAGAAAGAAATCGAAGACGCCAAGAAAGCAAGGATCGCGGAGCGAAAAAACAAGAAAAAACAGAGGGATGAGGAAAAGCTTCTGAAGGCCTCTCTTAAGAAGAACCAACAGAGAAAAGGTCGAGGAAAAGCTAAGCAAAAAGTGGCCCGTTCCGACAAAGTCGCTAATGCAAGTTAAATAATGCTTTGTTTGTTCCATTTCGCGAATTTAATTATCTTACTCAAATCTCGATAAATTCCTGAAAATCTCTATAATAAAGAGAAAAAAAAATCTTCCTTTCATCAATTCGTCCCGAAAGCCACACAAGATCAGGGCTTGAAAAGAGAACGCAATTTGACTGTGACTGCGTGAATGCTTACGCTTTCTGCATTCAACTTGCGCTTCAAATACGATCATTTGTTGAATCCAGTCAATCTGTCGCTTGCGAAGACTGTAGTCTATAATCCAGGTGGCCTCTCAAGAGAAGCCAACAGTCGTTCTCTCGCTTTACGTTAATGTTGAAGAATGTAAACTGCTTGCGAGCATAAGGTGATGTATTTTTTCGTTACTCTTTTTGTCTCCAAAATACTTTTAACCCCACAGTAAAAGTTTGTCACCCGGCCTCGGTCCGACACAAGCAAAATGTTCGTTTGAGTCGGACGGCGTCCGACTGGCTTCTTATTCTTCATGCACATGTATTGGTTGTTTTTTGTGGTATTGAATCATACGAAGCACGATTGCTTTTCGTTAGTGTGGTTTGGTAGTCATTCGCTACTCCAAATGGTTAAGAAAATCTGTTCGATGTAAATGTACGCAAATGTAAAAAAAGATCAGAACATATTCGTTCTGCTGTAAAATCGGACTGAATGAGCATATGACTGGGTATGAGATATGACTGAGCGAACTGCTAGTTGTGTAATGTATAGCGTTCGTATTTCACCACTAAACGGACGGTATGAATCTAAATGCGCGGTAGAAAAAAATGATCGGTTAAAACCCTGCACAAGGTCTTTCATACAGTTAAAACCCGTTATTTGTACGGTATTACATGATTTGAATAAAATTCATTGAGTGAATTCGCTGCCAAAAAGTGTATTTTTATTTTGATCCATAATATGATGAAAATTGTTTCATAATTGTGACCGCTCCCAAAAGTGATCCATAATTGTGTATTTGATGAGTTAGAATATAAGCATGATTTCCATGGAAAACTTGCACTAAATGGGTTTAATAACTGAATCAACTGAAAGATTACATATTTCTGTAACCAAAAACATTTATAAACTGCTTTTAAACAATAGTATGCGCTAGAATTGATTGTTTCAAACTCATACTTCTGCTTAAATGGCCCATAATTGTGGGGGAACTGTACTATTATGGATCTTGACGTTGTATTGGACAACCAACAGTCGTTACCTACGACTTATACCTACGTTGTTAATAAAGCTTATCGACAGCCAGGAACCATGTTCAGAAACAGCAAAGACTTCTGCGATCCATGTACTTTACGCACACTTTACTGTTGCTTGGTTCGTTCCATTCTCGCTGTGTTGTTTGGAATCCGCACTATGATTTGAGGATTCTTCGTATGGAGCGGATTCAAAAATATTTCATCCGTGGAATATGCCGAATGCCGTCTTGAAGAAACCCGGATACCTCTTAAGCAGCGTCGCAAGGATATCATAGCTATGACTGCCTTTAAGATTCCGTCAAGTTCGTATGATTGCCCTGCTATTTTGTCACTGCTTCAGTTGCACTGCCCTTTCCGGCCTTGGCGGAACCATCAGCTACCGCGGGTTAGTTTGCACCGCACCAATTACGGCATTCAGGAACCAATTTGCCAGATGGCCCTGAAATACAATCCGCGTGGAAACAGTTTAACTTTTCAATGAATTCTGTGAATGAATGAATGATTTTGTATTGTTCAGTTATTTATCTAAGGCTATTATGTTATTTATTCTGCATTTTTTTTTTTTTTTTTTTTGATTATAGTCACTTTAACTAGCTTTGGTCATTCGTGACTTCTGCGGGGTTGGGATTTGAACCCGGGTCCTCGGCGTGAGAGGCATGAATGCTAACCACTACGCCGGGACTGACCCCGGACAAATTCTGCATTTATTTTATGTTAATTTTTTGTATGTTGTAAACAAAAGATACTGGATTTTTATGCCGCTTTGAGTAATAATGTCAATATGATGTTTACTCAAGGTGGCTTTTCCCAGCCATACCATTAATAGGTCGGATGATAAAATAAAATAAAAAATAAAATATCGTGTCTACGTGCTTGTTTTACCCGTGCATCCATCCTTAGCTTGTAATGCTCGCGACCTGGCTCACTTACTTATTTAGCGTAATCAAATGGAACACTGACCCTTCGGCTCGAGGTTCGTCCGCATCCTCCTCCGCCAGCGGTGTTGGCAGACCAACGACGATCGCATATTTGGCATTCGAACCAGTCGAATACTATCGACAACAACCGTGACAAGTACGCGACGACGATCGGTCGCGAATATGAGCCGACCGAGTAATAATAAACCTGACACGGCACGGTAGTAGTGCCGTGTACCAATTCACCCTTTCAGCCCAGGTACTGAGAGGTACCGAGAGAGAGAGAAAAGCACCGTACGGCTGTGGTATAAATAAATATTTTTATTGCCATAATATTTATAATTTAATAACTTGTATATTTTATTGGCTTGATTATTGAATAATTGGTTTGGAATAATCGCGAAAAAAGGAGAGCGCTGCAAATGCCACATTTATGCACGAACCCAGAGAGCCGGTTCGCACCAAAGGCATTCCCGGTTAATAAAAATGTTGTAAAATTTTACGACTATAGTGCACAAATTTATTGTTATCATTTCGAAAAAGTGTAATTCTTTTTTCGGACATATTGCGGTGGTGCTTCATTTCTTGCCCAGTCGGTATCGATTCGTAGCCGATTACTCTTTTTCCCTCTGATCACCTGAGAGTGGTGAGTGCTGACTGCCTGGCTCGCTGGTCGCTGGCCGGTGTGGTGTAACGGCTTTGATCTTTCGAAATTAAGCGAATCGTCCTCGTACCGTACAGTGGGGTTAATTTGGGATGGAACACACTGATGAAAGAGCAATAGTAAATCGCACTTGTTGACGGTAAGTGAATTCGCGCGAAAAAAAAACAAACCTCTCCCATCCCCTGCCTACAAGTAGAAGAGAATTATTCAGCGCCACGGCCGGCCGACCGGCCGCCCGCCGGTCACTTTCCTTGCCGATTGGTACAGGAAAGGTGTAAATACGGTCAACGTACTCGATAATTGTCAGCTTAAAAGTTAATTTATGATATTTATGATGGTTTTTGCCTGCTTCCCGGCAGGACGCGCCGGCAGGAGACCACTCTGCACTCGGTTTTATTTCATCTTTCACAAAACTGACCAGATTGGGGTCCGATTTTTGATTCATTTGTGATCCATTCGGTTCGGCGACGATGACGATGACGATGACGACGACGACGACGGCGAAGAGACAGACATCCCGGATCGGCGGAAATATGGCCAACCTGTAAAGTGCCATCCATTTTGCTATATGCATATATGTGATTGCAGGTTTGTTTTTATGGAGCCGCTCTTCTCCTGTAGACCGCTTCAATCAAATTCGAGTTTTATTGTTATTGTTGGTGATGAAAGCGGATTTTATGCTTGATGAGGTGGATCTGCGTGGATACTTGTTTTTGTTTTTTAAATTGTTTGGGAGGAATGGCACTGCATGATGAAGCTCATAATTTCTGGACATAATTATGGAATCCAGTGAAATATAACGATTGATTTTATGCTCAAAAACAATCCAGCACTCCATCATTAAAGAGCAAATTAATTATCAACTTTCAGAATCAGTTATTGAGCAGGAAAATCGCTACCAATGCTTAGCCGGTTGCAATTCACCTCAAGCTCTGCATCGCTGTAAATACACAATCGCTCAAGCTTGAATAATTCGATCACCGATTTCGTCCATCCACCCCCAGCCTCGGCAACTGTTTCTAATGATGCCAAATGGCTGCCATCCACCGTTGCTCGTCCTGACCTCGACTTCATAATTAATGTCACCGATTTGACGACTGGTTTCCTTCAGGGACAATACATATACGTCGGTAGCTGAGTTTTCATTCTTCATTTCCACCCCGCGGACGACGGTTGCCTTACAGTGCTGCTCGATCGTTGTTACTCACTGTCAATTGATTGCAATGTTCACTTAATTTACTGATTTCATTTTTTTCTTTGACAACTTCCAACTACAACGTTCGTCATTAATCACAAATGAACGACGAAGCTAGTGGAACAAACGAATTAAAGTAATTAATCGATCATTTCAATTAACTTTTGAGAATGGCAATATCAATGTGAATAGTAGCCATTGGTGTGCCGGGGCTGGGATACGTGCCCCACCTGCTCTGTAAAATTTAAGGTAAAACAAAATCATTTCTGTAACCTAAAAGTCCGCAATTTTTAATTTAATTCGCCACTATTTTGCGATGAATAAATTAATTGTGTCAAAATAGTTCCAGTTTCAAGTTCAATTCAATATTAGTAATAAATTAAACTTCAAGTTTAGTTTAAAGCGATAAGCTCAATTTCAAGTTCAAAGTCAATTCTAAATTCGAACTTAGTTTCGACACCGATTTCAAGTCCAAATATAAGTCTAGTTTTAAATCCAATTCCAAACACAATTTTAAGGGTAATTTAATTCCAATTTATATCTAACTTCAATTCTTACTTTAAACTTAATTTCATGTCCAAAGCTAATTTCAACTTCGATGACTGCTAGTCCGATTTCAAATCCACTTTCAAGTCTAGTTTCAAGTCCAATTAAAAAAAATCATTTCAATTTTGAAGTCCAATTTTAAGTTGAGCACTCCAAACAAAGTCGAAATTTTCTTGTTAGTCAATTTTTAATCTTTGAATGATAAAATTTGCATGATAATATTTTTGGTGTTTAAGTTTATAGCTCAAAATCTCGGTTTTCTTGAATCTAATACTACAAGCAGTTTATTTCGTCTATAACCAGAACCAGACCCCTGACAGGACGCCATGTTTTCGTGGCAAAAATCGCATTAAGCGAAGACTCAAACCAATAATGCCAGATTGCAGTGTTGTTGTTGCATCTCATTGACTTATAGCGTTAGAAGTACATTTAGGCGTTTTGGTCATACATTCCGGTTATCCTCGGTACAGTGAAGCTTAAGATAAGTGTGTTCAGAGAAATTTCTCAGCGTCAAAAGCGCTTTCATATGGCATGAACGATTCTTTGATTAATCCCCCTAAAAGTCAGATAGAAAATTTGTGTTTTGAACAGTAAGAGATACGGCAAAACAATGTTCTACAAAATTTTTGAGAAGATTATTATAAAGAGCTTTGGCATAGAAAGTAACCTTCTAGCTGTTACAGTTTTAGATGTAATGAACAATTTTTGTGGATACTTTACGAAAATCAATTTTTTGACCACAGCTCTCTGTATTTATACACATTTGAAATGTTCGGCAAAGGTTTTCATAGAGTCAAATTACACACTTTTCTAGAATATAGGAACTTACTATCGTCAATATTTGAGGAGAAAATTAAAGTTTTCTATTAAAAATCATACAATTTTCAATCTAACTTTTAGGGGGATTAATCAAACAATCGTTCATGCCATATGGAAGAGCTTTTGATGCTGAGAAATTTCTCTGAACATACTTACCCAGTATAATCAACCATTTCGACGCAGTTCTTTATAATAATCTTCTAAAAACTCTTGTAGAACATTTTTTTGCTGTACCTCTTACTGTTCAAAAAATAAATTTTCACTCTGACTTTAAGGGGGATGAATCAAAGAATCGTTCATTCCATATGAAAGAGCTTTTAACGCTGAAAAATTTCTCTGAACATACTTAATCAATATAATCAACCATTTCGACGCAATTAAAAAAAACCCGAATTAATCCACCTAGCGGCGTGACCTAGCCTTTCTACTGCCTCAATAATCATTATTTAATTTCTCAGAAACATCTATAATTAACTTGACTATTCTCTTCAATATCCGTTCCGTATTCCTCAAATTCCTCAAAAATTTGCCAATAAAATTCACAACGTATTGCGTAGAATAATTATATTTTCTTTCCTTCGGTGCGTCAATACTTGTAAGCGTCATTTATGTTACTTGATGAACACCTTATTTAGTCTTATAATATTTACGTGATTGATAGAAAAATAATGTTAACTCAAAAGATAATTTATACAGACTTGAATGAATATATATAGAAAATTTGAAATTAACCCTCTAACGGGTCTACAGACGGCCTTAACTTTCGGGCTTCAGAGCCACATACGAAACTTGTTTTGAATTGATAAAAAAGAAGTAAAACAAAAAGTTATTTATATCCTTTAATTCTACTACTGTGCTCTATTGATAAATACGTATTTCGGTCTCGACGTGTGACCTTCATCAGTATCTAACTACCTTAGACTGTTTTGTTTTGAATTGACAATATGAAATATGTGTTCATAGCAGATGTTTTGATATTTTGATATTAATACCATGCGTTCAAAAGTTAGCATCTTTGAAAAACAAGAGTTCAGAATTTTTTTTATTATACTTCGCTTTTGAAGAAAAAGGATATCTACAACAAAATGATTAATCTGAAAATGTTACTATTAGTTTGCTTGGCTTCAATTTTGCAACATATCTGGATTCGAAAAAATAACTGAATAGAGCATTAGATATGAAAAAGAGAAATTTCTTAGCTAGTGCTCCTTCAGATAATTATTTTTGCATAAAAATCAAAACTTGAGCTTCTTCTGAATGTACCTTCATGAAAAGATAGTCATTAGCTTGATCGCATCGTTTTTACAATGTTAGAGGGTTAGGAAAACAAGACGAGGTCGAAAAATAGTGCAAAAGTTGCGCCATAAACATGCTTGAGAATGAAAAATATGATCGACATGATTTCCAGCGCTTGTCATTTTGGATTTATTAAAACATGATACATGACATAAGACATCTGTCCTTTAAAATGTCACTAACGAAAACAAACCTTACAAAATTACTACCGCGCAACGTTTACTTCCTATTTTTCATATAACATTTCTAAGCTCTAATATCTAATGATTGAAAAGAGCATCTATTGATGCGCAAAATTTGTTTGAAATTTGTATAAATTTATTTGGTAAAATCAACACACTTTAATCCTATACACCACTTTACCTACATGCTTAAATCAACTGCTTTTTTTCGCTTTTTGCTTTCCTTGTACAATTGTGAGTAACAGCAAGAGAAGAAAATGACAATTGAAACCTGAAATCAAAGAAAGAAAAAAAATTTCGATTGAATCCCACTATTTAATATTTATTTGCAACAGATACGTAGTTCGCCTACGACGTGCAGGCTTCATCAGTGTCTTATTTCAAAGCGTATACGTATCTGTCGCGAACGAATATTAAATAGTGGAATTTAGTCGGTAAAAGTTTTTTCTTTTCTTTAATTTCAGAGTTCGTATTCCACTAAGAGGCTTCAAAAACTTCAGACAATTGACATGTTTCTCACTTTTCTTGAATTTCAATGCAAATTTAAAAATTGCAAATTGTCATCACATACACACTTACATACATACATACATACATACATACATACATACATGCATACATACATACATACATACATACATACATACATACATACATACATACATACATACATACATACATACATACATACATACATACATACATACATACATACATACATACATACATCACACACATTGAATACAATCAACATTTGATTGATATGTTTTGATTTCACACGTTTTAACGGTTTAATATACAGTGCTCAAGTGTTAAAGTTTGAATAACTTTTGAATGAACTGTCCGATTTTCAATAACTCGGTTTCGTTTGATAGATCTCAGCAGTAATTTTCAAATAATAATAAAATGCGTGATGTTTTTCATTGAATTAATGTTTAAATGTTTCAAAAATATGTTTTAAATACTATTTTTTTCCCATTTCTTTATGTAACTTTCAAACTACAAGTCCAATCGTCATGAAATTTGGAACTTAAGGGTTTGCAAGACTCCTCTTTCATATGCAATCAATTTTGTTCAAATCGGTTAAGGGATCTATGAGATAATGAAGTCCCATATTTTTCGTATTTTTATACATAACTTTTGAACTAAAAGTCCGATCAGTATGAAATTCAATAGCGACCAATGGGACCCCTAGACCTTTGATTTGACACTAAGAACATTAAAATCGGTCCAGCCATCTCCGAGAAAAGTGAGTGAGATTGAAAGCGTTACATACACACACACACACACACACACACACACACACACACACACACACACACACACACACACACACACACACACACACACACACACACACACACACACACACACACACACACACACACACACACACACACACACACACACACACACACACACACACACACACACACACACACACACACACACACACACACACACACACACACACACACACACACACACACACACACACACACACACACACACACACACACACACACACACACACACACACACACACACACACATACATACACACACACAGAAAATGCTCAGTTTTCGAAACTGAGTCGAGTGGTATATGACATTCGGCCCGCAGGACCTTCTTTCCATTTCCGGTTTTCCAAGTGATTTCTATACCTTTATACTATATATTTATATAGTAGAAAGGCAAAACGTGTATTTTGATACCTCTAGGACCATCACTGTGCAACGGGGTGATGTCCAACTTTGTAGTGAAACAGGTTAGAAATAAAAGAAAAACGCGAAAGAGCAAAGAATAAAAACCGACATGACAAATAGACAAACGAAAGAAGAAACATGACAGAATGAAAGGAAAAACGTGAAATAAAAACGGAAAAAAAAACGTAGGAAAAAAATTCTTTTTTGTCGAGAGAAAACAATACAAAACACGTGCATATGGGACAGAAAAAGCTGGAAAACGGAAATGGAAGCGAAGAGAACGAAAAAATAGAGATAAACTTGACAGCAAAAGAGAAAAAACGGGACAAAAAAGGAAAACAAATGGAATAGAAAATAAGGAAAAGAAGGTTGAAAATAGGGAAAGAGGAGAAAGTACAGAACAGGTACTGAAAAAGAAAAAAACGGGGCAGAAAATAGAATGAAATAGAAAGAAAAAAATGAAAACAGTCCTGTTTTTGTAAACTGAAAATGGATAAAACGGGAAAGACAAACAGAACGTGAAGGAACGGGAGGAAACTAATAAAAGGAAGAACGGAACAGACGAACGAAAAAAACGAACAATGAATGAACGAAAAACGGGATAAGAAGAAAGTTAAATGCGAAAAAATACGAAGACCAGGACGGAAAAAAATATCTAGAAGGGGTAGGAAGTAACAAAGAACGAGACAGGCAATGAGAAGAAACGCTCGAACCGGGAAAAACGGCAGAAAAAAGATGAAAACGGGACGGAGTAAATTTAGGACTCAGCAAAAAGGCGAAATTCGGGATAGGAAATGAAACGAAAAGGAACAGAGAAAGAAGAAATAGCGTGCCGGAGAAAAAAACCAGTAAAAAGAGAAAAGACGAGTTGGAACAGAAAACAAGAGATACACACATGATTCGGTAAAATTTACCAAAATCTAAACAGCCGAACGTTCTGTAAAAATTTCGGTGGTGCATATCAACGTTTACGGATTATTAGTCATGTTTAGCAGCATAAAATTTTTTACCGAACGTTCAGCTGTTTAGATTTCGGTAAATTTTACCGAATTCGGTGCTTCTTGTTAAGTGTGTATCAACAGGGAAATGTTGAAGCATAAGGCTAAAAATTTAAAACCGATAGAGGAAATGAGAAAAACGGGAAAAAGACTTCAAAGAGAACTTTAGGACAAAAACTGAAAAATGGGACAAAAAAAGAAAAACAAAGCCGGTTTAAGAAATGGTAAAGCAGAAAAGGAAAAGACGTAAAACAAGAGTTAAAAACAGAGAAGCGGGGAGGAATGGAACCAAAGTGAATCAAAAATAGAATAAAAAGACAGAATAGGTAAAAAACGGGATATCGAAAAGAGGTGCATGAAACAGACAAAGTGGAAAAACGGGAAGGGAAGGAGATAAAAAGAGTTAGAAAAATACGAGTTGTAAAATATGGAACAGAGAACAGAATACATAGGTCTTCCAGTTGGCGTCGAGGTACGGTGCTGGTCCAATAAACCAGCAACCGTCGTATGTTCGAATCTCGACTGGGAGAAGCTGTTAGAGTCAAAAGGATCGTAGCACTGGCCTTGCAAGTGTCCTGTACACTAACAGCTGGTCCGAAGTCTGTAGTATAAAAACAGAAGGTCAAGTTTCGATAACGGAGTGTAGTACCAACACTTTGCTTTTTCGCTTTGTTTTCGAAGAGGAAACAGAGGGTAGAAGAAGGAAAATCGAAAGCGAAAAGGAAGAAAACTGAGCCAGGGAATACGCAACAGAACACAAGCGGAACCAGAAGGAAAAATTAGAATCATAAATGAAAAACACGAGGAAAACAGGTCAAACGGGACATAAAAAGAGAAATTTGGAACAAAAAATGAGTAAATGGAACAAATAAGAAAAGAAAAACAAAATCGGACTAAGGAGATGGTAAAGCTGAACAGTAAAACATGAAAAATGGGAGATAAAAGTGAAAAATCGAAGAGAAAATGGAAAAAAGGATCCAAAATTGAATTACAAGCCAAAATAGATCGGAAAACAGGATATCAAAATTGCAAAGACGAAGCCAAAAAACGAGAAGAAAAACGATAAAATTGAGAAAAGTGACAAACGAGATTTAAAAGAGAAATATGTAACAAAAAAGGAAAAAAGAAATAAAAAAGAAAAGAAAAACGGGAAAAAGAAAACGAGTATCGGAGAGGATAGGGAACAAAGGTAGCCAAAAATATAATGAATGGAAAATGGAATGGATAATATAAAGGAAAAAGGAAAAGATGAAGACGAAAAACGAGAAGGTAATGAGAAAAAAAAGAGTGATAAAAATACGACTTACAAAAAGGAACAGACAAAGAGAAAACAGCGGGCAGAAAAATTTGGACCAATGGGACTGGAAAAAAGAAAAATCGGAACAGAGAGAGTTAAAATGTGTGAGGGAATAAGATGTTAACTTTAATTTCATGTTGTGTTTTTTGTCGACTGGATCCACTTGTAACTATTGATATTTAATATCATTATATGTAATATGCACACTCCCCAAAATTTAAGAAAAGACGTAAGCATCCCAAGTAACAATTTGGGTTTATTACACTCTTATGACGGGATTTAAGACTAAAATTGGTCATAGAAACCGCCATAAGAGTACAATAAAACTCACATTGTTGCTTGGGATATATGATATGTAAGCAATGAAAATGAATAAGCAACTTAAAACACTAACATTAAAAATGTATTTTACCACAGTACCCCTTGAAAAAGACATCAACAAAGGGTCGAAACGTCAGCAGTACATCAAACCTAAGTCTTGATAAATTTCTCTGAAGACTGCCCTGCCAAATATCAATGGTTTGATTACATGTAAATCTTCGTATTGATTTAATGTTTTTTTGAAAAAATCTTCAGTTCAAATTAGTCCAAATTCAACTCTAACTTAATGTCCAATGTGAGTTTAATAGCATGACCGATTTCAAGCCCAACTTCAACGTCTAATTCAGTTATTAGGTTCGATTTGTATTTAAATTTAAACTCTCATTTCAGGTTCAGTTTCAAGTCAAATTTCAAATATATTTTCAAATCAAATCTGAAGTTCAAATTAAATCCAATTTTAAGTTTAATTTCGATTATAATTTCTAATCCATTTTTAAGTGAAATTTTAACTTAAATTTCATATCCAATTCCATGTCTAATTCAATTCCAATTTCAAATAATTTCAGATTTCATGTCCAGTTTTAAGTAAAACTTCCATTCCAAATCACTCTTAATTAAAGTCTAATTTCAAATCCAATTTCCAATTCAATTTAAAGCGAAGCCTAATGACCAAATTAAATAGTCTAAATTCAAATGTAGTCTAATTAAATGCTCTAGGTCAAGTCCGATTCAAGTCCAATTTAAGCTTCAATATTATATTCAGTTGCACTCGAAAGTGCGGAATTTTTACCCTAAATTGTGCTAAGTAAGCATATATTCGCTATCCTGCGATTACTCTGTTTTTCTTGGCCAAAACATTCCTCTGAAAGGTCGGGTTCCCCACCTCTTGTTTGTGTCTGGGCACGCTAGTGATAGCAGCAATTAAATTTATAATGATAACTGACATTTTATAATTTTTTCCAGTTTAAAATCGATCATACTATAATGGAGTAGAGCAAATATGTGACCGGTTCGGTATCTACATACATATATTTATATGTCATATCTGTTCATATTAAAGCAGTTTACGTGGTTGCCTTATTCCCAACCATCATCGACGTCAGTGTCATATTAAAATTCAGCTTCTGCTTAGATTGACAGCTCCCCTCGGCCGGCTTCGGTCCTCTCACCAATTAGCCGAAGTTTATCCGCACACCAAGCACAGGCAGCGTCATAAATCTCCGACTGTTTGTTTACAACCGAATGGGCTATACAAGACGAAGCGAAAAAATAATTATTCCGCTAAATGTAAATAAATACGTAAATCAAATATTGGATAAAACACTTAATTCAACGCGGGTGATATATCGCGTACTGGCATGACTGACTGAGTGAGTGACGGGGTGGACGGTTGAGTAAGCGCGGGAAAGTGCGACCAGTGTGCAGATCCGCCATGTGAGGTCGCTGGGACGTAGCTAGGAATCTGGTCGATGAGAATCGACTACTTACAAATCTAGCGTTTATTGTCCGACCTATACATCCTACTCATCTGTATCATTGTTAAATTTAGAGCCCCTACAAGTGACCACATTGGGACACTCGGAGCACCCTGTCGGTTCGGTCGCATCTCGTTGCACCATGCATCTATGCGTTGCCAGCTGAAAGTTTACTTTTCAATCATCTGCACATATCATTTCCAATTTTCATATTTCACCATCAAGCATCCGGCTGACTGCAAAAATGAAATTTTCTCTGACCCGTCTCCAAATCGGTGTACTCGAAGAAACACTAACCGTTTTTTCCCGGAATAATTTCTCGTTCTTTCAGGTAAGTTTTTTCGCACCACCACCACCACCACCACCACCACCGTCACCGCCTCCGTCACGGTTGTGAACATCTCAACAAACATGGAAATGTGAGCATCAACCGAGCGACACTCTTCTGGTACCATCGCATCATCAGCGAGGAAAGAAGACCAATCAACTCATCAACAACTTGTTCGCGACCTGACGGAAGGTGCCAGCCGACCGGCCGGCCGTGGGTTCGCATTGAATAACAGTAATCTTCCCGACCGCGGTAGACGGACGCAAAAGAACGACGTGTGTGGTCCACAGGCAGTCAACCAACCGGCCAGCGAGTGCACTCCGGAAGGCAACTCCAGAGTGAGCGCACATAAGATGCGCAGTGCACTTGGTGAAGTTGTCCTCCAGCGAGTTGGCCTAGAATCTAGCGACGTTCCTCCGGCGTCGCTGGATGGCCAACCAACAGAGCGAGCCGTGAGTGGCAGCCGTCCGGTAAGGGCTTCCAATAGGTGCTGAAGGGTAAACAATCAAGAAATCGCATCGGATGCGCCACCACCACCGTACTACTGCTGGCGCGACGGTCGAAGTAATCAAGTGAGAAAGCAAATATTTTCTGTCACCACTTCATTCATACTCACCGATGGCGATGGGAGCGCAGATGATTCGTCTTTGGAGGTAATGTTGAAATTAATACACGGCGTTTGTTGGTACTGTTAGCAGTGGAATTGGGAGACTGTTGAGTGACAGAAGTCTATTTGATTCGACCACCGCGTCGATGTTTTCGGTTTATATCGAACTTACTCATACAGTATGACTCAGTACGTGTGCAAACGTGATTATTATGTGACATGTGACAATATTAACTGAAGCATCGGTTTCAATTTGTATCAAAAGCTACATCAACATTGTTTTTTGATCACTTTAGTATGTCTTTATAAATGACGATAATTTTAGCAGTTTAACCTTCAACAGTTTAACAAGTTCTAAACTAACCTGTACTTGAGTCACACTCCTAATAAAATTAATTACAACCAACTTAATGTAGCGGGTACAGACCGTTATCGATCCCGCGCTGAACGAACTATGGTCTTCCAATATTGTCGATCTTGGGTTGCCGATCGCCAATCTTCTCGCACACACACACACACACACAATTTTTCATTTTGCCACCAAGTATTGATCGCAGAAGTTTACGCTCAGAAATCCCAAGCACTCGTCGATCAGTTTTCTTTAGCGTCCATGATCCATATGTCTGTAAAGGGCCACCGAAAAGATTAGTGTTTTGTACAGCACCAGTTTTGTACGAATTTGCTAATTAAGAGTCTACAGCTTGCTACGTAATCCGTAGACAGCCCGATTTGCAGCTACAATTCGTCGTTTTACTTCGCGGCTTACATCGTTGTCACATATCACGAGTGTACTAAGGTATACGATTTCCTCCACTACTTCATACCGTTCCCCATCCAACTCCACCTTTGCACCAACACCAATTGGACTCCTATGATCCCTGCCAGTAACCATGTATTTCGTTTTGGCGGGATTAATGGTAAGTGTAAGTCGCAATCTTGAAATGGTGAGTTGACAACCTGGAAGGAGCGTCAAACACAGCTCTGGTCCTCATAAGCTCCCGCCTCACGCCTCCACGAGTCATATGATACCAAATGCGGCATAGCCTGGGCAATGTTGTCAATCTGAATCGAAGTGAGGAGGTGCGACGCGAATACTGGCGCGGTAACCATAGCATGGCGGTAGAGGAAATGCTTCGTCAAACACGAGCGTCTGTTCACCAAGGGGGTGCGGCTCAAACAACGTCTGTTTTCCATGTTAGGGGCGGCTGATTATTATACTCGTCCTCGTGCCAGCAGGGACTCTAAATAGTGCTGTGCACGATGGTCCTCCGGCGAGACAGGGGGTTAGGCAGGGGGGGGGGCAGGGCCAACAAGCCGCCCTGCAAAACAAAAAGTTGCCAACAACGAAGAAGAAAATAGGGATCGGAACAATCGGCGTCGACCTACGCGGCGAAATAAGGACTACGATTGGAAACTCGGGACATGGAATTGTAAATCGCTCGGTTTCCCGGGTTGCGATAGGATAATCTATGATGAACTACATCTCCGAAATTACGAAGTCGTAGCACTGCAGGAACTTTGCTGAACAGGACAGAAGGTATTGAAAACCGGGCATCGAACGGCTACTTTCTACCAGAGCTGTGGCATCACCAACGAGCGGGGAACCGGCTTTATAGTACTGGTAAAGATGCGCCAGCGTCTGATTGGTTGGCAACCGATCAACGCAAGGATGTGGTAGTTGAGGATTACGGACCGTTTCTTCAATTACAGTATCATCAATGTGCACTGCCCCCACGAAGGGAGACCCGATGACGAGAAGGAGGCGTTCTACGCGCAGCTGGAGCAGCTGCATGATGGCTGTCTGCGACGGGACGTGAACGTGAACTGACATGAACGCGCAGGTAGGACGGGAAGCTATATACAGACCGGTAATGGGGCCAAACAGCCTGCATGCCGCAACGAACGACAACGGCCAACGATGCGTAAATTTTGCAGCTTCCCTCGGTATAGTAGTTCGAAGTACCTTCTTCCCCTGCAAAGATATCCACAAGGCCACCGGAGATCACCAGACCAACGAATAGGAAACCAAATTGGCAATATTCTAATTGACGGTAAATTCTTCTCTGATGTTATAAACGTTCGCACCTACCGCAGTGCGAATTTAGATTCGGATCATTACCTACCCAAGCTGCACACTTTTGGCACTTCTTGTTGCAGTAACTTATTTATGACTGAAATTAGTCATATATCGGTTTTCAGAACTGCTTTGTAACAACTGTGCTAGTAGTGGAGTTGCAGTCTGCATGCGCTCAAAACTCTCGACGGTGTATAACACGCGTCGAAGTCGTTCGCCGCGACCCAACATCGAGCAGCTACGAGACACTGGAGTTGCCCAGGAATATGCGCGGCAGCTGGAAGCAGCGCTACCAACGGAAGAGCAACTTGGCGCAGCAACTCTTGAAGATGGTTGGAAAGGCATTAAGACCGCCATCGGTAGTACTGCTCTAGCGGCACTAGGTACAATGAATCCCAACCGAAAAAACAATTGTTTCGACGGCGAATACGAGCAATTAGTGCAGGAGAATGCAGAATGCAGCAACACCGTACGAGGGCGAATGTGGAGCGATATAAACAAGCACGGAACTGGCAAAACTCAGTCTTCCAGAGGAAAAACCGCCAACAGGAAGAACGAGATCGCGAGGCGATGGAAGAACTGTACCGTGCTAACGATAAACGGAAGTTATACGAGAAGTTAAACTGTTCGCGCAAAGGCTGGCTATGTGCCGCAGGCCGATATGTGTCGGGACTCAGACGGTAATCTTCTCACGAACGAACGTGAGGTGATCGAGAGGTGGATGACGAGCACCTTAACAGCGATGTAGCTGAACATGAAGGTGACGATATGGCAATAGATCTTGGAGCTCGTGCAGAAGACGCCAGAATACCAGCCACTGACCTCCAGAAGGTAGCAAAAGAGATCGGTCGGCTGAAGAACAATAAAGCAGCTGTGGCTGATCAGCAACCCGGCGAGCTGCTGATATACGGTGGTGACGCACTGGCTAGAGCACTGCACTGGGTCATTGTCAAGATTTGGGAGGAGGAGCGACTACCGGAGGAGTGGACGGAAGGCATCGTGTGTCCGATCTACAAAAAGTGCGACCAATTGGATTGTTATAATTACCGCGCAATCATACTGTTGAACGCCGCCTACAAGGTACTCTTCCAACTTTTATGTCGTCGACTATTACCATTTGCAAAGGAGTTCGTGGGGCAATATCAAGCGGGATTCATGAAGGTGCCCGTGCCACCTCGGATCCGATTTTCGCGCTTCGGGAAGTGTTGCAGAAATGTCGCGAATACAACGTGCCCACGCATCATTTATTCATCGACTTTAAATCGGCGTATGATACGATCGATCAGCAGATTATGCCCTACTACGGATTTCCGAATAAACTAACGCGATTGGTCAAGGCGGCAATGGATCGAGTAATGTGTGTTGTTCGCGTGTCAGGGGCAGTCTCGAGTCCCGTTGAATCTCGAAGAGGGTTACGGAAAGGTGATGGACTTTCATGTTTGCTGTTTAACATCGCTTTGAAGGGTGTGATAAGAAGAGCGGGGATAGACACGAGTGGCACGATATTCACGAAGTCCGTCCAGCTTCTTGGTTTCGCTGACGACGTTGACATCATTACACGTACCTTTGAGAGGATGGCGGAAACGTACATCGGACTGAAAGCTGAAACCAAACGGATTGGACTTGTCATTAATGTTTCGAAAACAAAATGCATGAAAGAAAGAGGTTCTAGAGAAGTGAATGCTGACCTCCCTTCCCGGATTCATTTAGACGGTGATGAAATCGAGGTGGTAGAAGAGTTCGTGTATCTGGGCTCACTGGTTACCGCAGACAACGACACCAGCAGAGCAATACAAGACGCATTATGGCAGGAAATCATGCCTACTTTGGACTCCGTAGGACGCTGCGATCGAACAAAATTCGCCACCGCACGAAGTTTACAATCTACAAGACGCTGATTAGACCGGTAGTCCTTTACGGCCATGAGACATGGACTATGCTCGTGGAGGACCAACGCGCCCTTAGTGTTTTCGAACGGAAGGTGTTGCGTACCATCTGCGGCGGAGTGCAGATGGAAGACGGAACGTGGAGGAGGCGAACGAACCATGAATTGCATCAGCAGCTTAGGGAACCACCCATCGCTCACACCGCAAAAATCGGTCGCCTTTGATGGGCTGGGCACGTCGTGAGGATGTCGGACGACAGCCCGGTTAAAAAAGTTCTCAATAATGATCCGACTGAAGCGAAACGGCGGGGCGCGCAGCGAGCAAGATGCATCGATCAAGTGGAAGGCGACCCTACGCAGACTACGTGGCGGGCGAATTACGGCCATGAACCGAGTCGAATGGAGACGACTTCTTCGTACAGCAGAGAAAACTACAGCCAGGAGCTGATTAAGAAGAAGAAGAAGAAACCCGTCTGTTGTGGTCATCTCAAGGTGTACCGATATGGGAGTCTGTGCCGGAAGTAGGTACTTCGTATGGCCATATTGTTGGAGTCGGCGAAGTCAATGAGTCGATGGCCGTTTTCGTTCGTAAGCGGGTGTGCGCTGAACTTTCCAATAATCACTGGTCTGAATTTCTCCTCCTGGCCAACCTGAGTGTTGAAGTCTCTGATGACGATTTTTACGTCATGCCTTGGGCAGTTGTTCAAGCTGCCCGTAAAAAGCGTCTTTATCGTCCTCGTCACTTGCTAGGTGTGGGCTGTGCACGTTGATAACCCGAGTGACAATTTGGGTTTTATTGCACTCTTATGATAGCATTTAAGACCAAAATTGGTCTTGTAGACCACCATAAGAGTACAATAAAACTTAATTTGCTGCTTGGGAATGCTAATGTTGAAGAAACGGCGTCTAATCCTCAATTTGCACATACGACTGTCGATTTTCTACCACCCCATCACGCGCTTTTCCTTGTCGCCCATCACGATAAAAGCTCTAGGTGCAGCTCGTGTGTATTGCAGCAGCTCTGGTAAATGGTATCCAGTTCTATACGAATGAACCGTAGACCCGTTCCAGCACACCTCCTGCAGGGCTACAAAATTTGTAGCCCGACATTTGATGTCGAACTTGCAGGCCGCCAATAAATCGGAGAGGATACGGGTGCTTCCCAGAAAATTGAGAGACTTGCAGTTCCATGTTGACTGAAGTTTTTGGAGCGTCTTAGTAGAATACGAAACCTAAAAATAAAAAATAAGAAAACTTATCCAATTTAATTATACTATGTGTATTTTATTCACGACAAATACGTATTTCGCCTACGACTTGCAGGCTTCCTCAGTGTCGAAAACAGACACTGAGGAAGCCTGCAAGTCGTAGGCGAAATACGTATCTGTCGTGAATAAAATACACATAGTAGAATTAAATTGGATAAGTTTTCTTATTTTTTATTTTTAAGTTCCATGTTCCAAGTTTCCAATCGTTAGCCCATTTTCGTTGCCTTGGTCTAAGATGCAGATTGTTTCGGTACCTATTTACATTATTTGCTTCCTGTAAGGTTGCTCGTATCCCGGCTGGTACCACGAGGAGGGATAGGAGTTGCTGGACAAGAGGCTTAGAACCGCTATGGGGTTTGTTCTCTGCATTATCCAGCCGTTTACCAACATTCAACGATGCATTCTAACTGGAAGTTGAGTCTACGTTTTCCTCCAAAAGATTCTTTAATTAAGGAGCCTACGCCGCACAGTGGGACAATTTAAAAAATAGTGAGACATAAGGAATAACATCGAAACCTTAAAGCATAGCATAATAGTACCTTCAGAAAAGTTTCTCCATTCAAAAAGCGCTTTCTAGTGGGGGAAAAATATTTGAACATTAGGGTGTCCCTAAGCAGATCCAAAAAATATTTTCTCTATTTCAAGTCAGAAATGATTACGATCTACAGAAGATTTATAGATAAACTAATTTTAAGAAACTTTGTTGAATACTGAAGGTTTCTATCTCTTACATGAAAAAAGTTATAGAGCCAAACTCTTAGGGACACCCTTAAAAACAGTTTTTCCGATG
This sequence comes from Sabethes cyaneus, assembly GCF_943734655.1. Classification (NCBI taxonomy): domain Eukaryota; kingdom Metazoa; phylum Arthropoda; class Insecta; order Diptera; family Culicidae; genus Sabethes; species Sabethes cyaneus. The sequence goes on along the minus strand of NC_071355.1, from coordinate 213,048,057 downwards.
TAGCTCTTGAATTACGCTTCGTATACATTTCAAATGTACTAAGAAATTGGTAATCTAATTAAATTGCACATTTTTGTCGAAGATAGCAGAGCTCTATCTTGTTTCCTTTAGAAGCCATCACTGGTTTTTATATTTTTTTACGTAATCTTTGAAGGGGTGTATCTCGGGGGAGAGCAGCTATGAGCAGCTAATCTCACTTGTTTTTTGTGAATCAATTTATGCTGTATCCCATCATGTACAACTTAGGGTGGAACACTGTGGAACATCTGAAAAAACTTATCACGAAGGCAACCGTTTTTAAAACCTTCACTAAGCCAATACAAAATTAAGACATTGTAGTTTAATAGGATTTTATTTAAATTGATGAATTCTGGCTTTAGTTTTCATAAGGTCGCATAATCAACCCTTTTGCTTGGATTATGCGACCTTTTGAAAACTAAAGCCAGAATTGTGTGTTGTTGTTTAGTGTAGTAGTGAATTGAGTGTTGTTGTTTAGTATAGTAATTTTGCTTCGGTTGGTCAATTCTCCAAACGGTTTCCTGGGTCAACAGAATTTTTCTGAATTTGAGGTATTCGTGGCTAGGCAAGCTTCTGGGAAAACTTTCTCTGATAGCCAAATAATGTTTTGCTTGCGGAAACGGACAACATCTCGTTGGCTTTTTTCCCATCTCTTTTGAAGCTTGTAGCAAAACATTGATATCTGTCTTTCCATCCTGCACGTGAAATGCGCTTTCTCCTCAAGCTTATTTTTTATGTAATCAACGCAGTGATTGTTCTTGCTATCTGCTCCTGACTTGCATTTTTCTATCCACACTTCGAATAAAGTCGATCGTCGCAAGTTATACATATTCATCTCACTATTTGACGCGATAAAACAAGTATAACTAAAGTATTGACAGGTTTTGTATCGGGTTACTAAGTTACCGTTACAAAATTAGTTGATTTGATTCAGAGAACATGCGAAAGCGGTACAAAACTATGGTTTTCATAGTTTCAGGCTTTAAAAACGGTTGCCTTCGTGATAAGTTTTTTCAGATGTTCCACAGTGTTCCACCCTAAGTTGTACATGATGGGATACAGCATAAATTGATTCACAAAAAACAAGTGAGATTAGCTGCTCATAGCTGCTCTCCCCCGAGATACACCCCTTCAAAGATTACGTAAAAAAATATAAAAACCAGTGATGGCTTCTAAAGGAAACAAGATTGAGCTCTACTATCTTCGACAAAAATGTGCAATTTAATTAGATTACCAATTTCTTAGTACGTTTGAAAAGTATACGAAGCGTAATTCAAGAGCTACATCGAAAAAACTGTTTTTAAGGGTGTCCCTAAGAGTTTGGCTCTATAACTTTTTTCATGTAAGAGATAGAAACCTTCAGTATTCAACAAAGTTTCTTAAAATTAGTTTATCTATAAATCTTCTGTAGACCGTAATCATTTCTGACCTGAAATAGAGAAAATATTTTTTGTATCTGCTTAGGGACACCCTAATGTTCAAATATTTTTCCCCCACTAGAAAGCGCTTTTTGAATGGAGAAACTTTTCTGAAGGTACTATTATGCTATGCTTTAACGTTTCGATGTTATTCCTTATGTCTCACTATTTTTTAAATTGTCCCACTGTGCGCCGCACCATGGGATGAAACCCAAGTCTAGGTGGACAAAAGTAATTACGCTAAAACGGTTAGTCCTAGGTATATAGTAGGGGAATGTCGTCGTAGTTGGGCCATCTTTTGGACCACAAATCTCATTTCAAAAGAAACTTTGGAAATTTAACAAAGGTCTTATTAACAGTACGTGTTTAAACCTTTGTATTTAGACCTTTGTTAAATTTCCAACACTTCTTTTAAAATGGAATTCATGGACCAAAAGACGGCCCAACCACGACGACATTCCCCTATGTTCGGAGTAAATTTATTATTTTAACTTCCGCATTTTTTGGTGTATATGACATTAGATTGATCATCATAGTAAGCGGTGGAAAATGTAAACTTTTTATGGCTTAAGTTAGCTGAATAAAATGTTCAGCAAAGTTAAAGAACATTAAATTTTAAGTAACTTTGCTCAAAAAATGAAAGTTCTGTCTCTTATGCTTGATGCGCTGGAGCTATTTAAAGTGTTTTGGTCGGGATGGACCAAAAAAATCCGTTTTGTCTTTATACCTATCTCCTTTCGTATTTATTTCTCACAAATCATGCCTTTTGAGCACTTCCACACTGATGAAAAACGCACATTTTGTTTGAAGGAATCAAGTGACAGGCATTTTGACGTAGGACTACGTCTTTGTTTACTATACTGGGACTGGGTAGCACTTTGTAAAAATGAAAATAGAAGTGTAACGTTTGAATGAAAGATTTCAAATGCTAGTAACTACTAAACTACTGAACGAAACTGAACAATTTATATGTCGTTGGATAGATAAAATGCCCAGCAATTTTATAGGGCGGTAAGAGAACAATTTTAAGGAGGGTGTAAGAGGGGGGGCTCCTATACAAATGAAACATAAATTTCCTCATAACTCTGGAACTAATCAAGCAAATGGAACCAAATTTGGAATGTGGGGGTTTCAGAAGACAAGAATTTTTACTATGGTAAATTGAGACCTCTCCCCTCTTTAGGAGGGGAGGGCTCCCATACAAATAATATACAAATTTCCTCATAACTCGAGTACTAATCAAGCAAATGGAACCAAATTTGACATGTAAGGGTTTTTGGAGGCAGGAATTTTCATATCATATTTGCGATGAACGTGCTTTGGCTTTAATGTTATTTGTAACCAATGGGCCTTTTAAAGGTCACATACGAGTTAAAGTAAGATTATTGAAACTAATCAAGCTAATATTCAATACAATAATCTGTCATTCATTATCCATTCCAACCTTTATGATGCACACAAGTGATTCCGTCCACGTATTTTCATAGCCACCGTTGCATTCAATGATGAATCGAATCTGAATATTTCGCTCTTTTCTTCTAAACATTTACTTACACAATGGCACTCACAGATTCTTATAAACATACATATGCCAGAAATGCAGTTTACATTAGTCTTAGATCTGATGATCTGATATAGTCCTACGTCACCCTTTCGTACAACCCTTAGGGCTGTATACCTTGTAGTTTTTTCTAAAAAAAATATGGTTTTTTTCAAATGTCAATAACGTAAAAACTGTTCAAAAGCAGCACATCAAATTTTGTACAGATGTTTAGTAATATATTGGCCTTCGAAATTAATTGAGATCACATTGGTCCAGGTCGACCCTTTTTTGCGTATTGAGTATTGAAGAAAAAATTACCGTTTTACTTTCAAAAATCACAATGTTTACGTTAATGGAATAACCTTCATGAGCTGAATACAGATGATAAAGTTAAAAACAAGTATTTAGAGTCTAAATTTTAGACTTATTTTCGTTTTTCTAATTCATTCTATTAACGTAAACATTGTGGTTTCGGTAAGTAAACCGGTAGTTTTTACTTCATTATTCAATACGGTCTAGCAAAAAAGGACCGACCTGGACTGATGCGATCCCAATTAATTTCGAAGGCCAATATATTACTAAACATTTATACAAAATTTAATTTGCTGCTTTTG